>NC_090936.1:536138229-536442788 GCF_040938575.1 Ambystoma mexicanum
CCGTTTCAAACCACCCACCAGGCTGGGACCTTAATGTTTTACTCACAAAGCTCATGGGTCCGCCTTTTGAGCCGATACACGAGGACACTCTAAAACTCTTAGCTACTAGAAAGGCACGCTTGTAAGTTATCACCTCTATAAGATGGGTCAGTGAGCTACAGGCACTATCGGTAGGAGACTTTTATCATCACCCACAAAGACAAGGTGGTTCTCATCTAAATTCATATCTAAGTTCCATGTTAACCAGTCCATTGAATTACCTACGTTTTTCGAAAAAACATCTAACTCGGCTGAAAGAAGCCTCCATAGTTGTAAGGAGGGTGATCTTGTACTAAATAAAACTAAACCACTAAGGAAAATAGACAAACATTCTTTTCATAGCACCCGGTAGGGAAGGAGATCATATTTCAAAGAACGCTATCTCCAGATGGATAGTCAAGTGCATACAACTTTGCTACTCACTAGCTAAAAATACTCTACCTTTTACACCAAGAGCTTGCTCTACCAGAGGTACAAGAGCTACCTTTGCATTTATTACAAATGTTCTCTTAGGCACCATTTGCAAAGCAGCTACTTGGAGCTCCATACATACATTTACTCAGCATTACTGCATTGACATACACTCCAAAGCATTCTCGCAGGTGGGACAAGCAGTGCTAAAATATCTATTTGCCGCTGTACCATCTCGCAACTCACCTCCTTCTCCAGGTGTACTGCTCGCTAATCTATGCATAGCATGTGATCTAAGCAGATGCAAGCGAGGTGGTAGAGGCATAACTCTGAGTCCCAGTTGCAAACGGCTCACAGTCCATTGGTGGTTTCCTCCTCCAGGTGTGCACGGTTGAATCCAACTAGTACCAGTATGTTGCAGCAAGGATTTCTAGCTCCTGGTGTTCAGAGGCAATCGGGATCCAGCTCTCCCCCATTATTCAGTATTTGCCCTCAGTGAGGGTGGCAGGGGGGTGTTACCAACAGTGCAGCACCCCAAAATGTCAGGCATGTGTAGCCTTGGTGAAGCCCCAATCTCCAGTTATATGTGCAAACCAATGAGGGTTGGCGGGGGGTGGCTCTGGGTCCCTGCTGCAATTAGCTCAACAGTCAGTGATGATTTCCTGCTAGCTCGCTTTATTGCCTCGGCAATCTTCAGGGAGGCTGATTGAATTCTTCTGTTAAGTACCAGGATGTTGCAGCAGGGACTACTGGTATCTGTAGTTTAGAGACAGCCAATATCTAACTCTCTTCCATCTTTCGCCCTCAGTGAGGGGAATGAGGGCAAATGCTGAATAATGGGATAATGGAGGAGAGTTGAATCCCTTTTAGCTCTGAATTACAGGAACGAGAATTGCTTGCTGCCACATTCTGGTACCAACCAGTAGGATTCAACCTAGCACACCCGAGGAAGCCTGTTCGGGGGAAGCGTCCGTTGAAACTTAAAAAACATGTTCATTATGTTTATCCGATGTCTGATGGATTAAAGCAAATTTCGTGGTAAAGAGAAACCATGCAGTGCTGTGTGGCCATTGTGATGTACAGTTGAGACGTCCTGTTGAGTGTGGAGCCATGTTGGAAGGTGTTTTTCTTTCTTTAATCGATATTAACAGAAAATTGTTTAGTTAAGGTGATCAGATTTAACGCAACAAAACCCTTAAAATTCAGCCGATCTCGGCAGTGATTATCATCTTAACTCAGCATCCCCCAGTTGATGACCCCCTAGGATCTAATGATGTGTTATTTATGTGCTCATGGACAACGGGGGAAGTGAAATCTCTTCCCACATCTGGTGAATTTTAAGGGTTTTGTTATAACATAGTTTATTTAAGGGCCACTAGCCATGGCCTTTGGCTGTGGCCGCAGTCCGTATTGCACCAATAGATTTCTTTGGTGTCCACTGGCCATGGCTGAATGGCCACTGGCCATGGCTGAATGGCCACTGTATATGGCACACCAATAGGTTTCTTTGGGGCTCACTAGCTATGGCTTTCAGCCGTGGCCACTGTACATATTGCACCAATAGCTTTCTTTGGGGCCCACTAGCCATGGCCACTGTACATGTTGCATCAATAGATTCCTTTGACCCCACTAGGTATAACATTTTTTTTCGTTTGATTTTTACTCTTCAGATTCTTGCTGAATTCTCACAATAATGGCAATGAATTACAGATAGAGGCAATTAACTACTCATGCTTCTGGTATTCCCCTAGTATTCCCGCGATAAGGTGAAGACGCTAAAAAAAAACAAAAAAAAACAAATCTTCCTTGCCTTCACAGGTTTCCATTGTCCTCCTTCCCCACCCCCCACTCCCGTCATCTGCTTTTTTGCTCCCTTCTCTCCAATTACCTCCTTTCAGTCATTCCTTCGTGTGACACATTTTCTTTCCGAGTGCGTCTTGCGTTATTGCTGCAGGAATCTTACGGGATTCCCCCGATAATCTGAAATCGTTCAAACTGTAACAGGCTCTCCAGACCACACCCAAACTCTACAATTGATGTATTTTAATGTTTAAATAGAGCTCCACACACCCAAGCGTTTCAGGGCGCCAAGACTAACCAACACAGGTCAAGGTTCAACAGGGCCCTTTTCTCTCCTCCATCACACTCTCCTTCTGTGGCTAAATGCTCTCACCATGGCTTTTCTACATCTACCTTGCCCCTCTGGACCACCTGATCTCCTTCTTTCCTCATTTCCAGTGTTATGCAGATGACACGCCGCTCTCCTTCAAGCTTCTCTCTACTTCTTCCTCTCTCATCTCTGACTGACTGCTATTCGGCCTTGGTGTGCTGCCAATGATCTCTGTCTTAATGCCAGTAAGACTGAGATCCTTCTAGTTAGGACCCCAGCTCCCTCCTTGCAGCTGGTCGCCCTCTATGGGTCCCCTCACCCTCTTGTGAGGCAAAAAAACCTTGGTGTTGTCTTTGACTCCTCTGTCCTTCTCTCCTCACATTGCTGACCTTGTCAAGAAGGCCCAATATCAGCTGCACCTCCTCAGAGGCGCACTCCCCTTCCTCACCGTCCCCCAGAAACTCCATGTCGCCAGAGCTCTGGTCCTATCTAGGCTGAAAAACTGCAACAGCCTCTTCCTCAATCTTACTTTATCCCCCCTTCAACTAATCCAGAACAGGACTGCAGGGTCTCTAGCCCAAGAACCGCATCTCTCCAGCCCTATAATCTCTCCACTGGCTCCTGGTTGCTGCTAGAATAAAGTCCAAGACCCTCTACATCATCCACAAGTCTTTCTGGGGCTTGGGACCCTGCTACATCCAAATATCTCTCCATAAATACCTCCCTGTTTGAGCCCTTTGGTCCTCTAGCTTCAACTATGTGCAGATCAGACTCTTCTCTAAGCAGAGAGTGGGGGTAGATCTCTCTTCTCTGTAGGACCCTCCCTTTGGAATGGTCTCCCTGATCCTCTCAGGCTTGAGCCGGATCTCCTTAAGTTTCAGAAGCTCCTCTAGACTCTCCTTTTCTCTTCTTCCTTCCCTCCCCCCCTGCTAGCATCCCCATCTGCCGCAGTTACTGGCTACATGGTGCCTTCTGGGTTCTACATGGCCCCAGGCCCCCTCCGCCCAGTCCACCCACCTCCTCACACTTAGCATGTGGACCCTTGCCCCCTGCACTTGCCTTCCTGACCTCGCCTTAGCACACTCCTAGACCCTGTGGCCCTCTTTCCCCCCACCCCAGCTCCCCTCCTTTCCCTTGTACTCTCTTTATTTTTTTTATTTGTAAAGCGCCTAAGCCAGGGGGAATTGGGACGTTGTTGTGAAACCAGTTATATACAGGGAAAAGAGCAGGCAATCTTATGCAGTGATTTACAATGTCCAGGGGTGAGAGCATGCAATCTTATGCAGTGATTTACAGTGTCCACAGGCTCAGTACCAAAGGTAGGTGTGTCAGCGACTTAGCTTCCGAGTCTCTTAGTTCAAGTTCTGAGGGCCCGATTTAGTCTTTAGACAAAAAGCCACATTTGAATGCCTTTCGGAAAGGTCAGTAAGAGGCTTCTGCTCTTAGGGCTGGTGGGAGGGCATTCCAGTTAATGGCTGCCACCGTTGGGAAGCTGGAGCCTCCACCTCTGGCTCTTTTTACTTTATGAAGGACCAGACGGAGAGCGTGGAGGGCCTGTACCGGTCTGGTGGATTTGGTTTTCACAATTCCTTTGCGACAAGCATTGTGGGCGGTGTTGGATAGACATTTGTGAGTGATTGCGAGAGTTTTCACAGATAGGAATCCAATGGACTCTTCTCACAGCTAAAATGTGGTCCCTATTTGGGATGTTGAGAGCTGCTCGTTGTTTTGGATTATATAAAGTTTCTGTTTAGACATGCCTGCAGAGAGTACGTTGCAGTAATCCAATCTGGCTCCATTGATTGCTCAGGCGATAGACAGCTCGTTGGCGTCAGTAATTGCCTAGCTGCATTCATGAGTTTAGCTGTGTAGGTAGCTGATGAGCTCACGTTGATGTACCTGGTGAGTGAGAGGGATGAGTCTAGATGGACGCCCAATGTTTTTACTGAGGTAGAGACGGGGATCTGTATCCAGTCTATGGCGAAGGAGTATTGTGGGTCAAGTTTCTTCAGCAGTGTGGGTGATCCCATCAATAGGATCTCCGTTTTTGTTGTTTAGTCAGATAGTTCTCTACCATCCAGGTTTGGATGGGTGGATGAATAGGTGCTGTTGATGGTGATGGAGTCTTTGTTATAGCTTCCTGACAGTGGGAGGAGGACTTGGGTGTCATCAGCATAGTTTGTGTAGGCTATGCAGATGTCATCCAGGAGGTCGAATAGGGGTTTGGTGAAGATATTGTAGAGTGAGGGGGAGAAGCAAGACCCTTGCACGACGACGCAAGGAGTGGGGATTGGTGGTGCCATGGCAAGTTTTGAGAACACTCTTGTGGATCTGACTTCCAGAAAGGAAATGTTGCATCCGCGCTGACCGGCACCCCACTCCCACCCTCTCTCACTTCTTGTTACTGCACTTTCACGGTCCGAAGGTCACAAGGTCTAGTAGGAACGTTATTGTTATCTTTCTCCCTTTTTTCCCCCCTCTGGCCCCCCGACCCCACCCCTTTTTGTCTTGTGGCACCTTGGAACACCATTTGTTGTATAGGGGCCTTAAAAATATCAAATAAATAAAGGAACAGAAGAGAAGATCGATCAGTCGGGCCCTTATCGAAAAAAGTTTTCAGATCCTGTTTGTGTTGGTACAGGAAAGATTCTGCAGATCAGCTGGAAGAAGATTCCACTTTTTCAGGGCCCAGATATCAAAACTGGTTCTTCTGAATTTGGCCAGTTTGTCCTGGTTGGCACAACGCAATGCTGCAGTTTAGAACGAAGAGTTCTGTTAATAGGTTTCACATGCTAAAGTAGCTAGGGGCGCCACCATGAATGCATTTCTGAGTCAATTACATCACCTTATGTTGAATATGGGGTTCCATGTGTTAAAATGGCGGCAAAAATTGCTGTGGTTACAAAATATTGTGGCAAAAATGCTGTAGTTTTGCCACTGCAATCCATGTAAAGGATGCGGGGGACACCCCCGTAACCCCTTTTCCCCTTAAATGGTATAACGGGGTTCACCTTTACCGCGTCAAACCGCTGCATTTTATCTTTTTTTTTGTATCGGCGACATTTTTGCCGCGATTTTTATTACTGCATACCGAATACGGTGCATCACCGGTAGCCAATGAAGAGCACGCTTGAACGGAATGACACTCTGCTTTACCAAGTCCATAAATCGTCCTAAATGCTCCATTTTGAAGAACTTGCAACTTATTCAAGTTTGGGGGGGGAAATACCAGAGAACATGCTGTTACAGTAATCGAGCCTGGAGTTTATAAGCGTGATGGCCAATAAAGCTCTATTTTCCAAGGAATGATATGGATGAATTTGGCATAGCATTTTTACATGGCATCCTCTTCCCCACTTCCCGCCTCTAGCCTGATGCAATTCCATCCCTTTTCCTGCTCCAAATAGCTTTTTTGTTGTTGCATTTTTCGTTTTTGCATTCCCTGGTATTACTGCGGTAATCGCTCACAACAAACAAAAAAAAAAATGGCAGCTTTTCATTTCTGGAAAAAACTCATGTGCAAAGAACTATGGGAGATATAGCTATATTTTTGGGAGGGGGGGGGCAACAACCTTCTCCTGTCAAATATTTTAAAACATACTGGATTGAATAACCGCAAACCTGTCCCATAATTGATATATTTAAATCTTTTTATTGAAATTTTCAAGTGAATAAGAACAATGAATGAACAAGAATACAATCAAAACAGCAGGGCGAAGATAGGACAAGAAAAGCACTAGTAAATCCATGACTTCGCATCAGGTACAGAAAGTAATCAATATAATGGGCAGGGAAACGTAGAGCACAGAGTATTGGCTTAGCAACATGCATAGATTACAGACTATTTCAGATTAAAAAGATGGTCGACTCCCATTTCATTCATAAGGATGTACAAACAGCGCAACCCTCAAGGCAGTTTATCATTGGAGCGCAGGAGCATTGCTCTCAGTAGGGCTTTCCAGGACTCTAAATTTGTCGCAGGCTCTGTTGTGCCCCTCTTCAGGGCTCTGCACCGTTCAGTCGTTTCAGCTGTGGACCATCTCAGCCAATCTCCCCACCATGCAGCATAACCAGGGTCAGAATTGGTCTTTCACGACATGGCGATTCTGCGTTTAGAAAGAACACAAGCCAAGTCCATAGCTTTAACTATGTTTGAATGAATCTAAATGTGGTAGATGCCAAGCAAGCATTCTTCAGGGGTCCTTGCACGCCTGCTTTCTCCAATACATGTCGAATTTGGAGCCAAAAGGGACGGACTCTAGGAGCACAGCCAAAACATATGTTTAAAATCTGCAGGTTCATCCCCGCACCATGGGCAACAAGGGGGTGCCCATTTATTAAAGCTTGCAACTTTCTGCAGCGTCATGTATGTTCTATAGAGGATATTCAGCGATAACGGGCAGAATCTTGCATTTCTAGAAACCTTCTTTACAAACATTGCTGATTCCCACTGCCTATCCTCGAACACACATCCCAGATCTGCCTCCCAAGGCCAGGCAATTACCGATCATTACACACACCTGACTACCAGTGAAGAAATGAAGGAGGGTGAGGCGCGCACTCCAGGTCCTGGTCAATTAAACCTGTTGCAAAAAATATATATCTGGGTTAAATCCCAAAATGGATAAGTATTCACCAGGGTTAAATCCCATCTGCTGCAAATCCCAAAGATTAACAAATATTAACCGGGTTAGATCACTTCTGCTGCATTTCAGTTGCTCAGTATTAATACTGCGCAACTGAATTGCAGCAGAAGGGATATAACCCTGGTGAATACTTGTCCATTTTGGGATTTAACGCAGATATATATTTTTTGCAACAGGTTTAATTGACCAGGACCTGGAGTGCGTGCCTCACCCTCCTTAATTTTTACACCTGACTACCATCACACTTGCCCACACAGATCAAAGGCGGGGCATGAAAGCACACTCTGAGCAAGGCAAAGCACATGAGGAAGCAGCAGTTCCAAGGTGGTAGTTTATACAAGGAGAAAGATGGCAAGACCGAAGAGGGTTGCAAGAAGGGACCTTGACCTTTTCAGAAAAAAGACCATTACTTTCATGAGCCTTTCAGAATAAGAAACGTAAGACCCGGAAACAAAGCTGCAGAAACCTGCATTGTGTGTCGTAGGTATCCAGGGCCCTCCCGCGTCGATAGCCAAGATGGGGAGGATCACTTTCCGCCATAGTACTGTTCTCGACTCCTACAACAAAGCAGCGCCAGTAAAGTCAGCACAGTCAGTGAGTTGGGGAGACTGATACCAGACCGGTCTTTGTTAAAGGCAAGGTTGCAAGCTACAACATCGCATAGAGAAAACTGAAGAGAACAGTGTGTGAAGCGTTTGTGACCAGCAACGTGAATAGAATAAAAAAGCAAATAACTGGCTGAACTTTGAAGTCAAGATATGATACCATAGACAGTGATCCGGTGCCACGTGGATGCTCATTCGAAGGTCTCTGTTAGGTATCCAATCTGAAAGGTAGCAATTTAAAGGAATTGTGAAATTGAAGTGGTCCTGCAATGGGCCAATCCAAACCCTGTGCACATTCTAAAGTCTTCGATAGTTGATGCTAATTGAAATTGGTCGGAACCTGGCTGAGGGAGACTAATTGTTTTGAGAAGGGGATCTGAGCCCGGCTGAGGGAGATCTGGGGTGAAGCGTGAGTTACCTGAATTGCGTATTTGTGAGAATCTGGAAAAGCAAAAGAATCTATAGTTTTGTTTTGTTACATCAGGCCCTCTGCATGAAGAGACTTTGAGGAGCTAAGGGACTTGGCCACAGAAGGCCATGATGCTAATGATTGAACTGTATCCTCATTCTAAAGAAGCCAGAGAATGCGCTATGCTAGCGTGTACCGCCTTGTCCCGTGCTGAAAACGTGGGGAAGGGAGGTCAATGGCCTGAACATCCCGACATATCATTTTGTGAACACTTCTTTCTTTTTGCTAACACTTTTTCCCACACTATTCGTACTTATACATAAGGATTGGCAATAGGTTTATTAGTTTATTTTGACAAGGCACCACTAGAACTGCGTTGTTGTTTATGGCCGTAGGTTGCTTCCATCTTTAGATTTAGATGGGCATTTTTCACCCCTTTTTGAAGTTCGATAAACACCCTTGAACTGTGGTAACTTGTCTGTCTTACTGTTGATGCCTTTCTTTCTTGTCTTTCTCTTTGCCTTTCTTGTCTTTCTTTCTGCCTTTCTGCCTTTCTTTCTGTCTTTCTTTCTTGCCTTTGGATCCAGAACATGGGGGTGGACCAGTGTGAGGGGTGCCTTTTAGCCATGTGAGGAGTATTAATTGGTATCAGGTGTGTGCACTTAAAGTCAAATGCCTGACCCAATAATAATAATAATACATGTCCAGTTCGATGTATGAGAGTTAGTCTCGCTAATCTCAGCCACCCTCTTCCTTGGCCCACTGTTTGTGTAAAGGAGGTGGGGGGCGGTTGGGACCTCTGAGAATACTAAAGAATAGGATGGGTTAGGTGAACAAAAAAGGAGGGGAATACCGCATGGGAGTGAGGCAGCCGCTGGCCGTTTTCTTTGTAAGTGGGAAACAATCCATAGTCTCCTCATATGAGGGCATTCCTCAGACGTTCCAAGACACAATCCTAAATTGTGACATCACTAAGGCAAAAGGGAGATTCCCAGTTAGCGTCCACCTACATCTCAAAGACCGAAAGCAACCAATTATTTGCTGTACTATCATTGCGTCCATATTCCTACCCATCCCACCCAGCTCCGTCTTCCTGTTTCCTGTCCCTGTGAAATTTAAGTCGTCCCCACCATATCCTTGCCCAATACTAAAAAATGTGAACCCATATACCAACAAACCAAACATTGAGAACATGTGGCTCAAAGAGGAAATTCCGTTCAAGCCTTGCTCCCTCCCAAGAGCAGTGATGCGATGGGGGTCAGCATGTATAGTGCATACCATCATAACAGGCTCCACCAGTGACAAATCCGCCTCAGGTTGTGGTCGCCTGAGCCTTATTGAACAATCCAAATGTCAAGTAGGAGTCCTCAAAGCAGGCCCCCAAGGCAGCGTTGGGTTAAAATGACACAGTACTAAACGCTCAAAGTCAGCCACGGTGTCAGTTGCATGCAGGTTGGATATCATTCCAGAAAGAGCTTCAAATATTGATCAGCCAGCCCCAGATTCCTTTGGTCTCCTCTGGTCCAGGTGCCATGCCACATTCATGCATCCACAGTTTTACTTTTTAGGGTGCTCGGAGAATAATGCGTTGCCTTTATATTGCACCTTAAGTTTTGCCGGGTATAGTAACGTATATTTAAGACCCAGACTGCGTAGCTTCTCTTTGGTTGGTACGAACATATTTCTCTTCTTTTGCACCAGTGGAGTGCAGTCTAGGTAAATAGCTACTTCAGACGTTCCATGTTTTTGTGCCCCCTTCTCTGGAAAATGTGAGGATAATCTCCTTGAAAATTAAGGATACGTGCAATGATCGTGCGAGGAAGAGCACTTGTGGCACCCTCTCAACAGTGAATCCCTGGGATAGCTGCCCAACCCCTATTTTAATTTTTTTCTTAGGAGGTTTTCAATGTATAGCGTTGGATCCGGGCCCTAACCCCCCGTCACTGAGTCGAATTATATGTACATTCCTGCGGCGGGGCCTGCCTTCAGCTCATTGGTGCAGGATTCTATTCCTGCATACCAGGTCCTGCACTGTAGTGTTAAATGGTTCAGCGTAGGTTTTCACTGTCAGGAGTTGTTCTTCATTACTGCAACTCTAGAGGAAAAGATCTAATATCCTGTTGTAGTAATTTGACCTCTATTTTGACCTCATCTATTTTATTTTCAATCGAGGTGCGTAGTGCTGTGATTGCAGCCAGGACCTTGCCCTCCTGCTCCAAATACTGTGGCATCAGTTTGTGGTGTATCCTCAGGATCCTGAAGAGATCTCTCTGAGAGAGTTTAGGGCCAAATTAGTCCATAATAGGCTTCTTCTGGGATCCCTTCATCTTGGCATTTGGCATAACAGGGGCGTAGTGTTCTTCATATGATAGCACCTACATCTCTACGGTCGATGCCAGATAGTATCTGTCGGCTCTAGTCCTTGGTAGGGTTCCGCTCAGCTGCAAGTGCATCAGGGTCTGTGGTAGGTTTATGAGTCTTGAATAATAATGTAGAGTCAAGTAAGAGGGCGCAGTAGTTTCAGCATAGTATAGTATCTCATATTGGCGTCAAACGCACAGGGGACGTCGTCGTTTTTTTAATTCATTTTTCTTATTTAGAGCTCTAGCCATCCGGGTTGTTTGCTGTTGCTATATTCCAGGTAATATAATCAAACATTGATGGAGGGCAGCCATTGGTCCGCCCATTCCTCAGACGTACAGAGTTAATGGCGGTGTAGCAATTTATCAATGAATTATATAGCATGAGATTGTTCCGGGGTCTGCAAGCCCCCATTAGATCTATACAGCGCATCAAAGGGTGTCCTTATCTCACATAAGGTTTTCTATAGGTGCTAAAACGTAGTGGTTGTCTGTCCCTCAGCGACATAGTGCAGTTCATAAGCAGAAAGGGCATTAATTTCAGAATCAGACTACCAGTAATTAATCTGGTGATCCCTTAGTCTCAGCAGGTGACACACCAAACTACCTCCATGGCCCTCCGTCTTCCCAAGCCAGTCGTGTGCACGAGTCTAAGGCTGTCAGGCAGATTCAGTGAGTCACAAGAACCCTAATTCGTTACAGCAGTTGCAGCAGCTAGGGCTCCAGCCATCTGGTTACTCCTTGTGTACCTGGCCACTATGTATCCGTAGTGTAGTGCGTTGGCCGGCGTCATCCAGGGGGTCGTAATAGCAAGTCGGTGCATACGGCAAGGCCTGATGGATGGGACCAAGCACAGCGCAGATCAAGAAGGCTTCCCCTTCGTGGGCACACCGCTGCAGTTCAAGCAATGCCCAAAGGATCTTCAACAACCAGGGCAGGTTACTGACATTTTCTTTCATCAGTCAACCAAGTCCAAAGTTATTATCAATAGAATTTTCAGATTTCCTATGGCTCATGTCACTCACCTTAACTATAGGGCAGCTATCTCCTCCCTATAATATATATAGATCTGTGAGGCTTATGGTTCTGCTTAGTATCATAAGCTTTGCATAGGCCGACATCTAGTGGTTGGTGCAGAGCATTACATGATTCCTGTAATACTATCCCTAATGTTACATGTACTGTACACTTGATCCTTCATGCGTCAAGGTCCTTAGATTGTTCTTTTTTTCCCGCCATCGGGTTGGTCGCACTTTGTAGAGTTCTAAGCTATTGGAGTTTGTTGCTTGAGCATTTATATTAATACAAATTCAAAATATTTTGTAACGCCACCTTTCAACAGCTCCTGCGACTTTCAACAACAGCCTTGCTCGTCTTTGTAGGGTTCCTGGGTTCGGCCCATGACTGCCTACAACTCTTCCGGCTTCCGCCTACACAGTAAGGAGAGTAGGGGGAAACTCAGTTGACGTGATAAAGGAGAATGTCTTCGTACATTTCCCCCAGAATACATATAGTCTCACTATTCACCAGCATTAATCATGGAGAAAACTCAATGTAAATCGTGTCCCACATGTAACCAAAATTTTCCCTTGAAGGATACACATCTGTGTAACCATTGTCTTCCTAGAGACCACCAGGGCACTAAATGCTGAGCATGAACGCTCTGTAAACCGAAGATACTTAAGGAATGACGATCTAAACACTGGGCAGCCTACGTAATGCCGGCTGAGGCATCACCAGAATATCCCTACGGCGCAAAGGAATCCGAGGCTGAGCATGCCAGTCCCAGCTTCATTAGTGATACAGAAGAGATGTCTGATGGGGGAAATTAAGATTCCCAAGTGGCAGTCCCCTGCTCCTAACAGCAGGCATCATGCTCTGTGATGGATGCTTCCCTTGGTGACAAATCCAAACATATCAAACACCCGTATGAGGTGGGCACGGCGCACACTATGACAACTCCGAACAAAGAGAAGCATACCACTTCACAACAACACCCACTCCTGCCATTTCAACACATTTGTTGAAAGGCACAAAGGGTTTGGTGAAGCACGTAACCTCAGCAAGCCGTTGGTCGGCTTCAAGAACCACTTGTCTGGTCCTGCATAACTTGATCCACAGGAGCTACTGAACCCTGCAGACCCACAAAGCATTTGGTTAACAACTGAACCTGTCTGCAGCTGAAATCCGAAACACCTCTGGGGGAAGGCGGAAGTGGATAAAATAACAAACTGATCTATGTCTCGTACTTAAATGAGAATCTGCAGAGGGTGAGAAAACACAAGAGTTGTCGATTATTTCTGCTCTCTGAACTGACATTGCACCCACTGTGACCCATGGCACTACCTGTACTTGTGTTCTTCCTCGAAGAGCTGGGAGGAGTACGTTGATTCCTGCTTCAATATCTCAGAACTTAATTTCCAAATGAACTATCCCTCTTGAGTTTGAAGAAGAAGCTTTGTTAACATTTAAATGTGAACTTTCTTTGAGCTTTCAAATTACTTTTTGGCTGAAGACTTGCCTAACTTTTGTTTAACTACTCTGCTGAGTTCTACTTAAAAGTTCAACTGTCAAGAAAAAGGAATTCCTAATTAACTTGCTGACTACTGCCACGTTTCTTCCAGGGTCAAAGTAAGCACCTCAGCTAAATTCAGAAACTGTATTATGTAATGATTTCTGCGAGATACAGAGAAACTTTATCAATTATGACAATGAAAGCTGTGACTCTGGAAAGCCTTCGGCTGTGTGCGAGCGCTCCAAATTGAGACACTAACTTCACTGGCGGTATACACACGCAGTTGGGGAAACACCACTCTCTAATGAGGTGTGCACACACTTGCTGCAGGTTCCTTATTGACCCTGAAACCTACTCTCCTTCACAAAGCGAAATCTGTGAGAATGCACGCTGACCGCGTACAAGATACTCCTTGCTAATTACTTTTAAATCAACACAGATATCTATTTAGTAATCTAAAATGGTAAATCCAACATGAACACGTTTATCAGTTCAAAGCGGTCTTGCTGCAATGAGTGTTAACTCTGCCTCCATCTGAATTTAGGCCTTGGATCTGAGAGCTTCGCCAAAACGAGACCTTCCTGCTTGACCAGGATGATGAAAGGCAATTTAGAATGCCTGATAGCAGAGTTTCTACACTTGGAAATCTATCTGCTTTCAGCTCCATGTTCTCCATTATGGGAGGGAGGGAGGGAGGGAGGAAGAGAGAGGGAGGGAGGGAGGAAGAGGGAGGAAGAGGGAGGAAGAGGGAGGGAGAGGGAGAGGCAGACAGACAGACAACTCACGCCGTAACATACTGTTTTGACTCTACTAGATGCACTGAAATCGGGTTACACAGGTAACACTTCCTCCTTTTTAGTAGACACCCATAAGAAACAAACACAGGAAGGTCAATAGGAGGAAGTGGTCTTCCCACTGCAAGGTATTCCTAGTGGTCTATGGACAAAGGATAGGTCTGAAAAAACACTAGATAAAATGGCTTCATTCATGGATTTGTTTTGGACAAACATCTGATAAAATGTAAACATGTTGTACAGGAGGAGGTTCCCCCTAAAACAGTAGGGTAGATCCCATAATTGAGGTGCATGCAGGGAGGAAGATGAGCTTGCTGAGGAGGACACGTGCACGGAGCCAGATAACTTTACTGTTGCATCTCCAGACATCATGGATGAGCCTATATCTTCATCACCCACAGATAATCACATTTTGTATAATCTTTAAAAGGGCAGCTGAATTTGTCAAGATCAACACTCATGAGTCTGAAGAAGAAACACAGTTTTTGTTGATGACATAGTCAACAAGAAAAAGCAAATAAATCAATATATTCTGTTATTGCAGTAATTCAAGAGATCGACACCATGCCTATCAACTCTCGGCTCTAACCAAAGCTGTTAATCCACGCATTGAAAAGCAGTTTAAGCCATCACCTACAGACACGCTATTCACGAGAGGGCATCTCCAACCTGATTCACTGGTAGTTGCTACTAGCTGCAAAAGCTGGGATGTCCGTAGCCATGTCCGAAGCACCGCCTAATAAAGGGAGTAAGAGGATTTATGCCGTAGGGAAGAAGGTGGCAACATCAGCTGCCTACTGTGACAACTCACCAGGTCTTGGCACTTCTCCCAATAAGAGAGCCCTTTTCTATGAAGCTGAGGAGGTTAGGCTGCTACTCAATAGTCTCCCTGGGGATGGTAATATGCAGAAGGACCTTGTACGGAGGGAGTCCCTGCTTTGGAGATAAGGACGCCCACCTCGGGAAAAGCATCTCTACAACCCTGTCACAGAACCCCTTTAGCACATGGTCACCCTTTTCTCCAACCATGAATAGTGGAATCATGTGTTCCTGTAAAGCCATAACTAAGACAAATGTACAACATCCTGGGATGAAGAATATGAGATGCCATATGCAAAACCAGTCAAGTACTGCAATAGGTTTACTCATTGGAGGCATGAAGAGTGGCATGAAGAGTGCCACTGAGTCTTGAAAACAAGAAAGGACTAGCGAGTTTAGATTGCGGAAGCCAGCAACACGCAAGTCCTGCCCGGGAGGTTCAAACTGGGAGGAGCAGAGTCGCTGTTCTTGCAGGTGGTGGCCACTCAGAACGGTATGCTGCTACAATGTCCCTGGAGCCTGCTGGGATCCGACTTGCCAGAAGGAAGAAACAATCGAGGTGGTGGCTCGGCCGCAGAAAGTTGGAACTTGAGGTCTGGAAACCGTGCCGAGACCACCAGCTGGAGCCTGCCACGGAGCTGCATAGGTGTTGGAAATCAGAAAGGAAGGAACGTGCACCCCTGGGAAGAACCGGAGCCGTGTCCCAACGGGGAACCAGGACGACGGGGGAGACCGGGAGTGGTCCGGGAAGCCAAAGTGTAGCGGGAGCCATCTCACTCGTCGCATTGGTCAGCCCAATACAACCATAGCACATTGGTCAACCCACTACCACTGAGCAAGCAGACTCTGTATCCAGTACTGTTGCCCAAGTAGAACGGAAAGGGGTCCATCTCCCTTGCCAGAATGGTAAATGGAAGCCAAATAAGGCTATGACTGCTTCTACTTCCTTGAAGGAGTTACAGAGACGAATTAAAGTTTTCTGCAGGGGTGCTTAAAGACCACTGTGGAGAACTTGTATAGAAGGACCATGAGAAGGGAGTCCTTCCGCATGCCCTTTGTAATTGAACATTGAAGAAGTCTCTAATATAAGATGGAAGCAAGAAACCAGTAGATGGCAGTCATTCTCCTGGTGAAGGAAACACACATTTCACTAGTTGAAGGCTTATGTTTATAGTGTTAGATTAGTTGGTTTTTGCCAGAGGACGGAGACATTTTGATGGACATTCTGACGCTCGCTCATGTTCTCCTAAGCTGAGGCAGGGCAAGCCCCATAGAAGTAGGGAGAGAGAGAGAGGTGTCTTTATTAATTTAATAAAAGTTTGTAACCCACACAATGACCCCTTCCTGCTTCTACACCTTCACACTTACAAATGCATATTGCCAATAATGCAGCTCTTATGGCAAGCTTTAAGGGGGCCCAATAGTACCACATGAACGACATTGTTAGCACCATCTAGCAGCCTCTTAGGTTTGAAATGCTGGAAACATTAATAGAGGGCAAACAACCTGCAAACACCATCAATCAGAATATCTTCAGGCAGTTTCCTCCTTATGTTCCGCCACGCTTTCTTCGCTCTCAGTCGGTTTTCATGGTTCAATTCCCCCGGTTCAGACTTTCCCGTATGGGTGGCTGTGCTTTCTCAGTTGTTGCAGCCAAGGCCTGGAACTCTTCCTCTTTCCCTGCGGGCCACCTCTGATCATCTGTCCTTTCGTCGTTCCATTAAAACATTTATTTTCTAGTTTTAATTAGTGTCTCTGCCAGTTTAGCGCCATGATGCTTTATCTATAACATAACATCAAAAACACTATTGAGGCTGCAGAAACGGCTGGAAGAATGGTTATAGAAGGGACTCTCATTAAAAACATGCATAGTTAAGAAATTCTGGGTTTAGTCCAGAGACTCAGGACAGACTGCTAAACATGCCTGTGGAGGACAATGTCTTATTTGGCAAAGCAGTAGACAATGCTCTCGAAACTGCCAAGAAAGAACATAAAACACTTAAGACATTGGGCCAAATTTCAAATAAACCTAATCAACAGAGGTTCTGTTTCCAACCACTGTAGTTTTCTTAGCCAGAGCTACCCATGATCCTCAGGCCAGTCTGGCTATACCGCCGGTGCAGGTTCTAGCTTATGGTTTACCAACTAGGAACCCCTCAATTTCCCAGACAATTCACAAGGGGATGTAGTAGGCTAAGCCACTCGAGGTTTGACCACACCCGCAAAGGCCCCCTCCCATATCACCCTAGTAGGGGGTCGCATTACATAATTTGCCCACTTATGGAAGGGGATCACTTCAGACAAGTGGGTTTTGTCAACATCGTGGAGTTGCAAGAACAACTGAGCGATCTCCCATCATGACACAGGAAAGTCCCATTAGTCCAGCAACAAATTCTGAAAGCCGAAGTAGAGACACACTAAACAGGGGGAGCGATAGAATTCGTCCAGCCATCCGAGGTAAACAAAGGTATCTATTCTGTGTACTTCCCTCGTTCCAAAGAAAGTCAAAATTAAAAAATACCCAGTGTTCGACCTCAAACCTGCAAACCCATAAGTCAAAAATCACAAAGGTTCAGAATGACAATATTGCAAGGGGTCATCCCGTTGCTCAAAGAGGGAGACTTTATGGAAATTCTGGATATCAAATATGCATACTTTCATATTTAAATGCTGCCAGAGCATCGAAAATATCTAAGATACAAAGTAGGTGCGGCGCACTACCAATTCAAGGTGCTTCCTTATGGGATCGCATCACACCTCCAGTTATTCACAAAAGTACTAACAGTAGTAATGGTGCACCTGCGTAGATAAAGTATACCAGTGTACCCTTATCTGGATGACTGGCTAATAACAGGAGACACACCAAAGATATATCACCAAAATGCACAAGACAATACATCCATCAGCTGTGTTTTTCTATCAAAAAGACAAGCCTAATACCCAGTCAGCAAAAGCAGTTGCTATGGGCTGTCATTCGGACTAAAGACACTCTGGTCTTTTCCCTCTAACGAGAGGGTCCAATAATTATTAAAAAGATCAGTTGTTGTACAGTCGGTCGTCAGATAAGTCAGAAAGGTAACATGCCTACTCAGCATGATGGTATGAAGCATCTTCATTGTGCCACATGCAAAGCTTGACATGTGTCCAGTGCAACCGTGCTTGGCGAAACAATGGGTGCAGGCAAAAGGCAATTGGACGATCTAGTGGAGGTTTTGAAAACAGTGGTGTTAGCGCTTCAATAGTGGACAAAGGAAAACATGTTACAAGGAAAACATTTCGTCAACCTGCCAACACACATCACAACAGGCACCTCACTCTCAAGATGGGGAGCCCATTGTCTCCACCATACAGCGCAGGACATGTGGACACAGCCACTTTGCAGAAAACACATCAATGTTCTGGAGTTGCTAGCAGTTTACAAAGCCATTCAAGTTTTTCATCATCACTGAATAGGGAAGAATGTGCTGATTGCAACAGACAACACAACCGCCATGTTTTACATCAACAAACAGGGCGATACTCGCTCCCTGATCTGTCAATACTAACACAAAGGTTTTGGAACTACTCCCCAAAGAAGAATACTTCTCCAACCTCAACGTGATACGGGTGAACACAACTGCCTAGCAGACACACTAAGCAGAAACGCAAATCAATCCTCATAACACAAGTGGGAATTAAATTCAGACATTCTGAACCACATTTTTACACTTTGGGGCCAACCAGACAGCCACTTGTTTGCCACAAAAACAAAACATAAAAGGCCCATGTTATGCCTCCAGGTTCCCTCAGAACGGGTCCAATGTGAACACAATGCAGATCAGTTGGTCAGGGATATTTGTATACACTTTTATTCCAACCCCACTCCTGAACCAAGTAATCCAGATAATGCACCAGGAGCACTTGACAATGATTGTAATGGCTCCAGTGTGGGCACGTCAGACGTGGTATTCCCACCTCCTAAAAATGTCCATTTGCCCACCAATGAAACTAATATCCCCTTACATGTCACAGAATCACGGGTTAATAGTACATGCTCAGACAACTAATTTAGCAGCTTGGCTCCTGAATCTGAGTTTGGACACCTTAATTTGCACAGTCGTGGCGCGAGTTATGGTTGCTTACCTTACCATAACTGGCGAATTTCTGGGGTTTAGATTTTACTTGTAACCATAATATCCCTTTAGAAAAGTTTTCCACTGAATTTGATGGGTTTTTATTAGTGCAACTTAACCATAACGTCCCTTTTTAACAAAGTTTTTTCACTGAATTTCATGGGTTTTTACCAGGATAACCTTAATTTTCTACATGTCCCTAACATCATACTGACCCCCCCCTCCATGTGCCCCCATTGTGAAAGCCACTGAGTCTGCGGACTTTGGACAGCATTCACGCTGCCCAAAAGCACAGGGATCACCTTACACTGTTGTATCCTGCAATGGGCAAAGACATGTACATGAAGCAATAAGATATATGTATCACATCCAAAAACAAATTTGTATACAAATTATGTACTTGAGAAACCAGAACTATGTTTTCATAGGTTGCACAACATAATGGAATGCACCAACCACAAAGCTGAACTGTACACCTAACACTATTACCTCAGTGGAACCTTGCATACACACTAAGAAGCAGCTGGCAGTTATTCCAGAAGAAACCTTTACAAAAATAGTAAGTACACTGTATTTCTTTCTGTAACATTTTCATGTGTATTATGTGTACATAACTTCTAAGAAATAGCAGTATTCTTTTCTTTTATCAGAAATGGCAAGCACACTGGAGTGGTTTGAAGAACATTTCCCCCCATGACGAAATGAGTGAAGGAAACCACTCTAATTGTACAGAATCCATTTTTTAAACCAGAAAAAGTGATGTAATTGTTTGGGATGTCACTAAAATATGGTTTTCTTTTTAGCAGTACGTAGTAGGAATGAAGAAAGTGGGCCGGAATTACAATTAAAGGCTGTGAAGATGGCCACAGACAGCCCTTAACAGCAAATGCAGAAAATGAACTAATGAACCTAGCTGCAAAAATGGATGAACTAAATAATAATTTTATACAGTTGATTTGTTTAAAATCATGTTAAAGAAAACATCCAATACCACTTATACTTGTGCCTATTCACCCTGTCCCAACCAATCATCCCCATCAAAGTCCCCAAATGAAAGACACTATGATGAAACCTCAATCCCTTCCTCCCTCATGAACAGTGCATAGAAACCCCTAATTCCACCATACGTTTCCCATACTGCTGCGCCATCTCTTTCCTAATGGCTTCTATGTGTTTGTTTTAATAAATGTGTGCTGTTGGTGCGCATATTTATTTTGTAAAGCCCAATTTGTAGTTGGCAGACTGCGCGGCTGTCTGTAACCAAAATGGAGGTGCCTCCGGACATCGTGCCTGTCCAGACATGTCCGCACTGCTGTGTCGCACTTTTAATTAATTCGGGGACTCTACCCCTTTCCTACGGACACTGGGGCACATGCGCAACTGCTCTTGTTGTGCCCCCGGACAACGCACTTGTCTGCACAATTCTGCTCGCACATGTCACATTTTATATTAGTTCAGGGACTTTGGGCCTGTCCTACGCAATAGGTGTCGGCAGGACAGGCATCCTGTCCACAGCCGTCCAGGGACGTCATGTGACCGCACACGCTGCAGGTCGGGAGTATCTGTATTTTTGGCCAATCCAGGGTGTTTGAAGCTGAAACCTCACCCTTGCGGAGCTCCTAGATGTCTCTTTGTTGATCTGGCAACTTTTTATAACTTTTTGGGCCCTCTCTAAGGATCGCCGCGGACAGTCCCTCTAAAGGGACCCACCCATTACTACTCATTTTGTTTCTGGCTGTTTAGGTGTATGCACCTGCTGCTGATTGGGATATTGCCCATCTTTGCTTTGTACTTCTTGAGAATGGCTTCCATGGCTGCTGCAGCTGCCCCACCACCACCACCACCTGGAGAGCCTGGAGAGGGGAACAGGTGTGGTGATACAGAGGTGGATCAAGAGGAGGATGAGGTACTGGAAGTCCTTCTCTCCAGCTCCCGACGTGAATCCTGGGTGTGGCAGCTTTTTACCACTGTTGGGGGGGGGGGGATGTATCTAAGACTCGGACAGACAAGGTTAGATGTACTGAGTGCAAGGTTGTACTTTGTCGTGGAAAAACTGGTCTGTAAAACTGGTCTGTACAGCTACGGGACCACCTCCATGCAGCGCCACCTCGGGCCCAATCACAAGGCAGCAGTTCGGAAGGTCTGACTGCCAGTGCTGCACCCTCATCTTCTGCTCCTGCCACCACAAGGGATCCCTGCGGAACCCTCGCAGGTCATACAAGACAGTCGACCCTTATCTTTCGAGGATGACAGTGGTCTCTATGTACTGTGGCTCTGTAGGGATGAGCGGCTTTGAAAGTGCTTTCGAGGCTGTGGTCAGGCAGCATGTTAAAGACTGTTCCCTATCTGATTAAGGCCCACCCAACATCTTCCTCTCTCCACCTGCCCCTTCGTCGCTGTGGTTGGTGAACCTTCCTTCCCTCCCCTCCCTTCCATCTCACTTGTGTCTCCTGTGGGAAAAAAAAAACAAAAAAAACTCAAAAATAAAAAATAACGTTTTTTTCAAGTTTTAAAGTAAACTAAGAAACATTGTACTGAACTAAACTTTTTCTTTCAACTTGCAAAACAGTAGGCATTTTGTTTTCACCATCCTTCCATGCATTTTTGTTCCACCTACTGGAAAATGCTTTATACATTTGAAAGAAATGCTTTACAGCATTTTGAATATTTTTCAGAAACAGCTGATTACTGGCATCAGTAAGATGTACTCCATCTCAGCGGAGAATATTGCCAATGTCCAATTTAATAATTTCATATTTTCATTATCGAAAGACGTCATGCCAACATCTCTCAAAAAATGCACAGACAGCTGTGTTGACATTGTGCCTCGCTTTCTCCATTTGCGGACCAAATGACCTGCAGCACATCCACATCTGTCTATGAGCAATGCGAGAAGAAATTGGTCGAGAGTTTGGGACCATTTCCTTCATTTTGCCAAATGTCTCCTTCATTGCAAACTGCAGGGAAATTCCAGTTACATGCCCTAAACTGGTCCCTCCACAATGAACAATGATAATGTCCGATGTTGCAGTGTGACCAAATTGACACAAAATGGAAGCAAGTCCATCCAGTTCATGCCGTGCACCCCATACCATTTCACAAGAACATGATGAAATCAAAGATTTTCACCCACTCCACAATGCTTTGCATACACCTGCAACCAATGGATCCACAAGTCCCCAAAATCCACAATGTGCCACCTGAAAGACATAGCCATTTGCACTCCTCTCCACAAATGCACCTTCTGCCAAACTCTCCTTGCATACCACACCCAGGAAACCTGATTGACCAATTCCCCTGGGCTGCACGGTTTCATTTCCATGCCTGTCATCCTCAAAAGACCCGGATGTTGCATGTGCCGTCCGCGGTGTCCGCGGATAGAATGTCCAATTGAAGGGGGTGGGGAGAGAAATTAAACGCAAGGTAAGTTATTTTTGTCATGAACCGTCGCCTGTGTCCATTCTGGACTTTGTGGTCCCTTACCCATAGAGGACTGAATGCAATAATCCTCCCAACATGGCCGCCTGATATGGAACGTAGCCTGCCAGTCTTTGCGCTCCACGCTTTGCACGCTACAAGACAGACACGCCCCACGACACTCCGTGTCTCAACGCTACCGCTCGCTGTAGTTGGACGTGTGTTGTCGGAGTTCGCTCTGGGCTTTTTCCTCACTCCTGTTTCCCAGTTCCTTGAATCCTCCTACTTCGTTCCTTCCCTCTAACTTACCTCTGAACTTCCTGGGTTTTTGCCCGCGCTCGAGTCACGGCGTTCCGTGCCTCCGAGCCCGAACACTATTCCTTCCTGTTTCCGTCCTGGACTTCAAAACGTATCCTGGAGTATAAACAACTTTCTCATGCTGGAATCCGAAGACCAGCACACGGGCTTATATAAATGCCGGACCGTGCGAAAGAAGTCACCAAAGAAGGTCACAAGCAAACAAGAAAAACAGGTGAGAAGGGGAGAGACTTGTGACAATTATTATTTTTTTAAATAATTTTTTGGGGGGGCTTTACACGACTAAGTGGCTTGTATCTTCAACACAGCTGGTTTGGAGAAAATGTTAACGTTGTGTTTAAACTACAGAGTAATAATGAAATGTAACCTTGACGTGGAGCAAGGTTTAGTCACTGGAGCAATTGGTACAGTTGTTGGCTACCAGACGTATCCACATGACGACAACTTTCAGTTTGTCAACATCCACTTTGACAAACTTTCAGAAGTTAAAAGGATAGAATGCTCAACCGCATGATTCCTTTTCAAGGACATGTATGTACACAGGGAGCAATTCTGTCTCTTACATATACAGTCACTATTTACAAATCACAGGTTCTAACCCTAGATCAGGCGTTAGTTGACATTGGCAGCACAGTCTTTAAAGAAGGTATGAGTTATGTAGCACTTTCATGTTCACGTACACTCGAAGGACCATTTCGAGTCCATTTTCATGCAGACAAAGTCAAGGCTGACATTCCTTGCATCGTAGAGTACAACAGACTACGTGCACTCTACACACCTCATCATGATATCTACCCTGTTCTTGAAAAAGGTAAACTTTTTAACCTCTTGCCAAGGACGAAGTATCTCGTCCTTTTTGGCAATCTGTTTTGTGCGATCATCGCATCCAACTTAAATCCAACACTATGTTGAGGGGGAGGTTCCTCCTCACGGCCCGAGGGTTGGATTTCTTTGTTTACTCATGCCAACATGAAACAAAGTAATTTTCACTGCGGCAGCCATTTCGGGATGCTGCTGTGAAAATGAAAGGCAAGTCTCCACCTTTCTCCCCCTCGATTTGAACGGCTATTGTGCCGTTCAGATCGAGAGAGATGCCGTTGGAAAGGGGAGATCAGAGCGCTCGATCCCAGCCCAGCAATGCCACTAGACCTCCAAGGATCTGTTAGTGACATGAGGGGGGAAGGGGGCTGCTTACTGTAAGCGGCCCCCCAAAGCATGGGGCCATACGTATTGGGCCCCCTGGGGGCAGATGGGTGTTCATCTTGCCCATGGAAAAATAAAAAAATATACATGAAGATTTGGGTGGGGGCCCACTAGACCACCAGGACTTTTTGTGCCTTCAAAGGGGGAAGGGGGCGCGGCCATCTCCCCCTACCCTAAGTGGATGGTGGAGAATCTCATGTAGCCCTCCCTGGGGGCAGATTGCTAGTGCATTCTGCCCCTAGGAAGTTGTCCACCCTGGGGGCAGATGGACACACTAATGTGCCCATCTGCCCCTAGGAAAGGGGCAAAAGAAATACAAAAATAAAACAAATTATAACTTGTTTTGGGTGGGTGTTGGGGGGCACTAAACCACCATGGATGTTTTTAGTGGAAAGGAGGGTGCCCACGGGTGTCTTTTCGGAAATGCATGGGTTTCCTGTTTTCCTTGGTGGCTTCGACACACTAGGCCCAAATCTGTAGGTTGTCCTCCTGAGCAAAATATGCTCTGCCAAAAGGCTTGAGGTTACCAGTGGGTTAGCCTTTTAACTTTGCGCCCAGGTAGGTGTACGCACACATGTGAGGTAGCGTTTTCTTCGGAACACCTGTGGGAACGCCTTTGTTGGCAGCGTGTCCCGGTGGGTGGGCAGAGGGAAATGTCTCTGAAATTTGGGAAAAAAAACACAATTTTCAGCCATTTCCCTCTGCCCACCCACTGAAACACAAAATACATTACCACATTAGTGTGCCCATCTGCCCCCAGTGTTGGCAAAACGTACTGCCCCATTACCATATAGCCAGTACCTGGTGGCCATGCCCACTTTAACCCCATTGCCAGTGCCTCGTGGTCCTGACCATTGGGCAGATTGTCCGGGTCATGGCCATGACCCCGACAATCTGCCCATGGCGACAGGCTATATACCTCAATCACCAAAGGCATATCACTATGTTTATACCTACATTATGACACTTTTAAAAATAATAAAACGGACACATTTGCAAAACCATGCATTCGGGTCCTTACCAATGTTCCTTACATGAGTTTGCTGCAAACCCATCCATGTTTTAAATGTACATACAAAATACAATCCTATAACTTAGCCCCCATTTGACAAAATCCATTCAATCTTGTCACACACATTCAAGGGTGTGTCTATTATCGTTTTGCAAACTTTCATGCAGATTTGCCAAAAGGCACCCAAGTTATAAGCCATCCAAAAATGTTGAGACCCCATGTCTAATTTTGCCCCTCTTGGTAAAACAGCACCAAACTTTGCCGAACCATTTGGTGTTGGGTCTGAAATGATATTACATACCTTTATGCAGTTTAATTTAGTGGTGCCAAAGTTATAAGCCATCCAAAAACTGCTTTTCAGCAACCCTACAATGCAGAAATATGCATGGATGTCCTCGAACACTTGTCAAATTCGCAAACATCCCAGCAATGTCCCCGGACATCTGAGATTAAAAAAAACTAATTTTTGGCTTTTTATGGCCATATCCCATTCTATCCTCATCACCCTCAGATCCCCAGACATTTAATTAATTTGACAAGTCTAAGGTTGTGTTTTTTAATATGTTTTTACTGCAATGTTTGCGGAATACGGGCGTAGTTTGCAAATCCAACATGGCACCCTTTTCAAAGGTTTTGATGCACTTCACGTTTTTAATTGACCAATCAGTGGCTGCCTTCGATGTCTGCGAACATCACCCGGCTCTCTGATTCGTCCTGAGATGTCAGCGGACTCCGAATCAGGAAGTGAGCCCGCGGACCAGACCCAGATAGCAATAATTTTCTTTGACCTTTTTTTATTTTGGTCACTTAAGAAAAATATATATATACTGGACGGATTTAAACCATATTTTCAAAAGCATGCCTTTGGGACCAAACCGGCACTCCTCGCGCAAGTTTGGTGCAAATCCGGCCTCCAGTTTTGGCTGAAGCGTGAGCAATTTTTTATTTTTCTATTATGTCTGAGGATTTCTAAAGTTTTGGGACCTCCACACCTATAACTTTCCCGCCAAACGTTGCAGAATAATTTGGAGGTGGCCATATACTTTATTTATTTTTTTGCAAAGGCTAGTGAGGATTCATCAAACGATGCCAAAGTTATAGGAAGAGCGCTTTTTGGGCAGCTTATGATTTGAGCATTTTAACCATAACTACACAGCTGCTGCCACAGGCCTTGTAATATATAACGGGACGAAAATGCTGCAAAAACATAGGCAGACCATACTCCAAGAACAGGATAGACTAACAGATGACAAAAGTCTGTGAAATAGTTACACAGAAATGTTATTGTAAAAAAAGCATAACCTGCAGGGTACAACTGGACAAATAAGTCACAGTAAAGCGTTTTGCATAAAAAGTGCTTGTTCACACACAGGTTCATGTGACTACTGATCACTATAAAGTAGAGTAGTCCCTTTACCCTTTTTGCAACAAATGTTATTGGAACCTGACATGCAGGGAGACTGGTTGGAATGGAGCTCGCCACAATAGGATTAACCCAACCAATGCCAATAAGTAATTAAATACACATGTCCAACAATAATAAATCTACAAGGATGATTATGGTGAATTGTCAAATAATTCATGTTGGTTAAACCGAGCTAAAAACATAACAAAATCAGTAAAAAAAGTCAACGGATTAAATGTACACCCTTGAATAAATGCAAATACGTTTAACAAAAAAGGCCAATGAAAATAGCATGCACGCGCACTAGAACTCAAGTGCGGGAGTGCCAACAGCAACAGACATTTACATGTAAAAATCCATGGAACCAAGTGAGAGTGCTGGTAGCTGCCAATGGACAGTGTGCAAATGCATGTTGGGCTGATAAAAGCACTTTAAAGCCTATGCATGCATGATAAACTACAAGTCCTATAGAAACTGATATATACATTTCAAATGTATATGTATGCAGATAAAGTACACGTGATTATAGCACCCTCAAATAGGATTGCTGGTAGCTGTCAGTGCGCAAATGCATGATAGACGGGCAAGAGCACTTTAAACCACACGTGTGAATCATAAAGTGCAAGTGCCTGTAGCAGCCAATGTAGAAGGTGCAAATGCATATATATATATATATATATATATATATGCATATTTATTCTTACGTCCCGTCCCCTTTCATCCATACTTTTTTTTATTTTAAATATATTTATTGTTTTTTCAAAATACAATACAACCAGCATCATCAACATAGTAATCAGTTATGCGTCAATAGTAACTCCCACCCCCTTTAACTCCCCCCCAATGCAAACCCAGACCGGGACGTTGGGCTGTCTACTGTTTGCGCTAAGGTGAGCCTGGGCTGTCCAGGTCCTCGCCTGAGGAGCTGTCCTCTTTAGGGCGGAACAGAGCTGCTGTGAGGGCTATCCATTGTAAAAGGTCCTCGGAGTCGCCAATTTTTTGTTGTTGGTGCGCCAGCTCCCAGGCCCCGGTTTCGGCCACAGTCCATTTACGGAGGTCTTCCCACCATGTTATGAGTCTAGGGGCTCTGGGGCGCTTCCAGGCCATGGCGAGACGCCTTTTTGCCAGGATGTACATTAAATCCTTGAGTCTGTTAAGGGGCTTGTTCTTTTTGCCTCGCGGGTATGAGCCCAATAAGCAGGCCCTGGGGGACTGCACGTCCAGTGTTATGTCCTCTTCTGCTACCCTAGCTTGAATTTGGGACCAGAAGGTCTGTATGGCCGGGCAGGCCCAGAACATGTGGGTCAGTGTGGCTGTGGGTTCTTGGCACTTGGGGCACGTCGCTACACCGGTGCCGCTGAATCTTGAGATGACAGCTGGGGTAAGGTAGGCTCTGTGGATGATATAGAATTGAATAAGCTGGAATCGGGCATTCCTGGAAACTCTTTTGTGGTAATGTGTTATGGTTTCCCATTCCGTGTCTCCAAACTGCGTGTTTAGTTCAGATTCCCATTTGCCTTTACATTTGAGTTCGTTATGTGTGGTGTTGTCAATTAGGATCTCATAGAGCCTCGAGGTTTCGTGCCCCCCTTCTGCGACGCTCAGCAAGTTTTCGATGGCCTCGTGCCCGGCGCAGAGGGATTCTGCATCTGGCCATCGCTTCTTAAGCTTTTCCAACACCGCCCCGTGTAGAAGGAACTGACCCAGCGGGACCCCTGTCAACTCGTGCAGCTCAGGAAATGTGTGGATGCCCTGGTCATCCACCAGGTCACCCAGGGTGGCGACACCAGAGGGTTCCCATATGTTCCGATCGCCTTTCGGTCCTCTGGTCTGGTGGACATGATGGCAGCTATTGGGATTCGTGGGGTGTAAGGGTCGGTCAGCTTGACCGATTTGCAGGCCCGATTCCAGATCTGGGTGCCCAGGCGGATTAGGTGTGTATTATGCGTTTTTGGCGCTGGTTTGATCCAGAGAAGGTCCCTGAGCAACCAGGGTGCGTCTGGGGGCTGTAAGAGGCGTGTGTCCATTGAGGCGTCATCAGCCATCCACTGAATCACATGCTTGAGCTGGGCTGCTATATAGTAGAGCTCAAAGTTGGGGGTTTTTAGGCCTCCTTTATCGTACGGTATCTGTGTTATGTCTAGGGCGACTCTGTGCCTTCCTTCCCACCATAAAAGTTTCCTACAAAGTTTATTCAAGTCTCTGAAGAAATGTTGCGGGATATTGTAAGGGATATGGGTGAAGAAGTGTAGAAGGCGCGGGAGTGCCACCATTTTAAGGAGTCCCGCCCTACCAGCCATCGAGAGGGGCAGCTTGCACCAGAAGTCAATTGACCCCTTTCATCCATACTTGTGGGACATTCCGTCCTTCGGGACGGGACCGGAGCACATTTTCGTCAAAAAGCATCAAAAATGAAAATGTTTGTCCTTTTTCTCTTTTTACGCGGGGTACCGCATGCGGCCGTAACCCCACCCTCCTGAGCTCTGCATCGCCTTTCTGTCCTTTTATCTGTGCGATCGAGGCTGGATGCACTTGCATCACCGGGAAGAATCGTTTCTTTGTTCCCGTTGTCCTTCTTTCCTGCTCCGGTTCTGCGGTCGCGTAGTCCTCCGTCTATGCCGCAGCATCTGGGATTTTTTTGCTGTTCATGTGAGCGTCGCTTCGCTAGGGCGGATCCCCATTCTCTCTACTTGGAGTGTCTGGGCCCGGACCATCGTTGGGATTAGTGTTTTCTACTGCGACTCCATCTCTGTCTGGGCACACCAGCGTCATAGTCTTCGGTGGGAGGAAGTATTTCAGCGCATTCATCCACCTCATTTTCAGCTTTTGATTGACGAAAAGAAGAGACGCCTGGTAAGTTCCTTACTTTTTAGGGCGCCCCTGGTTGGGGGATTCCTTCCGGGGGACTTCCAGGTCCGGGAGGGACTTGAGCAGCTCTGCTACCAGGGGTTCCCCTGAGGTGCCTCGCAGGCCTAACAGGCATACCAGCGTTTTCTCCAATGGTTCCCACGACGGACCTGCCGAAACCGGACCACGTTCCGAGGTTCACCCTTCAGGTGCTACTCTTTAGCCCAGTTCATCTGTGGATTTGGTTACCGGGGTTCGCTCCAAGGTCTCTGTTTCTGGAACTTTCCACACAGACACCGGGGGTATGCCCTGAGGACTCCTTTCCTGGAGCTTTCTGTATCGAGCCACGGCTTGAGGCCCCTCTCGAGGGAGCTACACGTACCTGGCGAAAGCCTGAGGTTCCTCTCTTTGAGGCTAAGGTGTTTACCGACAAAACCGAGACACCTGCTCTGAAGGTCTTGTCTGTGAGTTGGATTCCTCAGCATTCCTGCGTTCACGGACGAGGGGGCAAAAAGGGTGGTCATTGACCGTAACTCCTCTGTTACTTACCGGCTCTGCCGAGGTTCCTCCTTTTTGGAGGCTAATTTTGGGGCCATCATCCAAGCTGTCCAGTAAACATCTGAGACCCCCAGTGTTCTGCCGAGGATCCTTGTGTCAAGGCTAAGGTGTTGCTTAAGTTCCCTGACCAGCCTGAGGAGGCGATTGCTAAAGCCCCTTATACACAGAGGTCAGGGTCATAGTCTCCATCCTTCTTTGGCTTCATGGGGTTTCAGGACTGCCAGGCCCGCAGAACTGAACTTCCCGGTTGGCAGCACCCGTCCAACAACAATGTGGTCGATTTTCTCCAGGGGCAGGTAGTCTCCCTGTGACAAATCTGCAAAATGATTTTTGTCGGTCGCACAAGACTCTGGTGGGAGGATGAATCTCGTCTTATCTGGAGGCGTGGCAGACAATCACCGAAGACCGGTGGGTTTTGTCCATTGGCCGGACGGGTTTTCGCTTGCCCCTCCCCCCTACCCCACCCTTCAACCCTCCCTTCCGACAGATCGGGACACCCTTCCTCAGAGCCGAGGTTCAGAAGCTTCTAGACCTCAAGGCGTTGGAACCTGTTCCCCTTGGAGAACAAGGGGAGGGCTTCTACTCTCGTCTGTTCACGGTGCCTAAACCCAACCAGGCTGGCCTGCGCACCATCCTCGACCTTTCCCAGTTCAACCTTACTCTTCCCCAAGAGAAATTCAAGATGATCATGCACTGCCAAATAAAGTCCTCTTCGGAAGGGCGACTCGCTCAGTGTAGTGGACCTTAAGGATGCATATATGCAGATCCTGATATGGAGGCCACATCGAAAATATCTGCGGTTCTCCCTGGGAGGGAAGCATTTCCAGTTCTGAGTGCTCCCGTTTGGTCTCAGCTCGGCGCCGCTTGTCTTTACGAAGATGTCAGTCATCGCAGCTTTCCTTCGGCTACAGGGTGTTCATATATATCTGTATTTGGACGACTGGCATCCCTTGTCCACTGATGGCTTTGAGCAATCTCCAGTCTCTCCTCCAGCTCCTGTTCCATCCTGGGCTGTTGGTGAACTGGCAGAAATCTTCCATGACTGTCTCCCAAGACCTGGGTTTCCATTGGAACACGGTCGACTCCAGGGTGTATTTGATGGCTGACAGGATTGAGGATCTATTAGTCACGTGTCAGCTCTTCATCCAGTCAGAGCACATGACGGCTTGGTGGTTCCAGAGACTTCTGGGCCTCATGGCTTCATGCGTACTTGCTCTCCCTCTTGCGCGTCTCAAAATGAGGCGTACCTGGCTGGCTCTTCGGAGCTCTTGGCGACAGGCTTTGGACTCGGATTCCAAGATGATCCCAGTTCCATTCTGCATGATGGCAGACCTTCTATACTGGTCTTCGACCAGCAATCTGGCAGTGGGGTCCACCTTTCAGGAGCCCCGCCCACAAGTGACGATTACCACGGACTCCTCCCTTCTCAGGTGGGGTGCGACACTGGATCATCTCCAGGTTTTTTGATCTGTGGATGCTGCAGGACAAGCAGTTAAATATAAATTTTAAAAATAACTCCTGGCTGTTTTTCTGGTGCTGAAAGCTTTCCAACCGTCCATCACAAACAGGCTGGTCTGCATCCGCACGGACAGCTCGGTGTCGATGTTTTATATCAACAAGCAGGATGGCACCAAATCGCCACCTCTTGTGGACCTTGCCATTCAGATTTGGGAATGGGCCTTCCAGCACAGCATTTGGCTGCTGGCAGTACGCATTCCGGGTCAATTCAGTGCGACTGCAGACTCACTCAGCTGGCAAACAGCAGCCAGCTCAGCTACGAGTGGGAACTGAACACGGAAGTCCGCGCCACCATGTTTTGCCAGTGGGGCACTCCGGATGTGGACCTTTTTGCAAACTCGACAAACTGGAAACTTCCTCTTTATGCATCCTGGTACGGTCTCTGGGCCTTCTCCCTAGGGGACGCTCTTGGAATTCTGTGGCACATCATGAGGCCTATGCCTTCACACCGCTTCCTCTTATTCATCGATCGCTCTGCAAGCTCATGAATACAATGAATTGCACTCTCCTGTTCATAGCTCCTTGGTGGCCAGCCAGATTCTGGTTCTCGGAACTTCAGCATCTGTCAATTTGTGCTCCGATCAGACTGATGTTGATTCCCAACCTGCTTCACCAGTGCGATCAGCAGATGTGGCACCCCTCCCCACAATCATTTAGCTTGGCGGCCTGGTGCCTGAATTCAAATCCTTAGTGCTGTTTAACTTGTCGGAGCACTATATGCGCATTATCCAAGCGGCCAGGAAACCCTCTACGAGGTCTCAGTATAGAAGTAAGTGGCTCTGTTTTTGCCACTGGTGTTTAGCTAATCAGCTGGACCCCAGACATGCTACGATTGACACTGTCCTTTCGTTCATATCGTATCTGGCAGCTTCGAGCATTCATGTCTTGTCTTGTAGGACTTACTTGTCGGCTATTGCCACCTACCTGTCCACTGACAACTGTTCCTTTTCTTTGACAAACTCGGTCATTAAAAGGCAATTCGCATGACTATTACATCTTTTTTCACCTGTTCACAATCCTCATTCAAAAGGGGATTTAAATGTGGTCCTCCCCGCCTTATGCCATAAACAATTTGAAACCACGGGTACGGCGGATGTGAAGCATCTTAAATGGAAGGTTGCATTCCTGATTGCAGTGACTTCGGCAAGGCGAGTAAGCGAGCTTCAAGCTTTGTCTGTAGAACACCCGTTCCTCACTTTCCATAAGGATAAGGTTGTGCTCCGTACTCGTCCTTTTTTCCTTCCTAAAGTAGGGACTGACATTCATTTGAATCAATCTATTTCATTATCTGTCTTTTTTCCGAACCCGTCCTCAGATGCCGAGAGAGTTTTAGACAACTTGGATGTCAGATGAGCTCTGAAGTTCTATCTTGAGAGAACAACTGAACTCGGGGGGCTCCTCACAACTCTTTGTTACGTTCGGAGACCCGAAAGGGAAACCTGCTTCAAAAGCTATCTCCCGATGGATTGCTTCCTGTATCTCAGTGGCGTATACCATTCAGGGCCTTCAACCTCCAAAGGGCATTCATGCTCATCTTGTACATGGCAGAGCGGCTGCTGTTGCCTTCCAAAAATACATTCTCTAGGAAACCATTGCCAAAGCATCTAAGTGGGCTGCCTTTTGTAAGCCTTACTGCTTGGGCAGAGCTCCAGGGCCGATGCTCAATTCGGCCAAGCTGTTCTTAAAAACCTTTTTCAGTAAGGAGTTTCCATCCACCTGTATTACCTGTGAGGAGTGCTTGGGAATCTCCCACAAGTATGGAGGAAAGGGGACTATGGACTAGGAGTAAGGTAGTCACTATGATGAGTAACTTTGTTAAAAGTGCATGTGCTAATAGCAGCCAATATATAAACAGTAAACCGCAAATATTAGATAGAAAAAGCTGTGTATGCTAAAAAGGCCACCACATAAGGTGCAAATGTCAAAATGCCATACAGTAAAGCAGCAGATAAGAGAGCTCCCGCTAGATCTGAAATCAAGATCCTAAGATTGGTCCGTTTTAAGAAGCAACTTGCAAAATCCTGCGTCGCAACACCTGAAGAATAACACCCGAGTGCCACAGTGCTTTCGTGTGGTGTTCGAGCATAAATCAGAAGGAGCAGTGCTCGTAGCGCGGATGGTGCGAAAATAAGATAGCAGCGATGGGCGCGCCTTGGATGCAGTGAAGACAGCAGCCCGAAAACGACTTGGCAAGCCATCCGGACAGCAAGAAGTTGGAGCCCGGGGCAGAGCTGGGGCACCGACAGGTGAGAAGCTCGGCGGGGAGGTCGGAGAACCCGCAGCGCAGCAGTGGTGTGCAGACCATGAATAGAGTGCAGCCCACCAACAGCAACACGTCTTGGGGGAGGTTGCATCCCTGCTGCAGACTGCAGTGGCCCAGAGCATGTTCGCAGCGACTGGGCTCGGAAACGCACCGGCACAAGGTGAAGGCTTCACATCCCTGCACACAATGAGACTGGTGCGGGTGTTGGGAACTGCATGACCATGCCTTGGAGCCATGGCGCATTCCCGACCTGTGTAGCCCGGAACCTTTGCCTAGAGCCAGCACCAGCAGCACAGAGTACACCAAGAATATTGGCGCATGAGTGGGGGCGAGCCACTGGACAGAGCCCTGCTACAGCAGCTAACTAACCATGGGAAAGCCCCCCCAGGGAGGAGCACGCATAGCCTGAGCCCCCCCCCAAACCCCATCCTTTGGAGAGGGAACACTAACCACAGGACGGCAGGCCGTGGGGTCCTTGTAAGGCAGAACACCTTTTTTGCCCCGCCCACATCTTCATCTGGACCTACGGGGACTAAGTGATATACTGGGTGACACAAATCAGCCCCACAACAGCCGCCAGACATGGAGCCAAGCAGTCCGGCGCCCCACGTAAGCCCCAGGCGCAGAGTGTGTCTTGCAGGCCCTTGCAAAAATTTCTGGGCTGAGCCAACACAGCACCTCAAAAGAAATATCAAAATGCCTGAAAAAAAGCACAGTGGCAAAGCCAAACACAGTGATGCCATGCGACCTAACATGCCAGTGCAGCACCAAGAGGATGATCCTATTTTAGAAGCGATTGCAGCACTAAAATTGCGCTGGAGCACAAAATGGATGCGGTAAAAGTGGACATGGGCCTGTTAAGCCAGGATGTAAGGGTGCTAGCGGACAGAATGGGCACTGCAGAACACCGGGTGCAAGAAAACGCCAACAACATCACTAGGGTGCAATCCCAAATTACAAACATGCTCGGAAGGCTACAACCCTGGAACACAGAGAGGAAGATGCGGAAGGCAGATCCCGATAAAAATAACATTCGAATACTGGGCCTGCCGGAGGGGGAAGAGGGCAGGGACCATACGAACTACATGGAAAATCTGCTGTTGCAGGCGGTCGGCTCTGGCAGGTTGTCACAGGGCTGCACGGTGGAGAGAGCCCATACATCATTGTCCAAGAGGCCCATAATTGCCAAAATCATTAACTCAAAGACCGCAAGAAGATCCTCACTTTGAGAGAACGTGGCACAATAACCAGAAACTCCTCCAAACTAGCCATCTTCCCTGACTACACAGCGCTAGTTTAAAAAAAAAAATGCAGGGCAATGTTTGGCTTGACGAAGGAGCGCCTGAGACAAGCTAACCTGCTATATATGCTGTTATACCCATCCAAATTGAAAGTGTTACATAATGGACAAGCCAACTTTTTCGAAGCCACCATGGAAGCCCATGCCTGGATGGACGAACAAGGCATTCCACAAATAGCGAGCAGACACAACGTCGAAAATGCATCCGAATGATTATCCGTGAGCAATTCATAATCGAGCCCCGGTCTGAATATTGACCTCCAAAATGGTTACCGACAGGAGTGACTGAAATGTTCAAAGGAGCGGGAGGCAGCGAAAGAACCTTTCACACATGTGCCTGATGCCCAACTGTTGCCACGACGTTGAACCAATTTTAGATGCCAGTTGTAAGGCATCAGGCTGCCAAATGCAGCTGTCTGCAATGTAGGATAGCACGAGAAAGGCAGCAGAGCCTGCGCAATGGTGGGGGGAGGCTCAGTGTTTGCTTACAGTTAAAGTTTGTTGGTTGAAGTTGAGACTGGAGAACATATCCTGAACAGGGAGCGGTTATGGGTCGGATTACCAGTTAAGACGGCACAAATAAAAAATAGGACTGGATCTTATGAAGACATATGGAGAGAAAGGACATTCTTAGCAAGGCACTGTGCAACAGGGGCGATCTCGGAGATTCAGTGAGGGGCAGAGGTACTCACAGGATGTCAAGTAAGGTGCAGAACGTGGAAGTGTAGAATTTGGTGGGCCCATGGGAACAAGTGAAGCTCCAAACAGACTGCAGTGACACATTTTGAGGGCATGAACATAGTCACATGGAATGTGAGGTGACTGAGCAATTATGTCAAGCGGCTAAGAGTGTATGAATGGCTAAATAAACGAAGGGTGAAAGTGGCACTACTATAAGAAACACATCTTTCGGATAATAAGCAATCCACAATCGCAAGGATATGGTGGGGGCATGGTATATGGCTCAATGTACTCCACTTATGCGAGAGGAGTGCTGACATGGGTAGCCCCTAATGTCCCCTTCCAACTCATAGAAATCAAAAAGGACAAGGAAGGACGGTTGGTGATAGTGCATGGCCTACTTGAAAACAGGAAAACAGGGAAGTGTGCCTGATAGATACATATGCCCCCATTGATGACGCCTCTGGGTTCTTAACAGCCCCTTACAGAGGTGCAACATAAATTTGGTGGGGGGACTTCAATTGCATACTTAGCCCATTATTAGACCGGTCTGACACTGAGTTCAGGAAGCCAGCCCCACCAGTAAAATCCTTGAAAAGCCTCCTAAACCACCTCAGCCTAGCGGACGTTTGTAGGGAAAAGCAAGGGGAGGACCGTGGATACTCCAATTTTTCAGCCCCTCATGGCGCGCACACACGGATAGACTACATATTCACTGGAATGGAGACCCAGGGTGAATTTACAGAGCAAATTCAAGGCAAGGACCCTTTCGGACCATGCCACATTGACAGCGAGATGGGCACATACCACTGCAAGAGCACCCATACCAACATGGTGTCTGCGGATCAGACCAACTATCTGCCAGGATACAGTGCATTGACCTTCCTAGACGCAGTAAAAGCTTTCGACTCGGTGCCCTGAGACTTGCTAGTGCTGGTGCATTTTGTGACCGGATCAAGGCCAGAGCGGCCACTTGCGGCTTCAAACTGCATATTCGGCCACCTAAACTCTTCCTGATATATCTTGGCAAAAGGCAGAATTGCAATGGCCTGGAAATCCATCAAAGGGCCGAACATAAAAGCATGGTGGGCAGACGTACGATGTTGGTCGCATGGCACACTGCATTACAGAAGGGAATGCATGAAAGCAGCATGCAGACTGATGCCTGGAATAACATGATCCAAACAATGTCTCCCCTGCCCTGCCCTCCTCTCCCCTGCAGAGTCGGACCAGAGCAATCTTAGTGAGTAATAGAGAAAGCCATGAAATTCAATGGGGCTGTGAGCGGATGTGTATGGCTCATCCTGGTGTGATCACAGTTGCGGGTTAGCATATGAAGCCTCTCTCCCTAACCCCCCCCACAAACTGGGCTCCTAAGATCCTCGTGACCCCAAGATTGTCCTGGGACTGTGCACCTGGTTAAAGTGGTGACGACCTGGACTATGCTCCAAGACGCTGTTTATATTGTGTGGTAACCCGCCTGTTGCATGCATGCACGTTTTGTTTAACAGGTTGTGAACGAAAATCAATGAAGTGTTTTAAAAGAACAAAAAGGTGCAAATGTCACAACTGCAAATGAATTGACGTGCATGTGCCATGCTAGCCAGCAGGACCTTAAAATGGGACGCATGAAAACAATGAAGAATGACTCATCAATAGCTTGGCAGTAGTGCATGCCGGAATCAAAATTTGTGACGCTTGTTAATCTGCTTAGAATCGCATGCTGTGCATATGGTCCGACATCCAGTGGTAACCGCGGAGTATTGCATCTTGTCTTTCGGGGACCGAAAGGGGACGTCGGCATAGGCGTGCCCGTAACTCTATCCCTATCGTGACGTGTAGTGTACCCAAAATCCCTCACGCGCCAAGGTCCCTCAGATTGTTTTTTTCCACCCAGATAACTGCTCGCCCTATAGCAGAGCCCTTACTAGAGACATTGTTTATCTTACCAACTTGTCAGTTATTCCCCGTTAAGTCATTTCGCTCACCAAGAACATTTTCGACGAAGACTACGGGGGATTCGTCTACGGCAGTGGATTTCGGCGCCTAAAATCTGGCGGCTGGATTTTCCACGTGGTCGGGCCCTCTGGCCGGCCTATACAGTAGGGAGAGTGGGGTCAGGGTGGCCATGTTGTCGGTATGTCTTTCTTCCTTTCCCCTCTTTTCCCTTTCGGTCTGGTCATCCTTCCCCTTAGCTATGGAAAAGACTCCTTTTAGATTCTGCCCTAAGTGTAGGGTCAGATATCCTTGGAAGTACAAACACAGGAAGTGTAATGCCTGTCTCCCCCTAGAGCACGACGAGAGCGGTGTGCAGCCTGCAAACTCCTTTGGCCTAAGACGCTTAAGGAGTGCCTTGTAAAGCGGTGGGCCGCGTATGGTATGTCACGAGTGGAATCCCCTTCCCCCACCGCCACACCCGCTAAGAGTGAAGGGGGGTACTTCGGTGACCAAACATCCGTTGCGGATGTTATAGACCTTGAGGCGGACACTTCTAGGTCCACCACGCCCGTCCCTGACCCTTTAAGGCCTGACTCTGGTCTCGCTACAGGGACAACACCCGGCGACAGGGGAGTACAAGCGCATCACACTTAGCTAACAACCCCTACACTGTTTTCGACATCTTTGTCGAAAAAGGTAAAAGCGCCAACAGGGCCACCGAAAACTTCGCCGGTTCCCTCGGATCGTTCAGATCCAAAGCCTTCCCCGCATCCGCAGCAGCGTCTTGCAACTGGGCAATCTAGATCAAGTAAGGGCGCTGCTCCAAAAACGTTACACGTCGAAGCGCGGAAATTCGATGCCTCAACGGCCCCGAAGGCCGCGGTAGGCCCGAAAACTATGGCTACGCCTCTACCCGAAAAACCGACCGCTAGGCCCTCTGCCGCCGCGGAAGGTACTACGCCTACCGATAAACCATCGGAACCTCTGTCTCACGCCGATTCGGCGACTATCAAAAGCAGCATTGAAAGAATTACTGCGGCGGTGGGTCTTACCCCGGTCCTGCCTAAAGTTATGGGACAAGCCGCGGAAAAAGTTTTGACGAATTGGGATCCCGATTCTTACGATGAGTACGCAGATAGTCAAGAGCCTCTTTCCGACACCCTAAAAGGCTCTTTTCAACGCTGTAGGGCGCAGAACACCAACCTTCCACCCATAGGCCAGTTTGGGTCCACTAAATGGACTACACAGAAGTTCGAAAGATGTATGGTTCGGCTGGAGAAGATTATCAGTTTTACTGATCCTCCCCCCGAAAAGGGCTCGGGTAGACCCTAACCTCCAAATTCAAGGAGATCAGTCTTCTACTTTTCAGCAGGAGGACGTTGTCCACATGGACTCATATGGGGACATTTATAATGAAGAAGAGGAAGCTTCACTCCGACAAAGTTATGAGGAAGAACAGGATACTATGGAGAACTGGGAAGAAACCCAGCAGGAAGGTCAAGACCCATGGACACTGCAAGATCAGGACACTGATGTTTTGTGCCTGGATTCTCCTCTGTCCACCCTGGCTCGCCAGGCCTCTCCTGTAGATGACCAAATGGCATTCAACTCTGTTGAAAAAAGCAGCTGAATACTTTAAAATTTCCACTCAAGAGGCTGTACCTGAGAAGGATTTTTTAGAGGATATCCTTAAGGAGAAGCCTCCATCTAGCCAGGCCATCTCCCTCCTTAATTCTATCAAGAGAAGGGTGGCCCACTCATTGGTGTCACCAGTTCAAACTCGGGCGGTGATCCCAAGAGGCGAAAAATTATTATTCTGCCCCTCCCCACCCTTTATACATCAGAGGACACGCCGTCCCAGATTCATTGGTAGTGACTACCACTCGGAAAAGGGCAGGGGTACCCCTTGCCACAGGGGAATCACCGCCGGACAAGGAATTCAAGCGACTGTATGCCCTTGGCAAACGTGTCACGTCGGCGGCCGCATATACTTCGCAGATTGCTAATACTACACTACTGACAAGCTATGCCGACGCCCAAAGGCACTTGCTCCAGGAAGGCCTCCTAGAGGTCCTTGAACCCGCCAAGTCAAAACTTCTCTCCATTGTAATGGAGGGAAGACAAGTTAACCAGCATGTCATCAAAAACACTCTAGACACTGCAGAAACTGCAGGCAGGTCCCTGGCCCAAGGGACCCTACTGAAAAGACACGCTTGGCTGCATACATCACGGTTTAAACCTGAAACTCAGGCCTCCCTCATTAATAAACCCATTGAGGAGTCTAACCTCTTCGGGAAAGCCGTGGATGAGGCTTTGGAAACAGCCAAGAAGGAGCATGAGACTCTAAAGTCTCTGCAACAAATTACACAGAAACCCTCCTCCCAGAGGGGTAATAGAAGCCGTCCCTATTCTTCAGGTAAACAAGGGTATTTATTCTGTGTACTTCCTTGTACCCAAAAAGGACCTCACCATGCGCCCTGTTCTAGACCTGCGCCCAGCGAATAAGTTTATAAAACCCCAGAAATTTAGCATGGTAACACTGCAGGAGGTAATCCCACTGTTGAATCAAGGGGACTACATGGCAACATTGGACATGAAAGATGCATACTTTCATATTTTAATGTTGCCAGCGCACAGGAAATACCTAAGGTTTTTGATCCAGGACAGGCATTACCAATTCAAGGTGCTCCCCTTTGGTAAACAACCTTTGCGCCGAGGCAATGCCAAAGTCCTGGCAGTGGCAGCAGCACACCTGCGCAGACTCAGTCCCAGTTTACCCTTACCTCGACGACTGGCTCATTCTGGGGGACTCGTTCGACGCATGTTTTTCGAACACCCAAAAAATAGATCTCCTTCAGTCTGGGTTTCTCAATCAACAAAAAGAAATCCAGTTTAGTCCCCAGTCAAATAAAACAATTTCTGGGAGCTCTAATTTGGACAAAGGACGGTCTCGTCTTCCCCTCCGAGAGGTTTCAGAACATGCTTTTTCAGATCCCTCAATATGTAGCCAGTCGGGAGGTGACGATGCGCAAGGCAATGTGCTTGGTAGGAATGATGGCGTCATGCATGTACTTGGTTCCCCACGCGTGGCTGCGCATGCGTCCCATGCAAGAGTGGCTCAGCCAGTGGTGTCAGGCCAGCGGACAATGGGAAGATCTGGTAGTTGTCTTGCCAGCCCTCATTCTCTCTGCAGTGGTGGTCAAGAGAAAACCTCTTGAAGTGGATGACCTTCACCACCCCTGCAGTGGAAGCCAGTCTCGCTACAGACACATCTCTCACAAGGTGGGGAGCTCATCTGCTTCAGCAGACAGCACACAGAGTTTGGTCTCCTCAAGTAGCGTCCAACCATATAAACCTACTAGAGTTATTAGCAGCATTCAAGGCTTTGAAAGCCTTTCAGGTTCAACTGCAAGGGAAGACAGTGCTGATTCTAACGGACAGCACTACAGCTATGTACTACCTAAACAAACGGGGGGGGGGGGCACTCTCTCTCCAGGGCTATCCAAGCTGTCCCAAAACATTTCGATATGGGCTCTCAAACACAAGATGTTTCTGTTGTCCCAGCATGTTCCAGGGGAACTCAATCTTCTGGCAGATGTACTCGGCAGAGATTTTCCTCTGCCCGAAGACTACAAATGGCGGCTGCACGAAGACATTGTGTCCAACGTCTTTGCAGAATGGGGCTTCCCAGAGATCGACCTGTTCGCACCTCAGAACGCCCATGCCAAGACTACGCCTCCAGGTACCCCCAGAACCGATCCAAGGGGAACGGTCTCTGGATAACATGTTCAGGGAAATTTGTCAACACCCCCCCCCCCCCGACTCCCCTTCTCAACAAGATAGTGCACAAGATGCACCAGGAACCAGTTACCATGATACTGGTGGCCCCCCATGTGTGCCCGCCAAACCTGGTTCGCTCACCTGATGGAAATGTCCCTCTCCCCACCAGTGAAACTACCCTGCCCGTACAACATGTTGTCTCAGGACAGGGGGGTGACCCTACACCCATGCCCACAAACTCTGAATTTAGCAGCTTGGCTCCTGAGGTCATAGAGTTTGGACACCTGCAACTCCCTCCGAGGTGCATGGACATACTCAGGGAAGCGAGAAAACCGAATACACGTTATTGCTATGCCAGGAAATGGAAACGTTTTGTCATCTGGTGCAACTCCAAGGGCGTCCATCCCATCGATTGTTCACCCACACACATTGTGCTGTATCTAACCCATCTGTTGGACACTGGGTTAGTGTACAATTCCCTAAAGGTTCATCTGACTGCTCTGTCAGCCTACACCACATCACAACAAAAGGTGTCGTGGTGGAAAATAGCGGTGATTAAAGCCTTTATGGAAGGGGTTAAGAGGATTTATCCTCCCATTTCTCACCCAGCCCCTGGATGGGATCTGAATGTGGTTTTGACCAGGCTCATGGGAGCCCCCTTTGAGCCTATGCATAAAAAAAGTCTGAAAGGCCTGATTTATAAAACAGCCTTTGTAGTGGCTATCACTTCTATCAGAAGGGTTAGTGAACTACAGGCTCTTGCTCTTCTAGACACCTTTGTTACAGTCCACAAAGATAAGGAAGTTTTGCGCACACATCCCAGGTTTGCGCCTACATTTATCTCAAAGTTCCATGTGAACCAATCAATCGAACTACCCACTTTCTTCCAGAACCCTACTAACATGGCCGAAAGAAGCCCACACACACTAGATGTGCGCAGGGCAGTCATGTTCTACCTGGAAAGAACTAAACCACTGAGGAAGACAAAACAATTCTTCGTTTCAGTGGCAGCTGGTAGAGAAGGGGATCTTGTCTCTAAATCAGCTATCTCCAGGTGGATTGTCAAATGCATCACACTACGTTTCTCTCTTTCTAAGAGAGAACTGCCCTTCAAGCCTAGAGCACATTCTACTCGAGGCACTGGGGCATCCATAGCATTCATTGCAAATGTTCCCCTTGAATCCATTTGCAAAGCGGCAACCTGGAGTTCTGTACACACCTTTACAAAACACTATTGCCCAGACACTCATTCTAGGTCTGATTCTCAGGTGGGACAAGCAGTATTAAGACATCTTTTCTCTACTGTTCCTTCTCACAACCCACCTCCAACTCGGGGTACAGCTCGCTAGTCTATGAACAGCATGTGATTCTAAGCAGATTAACAAGCATCAGAAGACATGCATTACTTACCTTAATAACATTTTTGATGATTGTAGCTGCTTAGATTCACATGCGCCCTCCCTACCTCCCCGCTCGATTGGTGGAAGGAACATAGACGTTTTACGACTTTCTCCCTTTATGTACTCACTCACTATAGCCTTGGGCTCCCTCATGGCAGAAAAAATACAAGCGGAGGGACCTCGGCGCGTGAGGGATTGTGGGTACACTACACGTCACGATAGGGATAGTGTTACGGACACGCCTATGCCGATGTCCCCTTTCGGTCCCCGAAAGACGAGATGCAATACTCTGCGGTTACCACTGGATGTCGGACCATATTCACAGCATGGGAATCTAAGCAGATACCATCGTCAGAAATGCTATTGCGGGAAGTATTGCATGTCATATATAACCACTAAACCAAAAAAAGTCAGCAAAATAAATGTGTAGAGTGATGACCCTACCTATTGACCCCCATTACGAAGACCCAATCCCGCTGTGAACAAGGACAGAATGGACCAGCGGGCCAGAAGACAATAAGTGTATCCGTGGGAGCCTTAAGAAATCTGAAAGGCGACCCAGGAATGAAAGGAAAGACTAAATGTAAATCGAAACAAAGAATCCAGGCCAAAGAGCCTGCTGGAAGAGGCACATTGCATGGTGTCAGCAGGAGGGCATCCAAACTACACAGCCATATTCAATACCAAATAGGTGACCACCGACGACATATAAATAAAATGGCGATTATGTCATTATACACCACACGAACCAATTGATGAATGTCGCTGAAAGGACGGGATAAACTCAAGCATTATTTAAAGAAAAAACAAAGTGGAGCATATTGGTAAGAGCTACAATGAACAAAAAGACTAGGATGAATTCATCAGAAAATATTAAACTAATTAACTGAAAGAATTAGCTAAAATGAAATGGAAAAAGCACCAAACCATACTGAACAGAACAGTAACAGAAAATAGATGAGATCAGCAGAAACACAAAGAATACTAATCCTAATGCAATAAAGGTGTAAGTTCTTCATCAACATTGTGGCCATGGGGTGCCTTAGTATCACAATCCAGAATTCATTTTGTCTCAATCTGACGAAGTTGGAGAGTTCTATCTCTGACCCTCTTGGATGGATGTCCACATGTGCAACACCAAATAAAGTTAATAGCTTGCTGGGAATTGTTATTCATATATCATATAGAACAGTGATAGTACCAGATGGAAAAATTAGAAAAAACTGGGGCGATTGAGATCATTATTTTATTTCATTCTGATTAGATATAAAATGAGGATTCAAAATGTAAAAATACAAATACAAATTCTAGTTCAGTAAAACATTCATTCATACTCCATACATACCATTCAGTTCTAAAACAGTTCATCATTTTGAGAACTCAAAGTTTTCATGTAAACTTTTTCAATTACAATATACTTAATAGCAAATTGCATTCACTAATAATTGTCCACATTATAAACATTATGGACTATAGGGGTCCCAAATTGTAATTCTCCCATTTGTAAAGGACTGTAACAATAGTTTCGACTCAACAGGGTCTGGTAGATGTCCTCCAGACAAATTGTGTGAGTCATCTTCAGGATGTGTGAACATTTATTTTCTAAAAAAAAACAAATAACATACTATTAAAGAGCTCATGTCTCTTCTCTCCAGGTTCTTTTTTTAATAAATTTATAATTAGGGAGCGACTTTCAATGTCTAGCTCATACCTCAGTTTTCTAATTTCTAAACTCGAAATGGCCCATTCACATCTGGCCCAGTATGTGCGGTGGGAAACCGGATAGGGTGAAATTTCTCTGTCTGCCTGACCTTGAAATCTGATTGTGCCACTATATACCAAAAACAGAATGTAAATACCTTTTCATGACCTCTGTAACAATCTTTGGACATGCAGATAACTAAAACAGTATCAGTAACAGCCCTGGCTAGTTCCCACTCTTGAGCAGCATAGCTCAGTCAGTAGATTTAAATCAAAAACATCTGGCGTCTTACCTATGGGCAAGAGTCCAGAAAGCTCCAAATATTTCTTTCTTAATGATTCCCGTGATCTAGTCGTGATGTTGGGTCCACTGGAATGAATACAAGAAAATATCAAATGTCTAGCAGTGAGTAAGTAACAACCGAAGTCTGTTACTAGGCAAACATTTAGTAAGTCTTGTAATAACTAGTGGAATGTTCCAGGTTCTCTTATAAATGTCTTGGTCAAAATAAACATTTTCAATCTGCCATAAGATCAAATGGAAAACGGGAGAGAAGGGAAGAGAATGGTGAAACAAAGTCCCTCCTCCCATCCTAAACATTATTTCAACAATATGTGTGGTCAGTGTACCTTGCGCTCTTTTCTTTGCTTTAGTGAGACATAATCTTTCTTGCCTCGAATCTGTCATACATATGTTCTAACGATAGTCATTTCGGTCGAAGCCTTTTCGTCTCGCTCTATAACAAAACCATTAACACATCAGGTAATGTCCCAAACACCCGTTTGGTTGGATCCTTTTATTTTTAGAGAAAGCTCTTACCTAAAAGGTACTACCTTGCAGCTACCTCTCCTGTAATCGCTCGCGTACGCGGTCAGGTGAGGGCCCGAGAAAGTGTGTCTGTGGACACGTGGGGGTCTATCTAGGTTAATCTGTGGGTTACTAAAAGGAACACATATTTACTGATTCCGTCTGTTCTTAGGGGTGAGCGTGTTTGTCTTTTTGTTTTTGTTTTTGTTTTGTTTTGTTTTGTTTTCTTTTCTTGGATATAGTATCCTACATCCTCTCTGGGTCCCACATGTACAAATTGACCCAGAATTGAAAGCACATACTTTTTATATCCGTTCTCTCTCTAACAAGCCCGAAAGATAAAGACTAAGACAGGACAAAAAGCTCTCTCGGTCAAACGTGATGGAATATGAGAGTTTCACAATTACGTTTGTGTTTAATCTGTTTAGTATGGAAAATGTAAAGTACACGTGTCTTTTGTATCCGTGCTCCACCTGCCAAGCCTAATAGATGAGGCTGAGAGGGATTCACTCTCGAACAACTGTAAGACGATTAGGGTGCTTAGCAATGTCATGCCTATTCGATATATTGAGTCCCAAATGACAGACGCAGCCTCTGGTTGGTTGCGAGATTAGAAAACATCAAGGAGAGCTGATGAATAAGTAATACAGGCAAAATATTACTCAATGAGTATATTTCAGTGTGCCATATGGCTAAAAGCTTTTGTCAGAGTGGCAAAGATGCTCAAAGAAAAAAATATATTGATCTGTAAGTATTAGTTTTCTAAAAAAAAAAAAGCCATATTCCTGCTAAAAATAGCAGTAAGAATCCCCACATTAAGTACAGGGGTTAATATGCTACATGTATCTTGTGAAGTGAAACTGTACGATTATACGTGCAGGGTCACAGACTGTAATAAAGTGGATCCCCATTTAGTGTATTGGTTCCATTCTTCTTGCTGATTAAAACCTTTTAGGAAACTCTGTGTGTGGTAAAGCCACCATTGTTCTATTTGCGACAGACGGCTAGCTGTATTAGCAGCATCTGTTCCGGTGACCTTCTCAAGGACCCACCACTTTACCTCATGTTGACTATGATTACATTCTAAAAAATGGGTAACCAAAGGTGCATTCAAATGTTTCCCCATGGGATAGTATGGATCAGAAGTCTAAATAGCTCTCATGTTAAAGGATCCTTATCTTAAGCTTACACGTAGTATTTCTCACGTACCATTTGTTACAAAGGCTTCAAAGTATATGGACCACAAAGGTAGTATTGCGTGTAATACAATGTCTAATGGGTACATGGAGAAGCAGTAACAGGATGTTGAAACGATTTCTGAGAAACAGCATGGGCACACACCTTACATTTATAGCATTTAGCAAAACCAACAGGCAGTGTAGACAACCATGTACTCTGTACAGATGTTTTTGAAGTTGGCTGGAGGAAACTGGACACCAATTTGTCCCTCAATGAGGTTGCCCGTAAGAGTGGGCCTTAATGAAAGCAATGATGGTTTATTTACTTTATTAGTTGGCAGCGCCCAGACATGGAGGTATCGAAACGCTAGAGAGGTTAAAATATAGGTAGCAGAATTACAGTTCTTTGTTAACAGGGAGTACATTTCTGGTTAGGTTGTCCTGTAAGTTAAGGGATATTTATTAAACAGTGCAGTTTTTACTTTTTTGCAAAAGATAGGGTAGGAGGGTTCCTCTTTTGGTAGAGAATGGTAGGAAGTTCTACATGGCGGGAGCAATGATGGTGGATCTAGCTTCACCAGCTCTTTTTCTGTTGAATCTGGGGGAGATGGATGGATGAAGGAGGAGGAGGAGGAGGAGGAGGGTAGGTTGGGCTTTTTTGTGATGCGATTGGTGAGGTATGGGGGCAGTGTTGTGAAGACAGTGATGGAAGATGGACAGGATTTTTAACTCTATGCATGCCTTAGTTGGTAGCCAGTGCGCTTCGTGTCTCGCTTGTGAGATGTGATCTGATTGTGTCAGGCCCCAAGCTGCCCGAGGGAGTTATTTTGGATCAGTTGTAATTTGTTGAGGTTTTTTGCAAGGTTCCTGCATGGATGGCATTGCAGTAATCCAATTTACTTCCAACGTTGGCCCTGGCTAGGGTGAGGCAGTTGCTGGTATTAAGGAATTTTTTGCAGAGGTTGATGAGTTTCGTTGAGTAGGCAGCGGACTTGCGACCACCTTGACATGTTTCTGCATGTTTAGCTTTGAGTCGAGATAAACTCCCAGTATTTTGTCTTGGGTTGATACGGGGTTGATGATCCCATCACTGCAGGAGTAGGCAAAGGCAGGGCTGAGGTGGTGCGGAGTGCCAACGATGAGGAGCTCTGTCTTGTCATAATTCAGGCAGAGATGTGTGGGCATCCAGGCCTGCATGATGGTGTAAATGTGGTTAATGTTGGCTGAGTCAAGTTTGTGGTTACTGTTGAGTTTGAGGACCTGCAGATTATTGGCAACGTTTGTGTATGGGATGTTTAGGCTATCCAGATGGTTGTAGGAGGCTATGTGTACAATACTGTAGGTGACGGGCAAGATCCTTGTGGGACACCATAGGAGACAGGAATAGGGTCATCTGCTTCAGCCCCAGCCAAGACCCTGGAGGATCATCCAGTCAGGAAGGACTTGATCCAATTAGCTGCCTCAGAAGAGAGGTTCAAAGTGGCAGTTAGGTGGTGGTATAGGAACAGGTGGTCGAGGAGATCAAAGGCCACCGAGAGGTAAGTAAGAGGATGGCGAGATCCCCCGCGCTGCAGATGTCTTTGAACTGAATCTTAAGGTCACGGAGGGCTGATTCTGTGCTGTCTGGGCCTGAACTCGGATTGGCGAGTGGCTCAGTAGGTTGTGGGTTTCAAGATGAGTTTGAAGTTTTGAATAGGCAGAACGGTCAAACTTCAGAAGGTATAGTACCATAGTGATAAGGCGCTAGTTGGTGCGGACGTCGGGGTCTATGGAAGATTTTTTTCAGGAACGGCATAACCCAGACTGCTTTGATGGAGTTGTGTACTATGTGGGAGTTGGAGGATGTGTTGATGAAATTGGCAATAGTGGGTGTGAGTGAGTCAGCGCACAACTTGATGAGGTGGGGCGGGCTGATGTCACCTGTGCAGTTGGATGCTTTGAGGTGTTGTATGGTAGTGAGCACATCTGTCTGGGAGATGGGGGTTGTGGGAGCAGAGGGGGGGTGAGTAGAGGGGTGTTCGATTCTGAGAAGGGAGGAGGGATTTCTTTCAAATAGTTTTGTCTGAGGTTGTGGGTTTTGTTAGCTTACGCTTATTGCATAAGGGAGCACCAGGCTGTCTTTTAGGAAGCTGTCGCTAGGAGGGGCTGGAATTTCAAGCTCCTTGAGCATTTTAAAGAGCTCTCTTGTGTTAGAGCTGGTTTCATTAATTCTGATCTTATAGATGCTGGCTTTTGGTGGGGATGGATGCGAGGGACATGGTGAAGCAGATCAGGGAGTGGTCTGTCCAGGATACAGGGTCAATGGAAGTGACTTGAATGGGTGAGTTTATGTATAGGATCCAGTCAAGGAGCCTGCCTTCATCATGGGTGGTGGAGGAAACCGCTTAGGAGAAATTCTTCTCCTCTAGAGCAGTAGTGAGGGCTGTGGACTTCGGTGGGGTCTTTTAGCCTAGGTAAAAACCACCTATGAGTAGGAATTTGGTTTTGGGCTGAAGGAGAGGGGCAAAGAGCAGGGGGATGTCGGCGTCCAGTGCGTCCAAGGTTGTTGGGTTGGCGGTAGAGCAGTAGTATGTGGATGGTAGTCTGGGGGTTGGATTAAATGTGAGCTAATAAGAGTTTGTAGCCAAGCAAGCATGGGAACAGGGATGCTCCGATGGGAGGGAGGATTTGGCGATGACGGCGACTCCTTTGGCTTGGTTAACTTCTCTATCAGCTCTCAGAATGGAGTAGCTGGTGGGTATGGCAAGAGATGGGAGGGGGGGGGGAGAACCAGCTGCCTCGTGCAGCCAGCTTTCCTTTATGGCCAGAAGGTCCAGTCTGTTGAGCATGAGGTGGTGGATGTCAGGGGCATGGCCACACATAGAGCGTGTGTTGATTAGGGCACAGGCAAGGTGTTATGGACTGAGGGGGCTGCTGAGGGATGTGATGGGTGGCTCGGGGGTAGGCCTGGGTGGGGGTAGCTGAGACGGGAGGTTTGTGGTAGGCTTGGTAGTTTGCAGAACACAAAGTGACAGTATGAGGTGGTGGTTTGTGCTCATCTGAGCGGGAACGGCGCATTTGTGCTTGGACGGGTTAGAGAGGCCAAATGGTCTGGAGAGAAGTATGTGTAGGCGTGGTGCGCCCAGGCATGGTGCCATGTGTAGTTAGCGAGGTTGCTGGTCAAGGCTGGAGAGGGAGGTTTAACAAGCATAACATTTGGGATGTGCAATGACAATCTTGTAGGAGGGTGGGCTGGTGTAGAATTTCTGGCAGGAGTTGAAGGGGGCCGCACCAGGTGATGGTCTGCTTCTGTGTGTGCCCCCTCCGGGGTACCTTCTCAGCAGGATGGCGGCTGCTGTCTGGGCGGCAGGAGGCCGCGCGTCCTCTGCTCCGGGGCATCCAGCAGGTCAAGCAAGTAAGGTGGAGAGGGAGTGGAATGCAGAGAGAGCGCTGTTCTGCCAAGCCTTCGGAGGCTAACAACGTCCTCGGGGCGGGGGGGGCTCCGCCAACACATGGTGATGGATCCTCTCCAGCAGGGGGTGGAGGGCGTCAAGAGGGGCCTGCGACCACCCCGCGTGGAGGATCTGAAGAGGGTCCTCGGCGGGGCTACTTCAATGCCGTGCCGGCGGTAGGATCCCAAATGCTGGATGGACACCCCTGGGGAACGCTGGAGCGAGGAGGGTGCTTTAGGGGCTAGGGGCTCTCCCGACCCTGCTCCAGCGGCAGAGATGTCTGCCAGAGAGCTTCTGTAATGATACTAACGTGGCCTGTCCGCCATCTTGGATTCATGCGGCGGCCATCGCCGGCAGGTTAGTCAGCCGCGTTGCGGGGCGCTAGCAAGCATCAGGGGCTCAGTCTGCCACCATCCGAGCCCATGGCGTTCCGCGATCAGCTGCGGGCATCTGCGTTGTGGAAGGACAGCGGGAACCTGGTAACTTCAAGGAAAGGCTGCGGGCCTCATGCGGAGGCCATTAGAGGAGCTGCCACATCGCTGGCGCTCCAGGCCACGCCTCCCCATTAACACTTTTACAGTTATTTGAACTTGATTCAACTTGCCACTTTGCGACTTTCATTCACCACAGCCCAGCTCTTATCGGTTCTCCCCTTGACTCAGCTGTGATGAACCGCTTGGCTTTCCTCGTACCTGGAGACCAGGCCGGTACCACGGTAGCAGGAGTTTCCCTCGCTCCTGCTTATCAGCATCGACACACTCTGTGAACCGTTGACATCTGTTGCAGCAAACTTTGCCTATTGTCCTTGGTCTTATGATTCCCTCTGCAGAGGTTTTGCGGGTCTGCGAAAATGGCAAGGTCGTGTCCCTCCTTATCAGCCTCTTGATATTCACCACCTTTCTCCTCATTTGGAACTGCCGGCCTGGATAGCTGTCTTGTCATGGGGTCTGCCTTGCTCGTACTGTGCTCTTGCTCCACCTTTTATCCCTGTGGGAAAAAGGAAGGGCTGTCAGGTGTGTGTGATTTAAGTCAGTTGCCTGACTTAGCCTGACTCTTGTGTCGGCACATGTCAGATAAAGTCTGCTTTTTGTTACAAGGTAAAGAAATGTTCAGGTTGTGAATGGGGGGGCCGGAGGGCATTAGAGTTCTGTTATATGGGATTACAGTTCTCTTACTAGGGGTTTGGTAGGGGTTGTGGAATGACCAAGAATGACCAGAGTTTTTATCGTGATCTGAACAGGGGCGGGGGTGGGAATGGTAACATGTGGTCAATGCCATATACTGGGTGTTAGAGACAGAATAACCAGAGGGACGTGAAGAATGATTGGGAGTATTTGGATAGGGAACAGGAAAGCAGGGATTCTGAGAGATGGTTTCTGAATGTAACGGGGTGTGGGATCCTAGGGGATTTGTTACATACAAAGGGGATGGTAGGTTTAAACTGGAGGAAGGTGGGTAAATGTATTATAACCTACAAAGGCCTCAAGTATATTGTCCTCCTCTCCATCTTCCCTGGGACAATACCGCGTCTCCCCTGGGGCAATTCCATGAGCGTAACCCCGGGCTCCCTTACCCAGGTGATCCTCCCTCACTTGTCCACCCCGAGGGTTGGGATCTGAGAGCGCCAGCCCTCCCCTGCCACCTGAATAAGGGTTTCCTGAGGTCTACTTGTGTGAGAAACCTGAAGTTATTCCCCCAGCACACCCCACCTTATGTGGAGTTCTAGGGAGATGCAATGTAACAAAATCTGGAACAATTATGTTACAGAGACAAGCTTACCTTTTAAATGGTTGGTAGCAGTGATACCCTTTATTAATTCGGCGCACCTTTACCGCAGGCAGTGGCCCCCATCTAGTTTTTTCACCATTTTAGTGTCCCCTGTCCTTTCTTGTCCCTTCTTCTGACATCCCGGGTGGTAAATTCCTTTGTGTGATTTGTTTTTTTTTTGAATTTTTTTTTTAATCTTTGGTGCGAGTACTATGGACTCCCCGCCCAGGCTCCAGAATATCTGTGAAGGCAGGAAGCGAGGGAGGAGTCCAAAACCCTGCAGCCCTTTGTCTTTCAGCCCAAGTGCGTGATTCCACTTTAAACTGGGAGACTGGCTGACCTGAAAGGATTGCCAACGCCCCCATGTTTGAATGTTGCAAGGCTATTTGGTTGGCTTGGTTCCTGCATTAAAGTCGGAACCTGGAAGATGAAGTAGTTGACCACTGGTATCAAATCCGAAGAGGAAGATTAAGAATTTGCAGCTGAAACGATGTCCAGCGACCGGAGAGCCTGCTGTGTAACCGGAGCCTGCTGTAGCCATCCCTTCCAATCGACCTGGGGTCTCTGAAAACGACGACCCCAATCCAGAGCCTGGTGAGACCCACTAGACTCAAGAAGACCTGCATTTGGAGCCATCCCAAACCATGCTGCGACCTTGCTGTTGTGCAATACTCTGGGACCTTGAGCCATTGTGTGGTGCACGGTCTTCCAAATCTTGCTGAAACTTCGTGGGCATCCTCATGGAACTCCAGAGGCACGATTAGAGTCCAAAAAGTCCCCTCACTAGAGTGCAGGACCTTGCAAACGACGAGAATCCAACCAGCAATATTCTGTCTTCTGTGCTCCTGAAAAGGTTCCAAATCCACAGAGCTGCATCCAGCTGTGAGGAAACTCTTGCCTGGAGCTGCCTTCCGTGATCCCTGCTGCAAAAGCCCTTCCAAAGTCCTGTCTTCTGTCTTCTTGACAAAGGAATCCATCAACTTGGTTTTTGACTGCAGATCCTGAAGTCTTCCTGCTGCAACTCTCTTCTGTGCTGAGGTACTGTGCTGGCTGGGATATTTTACCTACCTTAAGCCTTTGAGATTTCGGTATAGCTTTCGGGAGTTTTCTGTGATTGGGAGGCCAGTCATCCAGTTCACCAGGCCCACTGTGGAATCCTCCTAGGGTGTCTTCTCTGAAGTCCTTGGACCCTCCACTAACTTTACAGTGAAACACTTAATTGTTTGAACAGTCTTACACTGGAATTCTGTCTTTGCAGACAACTGAATCCTATCTCACCCTGCCTACAGCTGGCACCTAGACCACTAGGGTCCTTCTACTGCCTCTGAGTGAACTCATGCTATAGAATATGGGAAGGACTGGATAAGCAAATGGAAAGAATAACAAGTGTTAAAAAGTTACTTACTTGTAAAAGAAGTTGGTTGGTAACTGTTACTCTGAGAGTGCACAGTTACAAAAGTTCTTACTTGCCTTGAATGTGTGTTGCAGGTTAAATTACTCACCTGTGAATTGGTTGTGCCTTTTCCCCAAAGGTAATGCTGTTGGTTTCACTTTATTATTCCTGTTAGGATATTTGTATGAGTGTCCCCAATTGGGTCTTACTTCCCCTGACTTACTGTTAGCCTGTCCAGAATAAGTCTGTCCAGGTCATACTTACCTTTTAGGTTGCTGGTAGCTCCTTACAAAAGTATGTAAGCTTTACTTACCTTGATTATTACAATGTTATCCTATAATAAGTAAGAAAGATTGCTTCCCTTAGTCTGTGAACTGAAAAGCAACTGTGATTGAATATTACATCCCAAGGTCCACATTCCCTAGAATAACTGTTGTGTATCAGAGTTATAGGTTTATACTGTTCCTAGACTCTGTGGTTCACTAGATCAGAAAAGTATATTGTCCAGTGGATATTACCATGTGAGTTCTTGCTGAGCGTCACAGTACAACTGATGGGGTCTACTACTCTTGTATTACTGTAAAGTAATCTGAAAGTAACTTATAGAGTAACCCGCCCTATAATGAATATGTATACATTGGTTTGTCTTCCTTAGAACACCTGTTGGGTGTTCCAAATAAGGTTATATGCTTTGGTCTGTGCACCTTCAAGCATAGTGTTGTGCTTTTATAAATGTGGTGATATATAATATGGTAGTACGTATTCTCCCCATGTTTTATCTGGGCCGACTTGTATTTAAATAAACAATTTATTTTTTACAGTATATAGTGTTTCAGTGTTTCTTTGGACCATACGTATAACACAATTTCTTTGTACTGAGTCTACAGCCCCCTCTCTTTCCTAAGATAAGCCTGGCTGCCGTGTCTACGCTACCATGAACTCTGGCGGTACAGCCTTGTACTAAGAGTGGAGCCTTGTACCGTCTGTTGAATGGTTTTACTAAGCCCTTAGTTGGACTTCAGAAAAACTGTCCTAACACGAGGATGCTTGTAAACATTTGTCAAATTGAATTTTATCCAATATCTCACAAATTCCCCATGCGGAATACTTCTTTTACAGATGACTGGATGACTACTGGTGGCATGTAAAGGGAGACTCAAGCTGGTAGGCTTTTTGTACACGGAACCGTGTAAACCATCGACATGCAGAGTGATAACATCTAGATGCACTATTTCAGAGGTGCTATGACTCTCAGTGAAAGCCAAATGAAAACTGTTAAGATTGATCGTTTTCACAAAATCGGCCCAGCCAGACTCGTCCCCTTCCATATTACAAAAACATCGAAATAACGTCACCAGGCTACAATCTGGTCAGGCAAATGCTTGATATAATCTCAGACAAAAGAGTAGCTTCCCACCAACCCACGGTGAGGGTGGCGTACGAGAGAGCAAACGTATGCCCCATGGTTGTCCCTCGCACTTAGTAAAAAAAATGCATTCTCAAACAAAAACACATTATTTGTAAGGCAGAATGTCACGATCTCCAAAATCGTAGTGCTGTGAGACAAAAGATTAAGAGAAAGTGTATCCCAAAAATACTTAAATGCATTAACGCCAACTGAATGATCTATAGAGGTGTAAAGCGACACCACATATAAGTGGCCATAATCAATCCCTCTTCCCGTAGGACCCAATTATTGTGATGCAGAAAATTCATTGTATCCCGCAGAAACTAAGGTAAGAGAAACACAAGAAATCAAAGTTTCATCAATAAAGCGGGACACATTTTCTACCAAAGAACCTGATAAAGTAACAATAGGTCTCACAGGAGGCCGAATAAGAAATGTGTGGACTTTTGGCAAAAAATAAATGTTAGGAATGGTGAAAAAAGGAGGGGTCAGGGATTTCACCAAATCGTCATCAATACCAAGCTCACACCATTTGGTAGGCAATGCCACGAAGTCGGTCTGGATCTTAGAAAATGAATTAGTTGGCAGTTGCAGATAGCATGAGCAATCATGAAAGCTTCTGCCACATAGTTCACATGATGTAGCAACACACTATTGGAGCCCTTATCTGAGGGTTTAATGACGGTTTAATTAATGTGTTGTAACTCATGCAAGGACTGATTGGGACTAAGTGAGATTGCGATTGTGTAAATAAATAGATCACAATCACAGTTTCTGCAAATCAGCTATGCAAAGATCATGGAACGTCTCCATGCAGCCCCTGATGGATATGGGGTCGGGGGTGGGGCCGTGTTGAATTTTTAGATTTGCATTTCAGGTATGAGCTGCCAGGCCAGTACAGATTGATGTCAAGCTCTTCAAGATTAATGTTGATAGTATTGAGTGGAATTTCAGCCAAGATTGCCAAGTCAGACATTCAATATCAGTAATTCTGTTCTTCCTAGATGAGGCGCTGGACACCTTCATGGCGTTAGTAGCAAAACACTTTTTTTTAGTAAAATCTTTTGAAAAACTGATCAAAATCATATATATATAATATTATGATTGAGATTGATCGCAGTGGGCACTTTGATAGATCTAGTCTGTACTTGATGGCATACTGCCCTGTGCTTTTTACATATTCATTTTGTTAGAAGTTTTTTTAATGCTGGACCTACAGTAGTGGTCTTGCAGCTCTGAGGCTTGCCAGAGTGTAGCGTATTGTGCTCTTGGTAGTCCATGGTCTATGAGAGGGCGGAGAAGGATAACCAAGAAGTGGAAAGGTTAAGGGGGGGAGAAGGTTAAAAACAGAACATATTTGTATTGATGAGAGAATGGGGGTTGGAGGAAAGAGATGGTTTGTAATGATTTGCATGCCTGTGGAGTCAGTGGATGTGTCTCACAGCATAATTGTGAATAGAAAGGCCAATATTTGATGCTCCTGAGAATAAGTGTTTAAACAATGTGGTCAGTTTTTAGTGGTAGTACAAAAGGTAGTCAGGTTGGCTGCATGAAGGGCGTGCTATGTGCTCAAAGGTGTATTATTAAAGCGTGGAGGCCTGTTTCACCGGTTAAGTATTACTGCACTATGACGAACCCAGCAGAAATGAATCTGGGATTTTCCAGCTGGCCGTCAGATGGGATGGATCCCAGAGTAGACTGTGCGTAATGGTGACTGAGGAGGATACAGGGGGAAGTAAACATAGGATGGGTGGGCCGTTCCTCACAGTGCCATTCTTCTCTGGTAAAATATTATGGAATGAGTAGTGTTGGTTGGGAAGAATACTATACTATACCGGGATTGAAATCGGGATTTGATGAGCAGGAGCTAAAAGCAGAACCTAGATATTCAGCAAAGGGGTGCTCGGTCGAACATCCTGTCATAATTTCCCTTCTTGCATTGAAGTAAACAGTTAATCAGGCGCAGGATTGCCCTGGGACAACCGCACTCACGTGTTTCAATATGATTACGGCACTGGCTTTGAGACGGAGGACTTGGCTTCTGCACTGCCATCCCGCATGTCAGCCTGATGCGAGGTACATCTGCATGCTACCCCTGACAGAGATGGGAGTGCTCCTGGCCCTCCCGGGGACCTGTGCAGTTTGCATGCTCATCCGTAGAGTGACTGGGACATTCCAGGAGGTGGCGCTGTGGCCCCATACACAGGGAACAGGTGATATGGGGGGGGGGGCGAGAGGGGAATACAACAGATGCTCAGAGGTTGGGTGCTGGGGCAACTCCTGGGCTGCTCAGACTTTACAGAAAACCGCCCCTGGTAGGCTCCGGCACCTGAGCGTTCCATGCCTCACTTGCTTTCCCCCTCCATCCCCACTGGGGCCATCTACGGCCTGCTCGGACACCCGATCCTCGGCGGGATTGCATCGTACCGCAGTGGTGCACCGGCTTTGCGTTGTCTGGTGCCACCTGGTGCCCATGTTCTGTGAGCTTGGTGGAGCGTTGCCTCTACTATTTGGCTTGCCTCGACATGGCCTTTCCATCTCAGACCCTCAGAGTCCCTCAGCTTCTCCAACTTTATGTGGACCGACCAAGTGTTGTACTTCGGCCTCCCATCGTTGCACTTGATCTGATCCTCATTCTCCCCTGCCCGCTCCATTCTGCTCCCAAGCTCTCAATGTGGCCGAAAGATGAGATTAAGATGCTGCAACTCTGCAAAAAATAGATACGTACACAGGGACTGTCCCCACCCTTGTGAAAAGTGCTACACACATTGGAGATATGCAGGATACGCAACCCTTACCAGCTAATCTCTCCCTGGCTGATGTGATTGCTGTTTCAGATTCCAGAGCCTCCATGGAGGGGAAGGAGGATGGGTTTAGCTCTGATGTGTCACTACTGCGCCATGATCTACATAAATTGGCTGCTCGAGTGGGAGACGCAGGAAAAACATTCTCTGGCTCTGAGGTTACTCTCTGGACAGTGGAGTGCCGACTCACGGATATGTTGCACCGGATGAAGGTTGTGGGGGGCTGAGTTGAGGAAAGTGAGTGTTGCTACAGAATTAACAATATTCGTATCTGGTGTTTCCTGAGAAACAAGAGGGTCCCAGCTGTGGAGTTTTCTGGAAAAATTGCTTGCTGAGCCTATGCAATCCCAGAGTTTCTCAAAATGTTTTTGCTGTTGAAAGGGCACACTGGACCCTTCCCAGTCAGCCTATTCCAGGTGCCTCACGATGGACGGTAGTTACCAAACCCGTAAACTACTGCGATCAGGATGCGATACCACAGATGGCACGCTCCAAAGGGCTAACATTACTTTTTCCCTACACTATACCAGAGAAGTTCAGAAATCCCGTCAGTCGTTTGAGGCTGTCAATCAGAGGCTGCAGACACGGTCGCTTAAATATGCTCTATTCTTTCCAGCACAGCACAAGATTTATTTTAACGGCACCACTCTACTCTTCTCTGAGCCTTGTGAAGCATCAACGTGGCTGGAATTGCATACAGAACTGATACTGGGCCAAGGGAGCATGGCAGTGCTCTTCAGTCACCACAAGATCTGGCAGTCCGCCCCACCCACCCAAAGCACCCCCCCGCCCCCCAACTTGTCAGCCAGGCCCTGAAAACCCATTGCTACTCTGCCTGAGAATACATGAACATCCTGGACTAGGGATCGACTGTCCCTTAAATCTTTGCAGGACTACTCAAATTTACAAATCAAAGGACATGATGATGTATCTGTGGAGTTTTGGAGTTTTGGACAATAAGGCCATGCTAGTTCCACTGGGCAAAGATGGCCCAGCTGCTCTGTCCCCCACTCAACTTCTGTGATTGTTTTTCCTCTATAGTTTTCAGTTGTTGGTTACATAAGTATTTGTTAAAAACAATGAATAAGTGGTTCTATATTCTGGCAACAAATATTTCTAGTTGTGTCGAAGTATGGGGTGGGGGAAGTTAGGGGACGTTTGTTACGAAAGAGTTTAGATTGGCTTTTTCTGTTACTCAAACTACACCTTTGACTGGTTCCCTTGTGGCATCTGGCCACCAATGTAGTTTATATTTAGTTTATCCACATACCTAAATGGGGGCTGACGTTGCAGACCGGAATTTACATTTTTTTGACCTTGGCGTGTGAACGGCCTGTGTACACCCATCAACGGGTGGGCTTGTCTTGGAGTTTCTCAATAGAAACTAACCGGATGTGGCCCTTCTTCTTGAGACACATCTGACCAGCTTGGAAGTCCATTTCTTCAGAAGACAGCACTACAGGACTTCGGTCCATGCAGGGGACTCCAGGAACATTCTAGTTTTGATGCGATTTTAAACGGTAGGCATTTATGTATCTGTAAAACAGGACTCGTGAGGTAGATTTGTTCTGCTAACAAGGGACATCTGGGGCTTCACTATGGATACCATCGCCGTATATGCTCCTTTGCCTCTCTATTGACCTTTTTAGATCACTTTTCAGACATTAATGCTGGACCATCATGCAGATTTTTGGATTCTCAGGGAGATTTTAATGACATGGACCCATACACATCTTCGGGAAAGTAACCCTAACATACCCACTAAGCTCCATACTTTCGCAACAACAATCAGCCTAACCATTGCATGGCGAGTTTTACACACACATACATGATAAAAACACATGATAAAACTTGGTTTAGACTTGATTACTGCTTTATTCCCCAAAAGTACACTTAGACTTGTTTGAATCCTGTTCCTAGCAAGGGGAATTTCAGACTACTCATAACTTTTTGTGGAAGTTAAAGGAAATAGAACCAAACCTAAGCTACATTGGCCGTTTAAATAATTATATTTGCTTTCCACCAAAACAGATAAATACTTCACATTTAACAGGTCGGTTGATAGCCCAGTAGCATTATGGGAGGGCTACAAGACTGTTCTCAGAGGGGAAATATCCTCAATGTTGGCAAAACGCAAGACCCAGACAGAAAGGATAAGAGGCTGAACTAGATGCGGAGAGACTTGAAGAATTTCTTCGATCCAGATCCCCCTCGGTACATAGATCTCTTAACTGCAAGGGAAGTGCTCTGAAATATCTCTCGGGATAATGCAAGGCAGGTCCAGTGTGACAAACAAAGCAGGATATGTGAAGGATATGAGGCAGGGAAGATGCTTGCCTGGTTGGAGAAGAAGGATGAGAGGACTAGGTACGTCACAAGGCATAAAATAAGTAATGTTGCATAGCAATTTGCTATGCAATTTTGTGGGTTTTCTAATTAAATTGACACTTGTGTAGCCAAGTTAGCTATTTTAAGTTATCCTGTTAAATAAAAGCACTGGTCACGCTGAATAACTCTCTGGCTCTCAATGCTCTCGCCACCCTCTTCTCTGTTCACTGCAAGCAAATGGTCTAATGGAGAGAGAGTGCAATAGTAATCATCTTGACTCTTAAACGCCTGAGTGGGAGTGCTAGGCAAGATTATTTTTCTTTTTCTAACATTAGAACACGAGAAGTAATCTGGATGATACTTTTATTAAGCTAACTATAGTCTGTATGGCAAAGATGTATTCACTTTGTATGTCTAACTTCATAATAAATGGTCATGCAATTCCATTCCTAACAATTTAGGTGTTGCATAATGCAGAACTGCATTATTGCTTCTGTAAAACATTGCATTGTCTCCATGCTTTACAGTAAAGTTTAGGCTAGTGTATCTAAATCTCAGTGTCGACTAGATCTATTTTTGTTGGGGAAGAACCATCACATTGGTGACTGAACACTTTTGAAAATGTACATGATCACAAGGCCAACTGCTTTTAATGGCAAATCTAGTTCTAGCAGTTCTTTGACCAGCCCTGCTGGTTGCACTTATCTGTGCAACTGGTGCTCAATGCATGAGCAGTTTTATACCAGTTACCTTACAGTGCGATGGCAGCAGACCACAACATTCCACATAGTTGGACCAGTTCTTTGCCTGCTACACCTTCTACTTTGCTTAGTCTTACTTTTTTTCCTCTTACAAAATGAATACACAAGGCTAACTAGACGTTTATGCAAAAGAATGATCAATAGTTCCATCCAGACTGTATATCGACACATCTACTGCAATACCACACACTGTAGTTAGCCTGTAGAGCTCCGTTTGCTATATGATTAGGATTGCATTATTAATTAGCACTTCCGGGAAAGAGCTGGCCAAACTGTTCATCAAATCGATTTGTTTGTCCATTCATGTAGCTAACCTTTTACATTTTACAAGCACTCAGCCAAGGCTTGCAAAGTCCACTCGCTCACTTGCATAGTCCAGTAGATTTTATGAAGGGCGAGTAACATTTGCAGGGGATGTTTGAAACTCTGACGTAATAACTTTTTTTTTTTTTTGCAGTAAATGTCAAATAAGGTTTCACTGTGCATAGCTGGCTTCTGGTTGGCAGCAGTGTGCCAAACACAAAGTGGTTTTGTGGTGACACGCACCATTTTAAAGAAAGTGCATTTACAATTTTTGTCCCCGTTGCTATGAGCCGAGTGCATTTCTTTTAGGTCGAGTAGGTAAACTAAATTACTTCACCTGCATGTCTAGTGGAATTTTAAAGAATTTGCAAGGCCTGATTCGTCTCACTGATATCTTAGTTCAGCGGTACAAAAAAATGCTGTATAGATGCTCCTTTGATGTTTTTGGATCCCAATAACCACTTATGACATTAAAAGTATTAGTGCACTATTGCTAATCAAATGGGTGTGTTTGCTAATCAAGAACATTTTTATTAGCAAACTGCTAATCAATTTTTGAAAACTAATTTATGTCTTGACGTCAGGGGAATTATCGGATGGGGAAGGGTAGTGCAATTACGGAAGACTGTGAAATAGCTGCAGCCTTTGCAAAGTACTATGAGACCATTGCTTATTGATCCTTAATTTAATTTGTTTACTATGTCGGTGTTTTTTCATTTTCTCCTTGTTTAAACTTGTAAAACAGTTCTTTTTTTTTTTTAACACAAAATCAGTTGACTTAAAAAAATAAAATAAAGCTCAAGTGGTTTCCTAAGGTGTAATCCTCACTAATTGCTGCATGTCCTGAAGAATAGATGGGGCATTAAAATGTTATGTTCAATCTTTATTCCTTTTTGACACTGTCCAAAAAGGTGACAGCTGTATCAGTTAAGAACTAAGACTTTATTGCGGTAAAGGACAAAAATGTCCTACATATTTAAATGTCAACCTCATTAGAGGCCACCGTTTGTCTTCTCAATGGTTTGTGACCATTGTATGCGCACGGATTATGCACAAGTAATCACATATTCTCTGTATCCTTCCCAACATTTGAATGTTTATAATAGCCCCCATTTGCTTCCAACATTTAAAAAAAAGTACTCGTCCCCCCATTGCATTAGGAGTGTCATGTATCTTGTCAAAGGATCAAGCCTTTAGAAGCACTTTGACAGGCGGTCCATCCTGTTGTTCTAATTGGTCTGCAACTGAACAAAACACAAGCTGCCTACTTGGAAGGTAAACTCACCCTGATTGATGATAATTTACTGCACTCTTTTTACGCCAAACACATTCAACACCTAATAATGTCAAAGTTTGGCTTATTTATAGTAACAATCTGATATTATGTAGCACTTGCTTTACATAGATTTATTTTTTAAATTTTCAATTATTACCCAACTGAATTTCGTGTGCATTTATCAACCCTGGAAGGATGAATGGCTGAGCTGGCTTTTGCCAAGATTGAAAACTGCATCAAACCTAGATCTCGTGAGCTGTCGCATACCCAGCTGAAGTATCTTACTATGTTTTTTATGCCAGTAAACCCACAGAACTGGCCCAAGAAGTTGTGCATGGAATACTAACCTTTCTGACATATTACAGCATTGAACAGATTAATAACTCTTTAAATGGGTTACAAACAAGAGGAAAGAAGAGAAGAGCTTGTACACATTAACAAACTGTTTTGCCTCTTTAAAGACAAAATATTTTACTTGTTAAACTACTATGATCTATAGTCATATGTGCGTGCCTCTGAAGTAATGTACTGTCTCTGCTATTGTTTTGCCAGGTTGCGCCTGCAGCGCTCGCAGCATCATGTGATCGGTTATGTGGAGCACAGCAATGGCAGTGTCGTGGTTTCTGCCTCCACTCAGGAGTGGGCCATCAAGCGTCATCTGTACAGTTTTCGGGATGCAACAGCCTGTGAGAATGTCGGGCGGGTGCTGGCCCAGCGTTGTCTGGAGGCTGGGATCAGTTACATGATATACCAAGCCATTCCATGGGAGTTAAAGTCTGAGTCAGTAAGTCCCTTCAATATAGTAGACATGTGGGGATGTTTGTCTTTTCTACTGCCAGTGAAACCAAACCATAGGTGCAGGGTGAGATTCAATAACAAGCAAACCAGAATGCTACAAAAATCTGCGATTTCCTTTCTGGCATCACACCCCCGTTCTTAAGGTGACCAGATTGCCTGGTTTGCTGGAACCATCCCAGAATTGAGCCCCTTCCTTCTTGAACACCTGTCGAATTCAAATTATTCTGCTCTTGAAGTCTGCCAGGAATCCAGTTCTACCCTACAACCTCACTTTTACACCACTCATTAACCAACACTCCAACTTCACCATCCCTACACTCCAACTGCACCATCCCTCTACCCACAGCACAATTATGCTCATGCAGGCCATAATAATACCACCTGACTTCATCTAGCATGAAACCACTTAAAAGCTATGCAATCTCCTCCATTTTAAGAAACTACATTTCTTAAAATATAGTGTAAGGAAGGCATGGTGTCAACAGTAAGACAGACACAAGTGACCACAGTTCAAGGGTGTTTATTGAACTTCAAAAAAGGGTTTGAAAAACGTCTGTCTAATCCGAAATCTATAAATGGGAGCAAGTTATGATCATCTATTAATAACGCAGTCCTAGTGGTGTGTTGTCAAAATAAAAGGGCCTATACTAATAAACCTATTGCCAATCCTTAGCTCTAAATAGAAATAGTGTGAGAAAGAATTTTACGAAAAAGAAAAGTGTTCACATTGATACATCAGGATGTTCAGGCCGTTGGCCTTCCTTCCCCACGTTTTCAGCATGGGACAAAGTGGTACACTGGAGCTTAGCACAGTCTCCGGCTTTTCTAGCATGAGGATGCAGTTCAATCATTAGCATCAGGGCCTTCCGTGCCGATGTCTCTTTGCCTTTCAAAGTCTCTTCGTTCAGAGGGCCTGATGCGACAAAGCACTGTTTTTTCCTCTTTCAGATTTTCAAAAGTACTCCATTTCTTAGCCGATTCACTATTCACCTCAAATCTTCGCAACGCAATGTTCGTAAATTATTTATGCATCCAATTTCTTGTAGAATATTCTTTCGGGGATGACTCGCAGTACACCCTGAATCCCCCCTCAGTCTGGTTCAGATCTCGGATCCCCTTCAGTCGGGCTCAGGTCTTGGATCCCCCTCGTTTGGGCTCAGATCTTGTTTTAACACAATGTTCAATTAGTCTCCCTCCGCCGGGCTCGTACTAATTCCAATTTCCAATATAACGTTACACAAACTTTCTTTAGCTAAAAGATTTTAGCTGATCTCCCTCCGCCGGGTTCGAACCAACTTCATATGCTTTTTCATCAATTATGAAAGACTTTTGAATGTGCACAGGTTTTGCGTGAGCTGTTGCAGGACCACTTCAATTTCACAATTCTTTATCACTACTCACATTTGCCACCTATTAGCTGGATACTTAACAGACATTCGTAAGAGCACCCATGTGGTGCCGGACCACTCTGTCTATGATATCGTATCTTGGCTTCAAAGTTCAATCACTTATCTGCTGTTTAATTGTGTGTGTGTCACTTGCCACATATGCTGTTCTCTTCAGTTTTCACAATACAGTGTTGCTGCTTGTAAACTTAACTTCAACACAGACCGGTCTGGTATTAGTCTTCCCCATGTCAGGCGGTTCCCCCCGTAGGCGTTTGTGGAGCCGGTGGAAAATGTGGCTCCATTGATCAGCACAACACTTTTGTTCCATAATGAGCATGCAGGTCTAGTGTTTCTCCAACATGGCTGCCGCCGGGCTGCATTTCTCTATGCACCTGGCGGTCGGCACGTTGCAACCCTGCTACTTTGTTGTGCTTTGGGGGAAAGACGCTAGTTTTCTGTGTTTGCTCGCTACAGAGCACTTTCTCACCTTCTTGCTTGGGATTCTCGTGTGTGCTTGTCTCCCTCTACAGAGCCGAACTCTCGCGGCTCCATCTGCCTTCTGGTTCTCTCCACGGCTCCGCTGCCTGTCTGGCTTTTTTCCCCCGTCTCTGGGTTTTTAAGCTTTCCCGTTCCTGCTTGGCTCCTCGCTCCGAGCACTTGCTCTTAGGGTTTTGGTTTTGCCAGAGCTTTCTTCCTGAGCAAGGCTCTCCCCTCAGCGCTCTGCTTTTATGAAGTCTCTTCCCTATTCTCTGTTGCTTGCCTCGATTCCTGCAAAATAATTCTGGTCTTCCTGTTACCTTCCAGAATCACTCTTTATTGTTCTGACTTTGGACTCTCCACTTCCACAGGGCTATTTGTGTCTGCCCGCTCTCCATTTACCTTCCTGGACGCCTACATCTCCGCTGGACATCTACAAGGTTTAGTACAAACACTCTGTTGTAGTCCAAGGAAAACAGCAAGGTTTTTTTTCAGCGTCAATAGGCTTTTTCTGCTTTATTCCGAATTTCTCTGAGAAGTGGCCACTAGCTCTTTAATCTTAGCAGGCAGGCATAGTGGCTTCCCTCCGAGGGAAACCTTACCTCTACCACAAGAAGAAGAAACCACTGGGAAGGAGAAGGCGAAAAGAGAAGCTGACTAGCTCTAGCGAAGCAGGTGAGGACATAGAGTTGTTGTCTGAGGTGAGCGACAAACCCTGCACAGTTGACACCCCAACTCACCGACTGTGCTGACTTCACCGGTGCTGCTTTGTTGTAGGAGCCAAGGACGGCGGAAAACGATTTTCCCTGCCTTAACTGTTGACGTGGGAGATTTCCGGTTACCTCAGACACTCCATGCAGGATTCTTCAGCCTTGATTCCTGGTCTTAGGTTTCCTATTCTCGAAGGGTGATGAAAATAAGTATTTCGTTGAAAAGGTCAACGGCACTTCCCTCCTTGTAATCCTTTGGTTTTGCCATCTTTTGCCTTGCATTAAACTGCTTTTTTGGAACTGCTGGTTGCTCGTGTGCTTTGCTCAGAGTGTGCTCTCAGGCTCCGCCTTTTATCTGTGTGGTGAAGTGTGATGGAAGTCTGGTGTGTGTAATGGCCAATAGTAATTGCCAGACAATTGTATTGGGACATGTCAGGTATACGGCTTGGGTGTTAGTCTGTTTTGTCTCACAGTGAGGTGTCCGTGAGAGTGTTTGTGTTGGGTAAGGGAGGAGGGGTGAGTTCCCTAAGTATCCTACTTGGGATATTGGGGTAAAGGTGTTATAGGGAAGGGGATACCGCGTCTTGCCATCCGGGGTCCCACTTCCACTCCCCGAAGATAACTCGCCCAGGTGATCCTCCCACACTGGTCCACCCCCAGGAACTGGATCCAAAAACGATGGCTGTGTCCTGGCAACCTGGATGATAGATCCCCGGGGACTAGCGGGTGAGACACCTTCAGGTTTCTCACAGTAGACTGTCCAAGTTGAGAAGATGGTTGAGAAAGCTATTGTTAATCCCCTGTCTCCTGGTAAGCTTGTTGGGCATGAGAAGCTGGGAGTTGAGGATTTGAAAGTCAAAAGGAAGAAGGAAGAAAGAAGAAAAAATCACCAGTTCATCAAGCGTGTTCCTACTCTAGTAGGAATGTCAAGAAGAAAGCAAATTGTTTCTAATACTGATAAGATATTAGTTGAAAATGCAGCAGCTGGTTATGAGTTGGTTGAGGTGGTACTTCACAAGGTTGAAGGTAATAACAATTCTCCAGCATGGGGTCTGGCATGGATTCACATGCTCATGAATATTCCCCGTCGTCAGGCCGGGAATCCTCGGTATAGATAAATATCGGTATCAGTTTCGTTTCTGATCTCTTTCTTAGTAGTAACCAATCACTGGTCTCTGGGTCATACTGCCCCCAGCCAATGTCTGCCCTCTCCCTAAGCCCCGCCTCCGGCAGCCATCCTCAGATTTTTACCGCACGTTCAAGTGTTGGGAGTGCTCGTGCTGTAGCTCTCGAGCTTTTGCTGCATTTTCGTGCTTTTTCAGGAGATTTTTCTCATTTTTCGGTTAAATAGAGCCTCAAGCTCCACCGTTTCTACATCCGATCAACAGGGATCCGTTTTGGAGTTTTCTACGCCCCTCAAGGGTGAAGAATTCGTCGAGTTACGCTTTTGGAGGATTCCAGAAGTTCCGAGGCCTACCCCGGACATGGCCCAGGAGAAAGGAAGCTCGACGCCCGGGAAGCTGTTCAGGACCTGCCCTGGATGCCGGCTTCAGAATGTTTTCAAGGAGGATGAGCATTTGTTATGCCTCTGTCTCCATGAGGACAAGACGCACAAGGAGAAGGACTGTGTGTTTTGTGGGAACATGTGTCATGATGCCTGCCCCCAGAAGACTAGACTAGGCCCAGCAGCCCCGGAAGCAGGCATCATGCCACTTGGAGCATGCCCAAAAGCCCCAGTTAGGGGCTGTTTGGGTACAGTCCTGGCGCCTATGGCGCCAGGCTCATAAAGATAGTCAGTCCTGGCGCCATGGGCGCCAGGCTCATTATTGATAACTTACCTGAAGCAGACCATGCTGCATACTCACGAGGCAGACCATGCTGCATGAAGACTCAAGCCAAATGAGGCTTAGGAGGAACTATTTTACTGAAGGGACTATTTTGTTACTTGGGTGGGGCTGTGGAAGAATACTTACCTGGATCTTCTTCCAAGGCTATTTAAACCACGCCCGGACAGCCACACGTGCTTCGCCTTATTCTGCTTGCTGCAGCGTAACGCTCACCACGTTTTCAGCAGCTCCAGTCTTCAGCCACGCCCACTTCAGTCCTGGGACTCCTGAAACAAGAAGACAAAAAGGATAAAGGTTAGAACAGGAGTTTTAACTTTAATCCTTACCTGAATCCTGATCCAATTCGCCACGGAACTGAAAGACAGAAGTCTTTGGAGCATCGCTTCGCATTCCTACGGCGCCGCGCTGAACTCACCTGCTTGGCGGTACTTCAGCATTCCATCACGCTCTCTCCATCTTGCGGCCGCCCTCCGACACCTAAGGAGACAAAGACAGCAAGGTGAGCAAGGGGACTCTCTAAGGCCATACAAGCTACCTCCAAGGACTAACCTGATTTACCACGGGAGGTACTCACCTTATTTCGGGTCGGCGCAGTCAACTCTGCTTCATCGCCGTACCCCGACCCCTAAGGGGAGAAAGCAAGGACAATACCAGTTACCCCCCACAAAAACTTACCTGATTTACCACAGGGGTCTCACCTCATCTCGGGTCGGCACAGTCAACTCTGCTTCATCGCCGTACCCCGGCCCCTAAGGGGAAAAACACAATAGACTTACCTGAATCTTACCGAGTGCCATTTGGAAATCTTCGAGTGGATTAATCGGCAACCTGCAAGGAATCGGACAGAGTGAAGAGCAGACATTTGAACTCTTATGAACAATTGGACTTTAGAGTCAATACTGGAACTCACCAATTCCTCTACGCCAGTGAAGTAACTGGTCATCAACACGCCCCTGCGGTCGACGCAGGATGGAGAGCTCATCCTTCCAAACCATCAGGTGAGACTAAGGAGGGGACATCAAGAGTGATCAGTGGGGAGACAATGGGAGTGGGGAAGGTGGGTTGACACTCAATTCCACGGGTGGTTAATTCCTCTTCTCCTTTGCAGAAGAATATTCTTGCGAGCCAGACAAACTAGGCTGAGCGGACCAGTCCAGTCAGTCATCTCGGCGCTACACGTCACGCTGGTGGAAATAACAGCGGCCCAGTTCCGGTCGATGCCCCCGTGGGAACCAGGTGAGCGTAACAACATGTCGGAGCGGACCATGAAGGATCGCCACCTCCATCTCGCCAACTGGCTGGAAGGGAAGAGCCCGTCAGGCGAGAAGAAGAAAAAAGAAGTCTGAGCGGTCTTCTAAGTCCTGTGAGGGTGCCCCGGCGACGGGGGGCCCAACAAAAGGCTAAGCACCGCGAGTCCGCGGGCACCGGGAGCGCCGAACGGTCGGGCTCCTTGGCTGCCAGGCAGGGCGCATCCTCCCCGAGCGCCATCAACCACGAGCCAACGCTCTGGCTCGGGTAAGAGGAAGTCCGAGAACCCGGCGAAGCTTCTGGAGAGGCCCCGGTCGATCTCGAAGATTCCGGCAGAGGGGGAGCGAGGCTTGGACCCTCCCCCCAAGGTGAAGGCCCCAGGCGTCCAGAAGGTGGCGATGACCTTAATTCACCCTGCTAAGACCTCAATTGAGGATGTTGCTGCGGCCCTGGCTCAGCCAGTGGAGGCTACACCAGTGGAGGCGCCCTCAGGTCCCAGAGTCTCCCTGCCACCGCGGAGGGAGTAGTCTTTCAGGCCCATTGAGAAGACCCCCACAAAGTCATCATTGGAAAAGGTGGGGGAGGGGCTGGTGACCATCGTTGATACGGACACGACCTCTGAAGAAGAGCACATCGAAGTCGTGGAAGAGGCCCAGCCCATCGGGAGGGATCCCGACGAGGGCGACGACGAGAGCGACGGTGTCGCCGACAAGGCTCCTCAAGAGCCCTCGCGCCCGTCGTTTCCGGCGCCGCAGGACACCTTGGCGGCCATTTTGTCTGCGATTCAGTCCTTATGCTCGGAGATAAGGACAAGGTTGCCCCTTCCCCCGACGGAGGTACCTGAGCCAGACCTGACGGGGGAACCGGAGCCAGGACCTTCGGAGCGTCCACCGCATACGAGGAGGACGACGCATCCTACGCCACCTCTCTCACCTCTGCGGCCTGCTCTGCCTTCCTCCCGGTCTACTACCCACGGGGATGATACAGGCACGGACACGGCTACGACAGGTACAGATGACGACGGGGGCGACGACGGGACGTGTCCCCCGTCGCCCCCTGCTCGGGCGTCCCCACCCAACGAGATTGGATCCTTTCATGCCATGATTTCCAGGGCATCCGAGCTTTTTCAGCTCTGCCCAGAAGAAAAGAAGAAAGAAGGGTTCGTTTACCAACGGCGCGAGGCTAAAAGGAAGACGGTCCTCGCCGTACCGCTTCTTGATGACATCTGGGATGAGGGGCTCGCCCTCCTCAAGAACCCTGCCACGGCGCCGGCAAAGAGGGACCTGTACGAGAAGAAGTACCGGGTCCCCGACGCTGCCCCCTTGTGCCTTCGGGCACAACCTAACCCGGATTCGGTCGTCTCATCGGCGGCAAAGAAGAAAGCTGGGGGGGCATCGGCCTCGACATCAACTTCCCCGCCGGACGGCGAGGGCAGGAAGTTGGACACGATGGGACGACGGATCATCTCATCCGCAGCGACGACTATCAAGGCGGCCAACGCCCTGTCTATCGTAGCCCGCTACGACGGAGTTGTGGTTCAAAATCCGCCCCTCTGTTAGACTTCCTTCCGGATGCAAAAAGGGCTGAGGCCCTTGAAATCCTACAGGAGGGGGAGATTGCTTCGGACCACGCCATCACGGTGGCGATGGACATCGCCGACACCGGTTTCCGTCAGTTGGGCAACAGCGTTTGCTTGAGACGACAAGGATGGCTCAAGGCCACGGATTTCCGCCGGGACGTACAAACCAAGGTTCTGGACATGCCCTTCGACGGGAACAACCTGTTTGGAAAGGCGGTTGATGAGTCCCTTCAGGCCATCAAGACAGACACAGAGACTGCCCGGGCACTGGGAGTGCTCCAACAATGACAGCCGTCCTTTCGGAGCTCCGGAGGCAGACAAGGTGCCTCCAAGGGATCCGGCAGTGGCTCCTCCACTTACCGCCAAGCGGCAAGATCTTCATCCCAGGAAGCCCACAGGGGACGCGGCAAGTCAGGTGGTGCCCGTCGTCATCAAGGAGGCAAGGCGGCCTCCAAACAAGATTGAACCGACCGTGGGGTTTGGTGCCCTCGCCGAAGCACCCCGGTGGGAGGCCGGCGGGCGAGGTTTGTCAGCGTGTGGGAGTCCATCTCCACCGACCGTTGGTTGCTGGATGCCCTGGCCCAAGGGCACGCCCTCGAGTTTCAGAAGAAGTGCCCTCGCGTTCCACCCGTGGCCAGGAAGGAAAATCACATCCCTCAACTACTGTTGAAAGTAAGGGCGATGCTCAAGAAGGGTGCCATCGAGCTCGTCCCAAAGAGGCTTCGGGGCTCCGGAGTTTACTCAAGGTACTTCCTCGTAAGAAAGAAGACAGGAGGATGGCGCCCCATCCTGGACCTACGACGACTGAACAAGTACATCAAGGCACAGAAGTTCCGTATGGTCACCCTCCAGCATGTGCTGGGACTGCTGGAGGAGGGCGATTTCCTGTCGTCGTTGGACTTGGAGGATGCGTACTTCCACATCCCCATTCTAAAAAGACACCGAAAGTTCCTCAGGTTCGTGGTCCATGGGCGGAACTACCAGTTCAAGGCCCTCCCGTTCGGATTGAAGTCGGCACCCAGGGTGTTCACCAAGTGCCTCGCACCGGTGGCGGCGCGGCTGCGCCTACAGGGGATCCACGTCTACCCCTACCTGGACGACTGGCTCATCCGGGCAAGGACAAGGGAGCTCGCCGTGGAGCACACTGCGAAGACCGTCCGGCTGCTCATGGACCTGGGATTCTCCAACTTTCCAAAATCCCACCTGGTTCCGTCGCAAGTCGCCCTGTTTCTGGGAGCCAAGCTCGACACAGTGGCGCGGCTGGCCTCGCCTTCGGAGGAAAGGACCAGGACCATTCTGGGCAAGGTGCAGCATCTGCTGGCCACGGACATGGCCAAGGTACGATCCATCAAGTCCCTCCTCGGGATGATGTCCTCCTGCATTTATCTGGTGCGCCTTTGCAGGCTTCGGATGAGACCCTTACAGGAGTTCCTTGATGCCCGCTGGATCCAGTCGATGGGCAGCTTCGAGGGCAGGATCCCTCTCAACGAGATGTTCCGTCAGGCGATCCGGTGGTGGGGTACCCGCTCCCATCTGTCGGCGGGCACAGACTTTCAGACCCCAGCTCACCAGGTGACAGTGACGACGGACGCCTCCCTGGAAGGTTGGGGAGCACACTCCAGAGATCTTCACGCGAGAGGCCTCCGGAGGAGAAGTCTCTCCACATCTACATCTTGGAGCTCTGCGCGGTGTTCTGGGCCCTCATGTCCTTTCTTCCATCCCTCAAGGGCAAGGTGGTGAGGATCTTCACCGACAACACCACCACGATGTTCTACATCCGGAAGCAGGGCGGAACCAGATCCCCGGCCCTATCCAAGGAAGCCCAACATCTGTGGCATTGGGCCGTTGCCCAAGGGATGTTTCTGGTGCCTCTTCATCTGGCATGAATAAAAAACACGATCGCCGACTCACTCAGCAGGGAGCTGCGCTCATGCCACGAGTGGGAACTACGCCAGGATCAAGTGGATCTACTCTTCCGACGATGGGCCGAACCCCAAATCGATCTCTTCGCGACGGCGACGAATTCCAAGTGCCGGAGGTTCGCCAGCAGGTTCCCCCAGCCGAGGAGCATGGGCGATGCTTTCTCGTTCCCCTGGGACGGCCTATTTCTTTATGCGTTCCCTCCGCTGCCGTTGCTGCTCCGGCTCATCAACCAGCTCAAGAGGTCCCGGTGCAGGATGATCCTCGTCGCACCGGCGTGGCCGAGACAGATCTGGTTCCCGGACCTTCGGGACTTGTCAACGTCCCCACCAGTCAAGCTGCCGACGGACGCAGACCTTCTCTCCAGAGAAGGAGGCGCCATTCTTCACCACAACCCGGAGTCGCTGAACTTGCAGGCCTGGCTCCTGCAGCACTAGAGTTTGGAGGGTACGACATCCCAGCCGACTGCAGAGAGGTTCTTGCAAAGGCCAGGGCGTCCTCAACTCTCAAGTGCTACGGACATAAATGGAAGAGGTTCTCTATCTGGTTCCGTGCACAGAAGATTAACCCTCTGCGGATTACGGCCCCTCAAGTACTGCCGTACATACTGTCGCTGGCCAAAGCTGGACTGGCTCACGCCTCATATATCTGGCTGCAATCTCCCGATGTACCAGGACGACGGGACGGGCGTCCTTGTGGTCTCATCGCCTGGTGAAAGAATTCATGATGGGACTGTTCCGATCATTCCCGCCGGTGAAGGCTCCTGCCCCAGCGTGGGAGCTTAATGTGGTGCTGACCAAGCTCATGGGGGCCCCATTCGAGCCTATGCATTCGGCGCCTTTGAAGTTCCTGTCATGGAAGACAGCTTTCCTCGTGGCCATCGCCTCCGCACGACGAGTGGGAGAGATCCAGGCCCTATCTTGCAAGCCCCCATACTTGACTTTTCATGACACGAGGGTGGTGCTGAGGACACACTCATCCTTTATGCCCAAGGTGCCCTCGGACTTCCACCTCAACAAGCCCTTGTGTTGCCAGTTTTCTTCCCGTCGCCGGCCGAGAGGACTCTGCACTCGCTGGATGTAGCTAGAGCGCTGAAGTTCTACATGGACCGCACAAAGAGTTTAAGGAAGACGTCACAGCTGTTTGTGAACTTTGGGACTGTGAATCAAGGGAAGGCTCTCTCGAAGACTTCCATTTCCAGATGGCTCTCTGGCTGCATCATGCACTGTCACCGGTTGGCAAACCGACAGCTGCCCGGCCGTCCAAGAGCCCATTCGACCAGAGCGATCGCTGCTACCACGGCGTTCCTGTATGGTGTGCCCCTGCTGGACATCTGCAGGGCTGCGACGTGGAGGTCGACGCACACCTTCACAAGATTCTACTGCGTCGATCGGGACTCCAGGGAGGAGTCCAGGGTCGGCCAAGCAGTGCTGCACAACCTGTTCGCCTAAGGTGAGCTTGGTGAGGAGGTAAGAGTTGCTTAATGTTGAGTTGTTGTATTGCTTAATGTTGAGCCTGTTGCCACCTCCCGTGGTTGTGCATGTGTGTACTGCTATGTATTCTCTTATTCATGAGCATGTGAATCCATGCCAGACCCCATGCTGGAGAAGGAACAACTTACTTACCTGTAATTGTTCCTTCTCCAGCATGGGTCTGGCATGTAGATGCAAGTAACTTGTTCCTAATGTTACCCCATTGGCATGTGACAGTGTAACCGCTCTGAATATTACCATTGGGGAATTTAAGAGTAATCTTGTCTGAGGCTAATAACACAGCAGATATGGAGATGGTTGAGGAAGAGTTGTCCACTGCAATTGGAACTAGACTTTTTAACAGTAATGAGGCCAAGAATTAAGATATTCGCACCAGCTTGGCTAAAAAGGAGGTGCCAAAGCCGTCTTCCATTGCGATGGATAACTTCATGGAGGGAAAAGTGGAGTTTAGTGGTGGGATGAGTAACACTGGAAACTAACCCCCTCTCAACTGCTTCTTCTTCTTAAAGCGTTATTTACACACTATTATTATCTTTACTTGCAGCTGAAAAATCCAGATGTCCATTACCTGACGAAGGGCGCCTTAGCCCAAAACGCATTGTACCCTATATTAGAAGACATTTTGGGACACACCGACTTGTCCTGATGAAAAAAAATCTTCCTAACAAAGATATCTGTTGGTATTAGGCAATCAATCCTAACTGATATTGTATATTTACCATGCTCATGCAAACTCACCAAGAATGCCTATGAAATTATGATGTATATGTTTTGCAATTTATTTTCATGTTTACTAATGAAATTGGTTGGTAATCTATATATGTTTTAATTGATCATCATATTATTGTGTTTTTCGTATCTACCCACGATTTAAACCTGGCACTTTGCTAAATGTTTTGATTCTGATTGAATGTTATCAGGCAAGAATTACTGTAAAGTTTGCTCAGTTCTTGTTCCTCTCATGGGGTTTGGGACAGACAAAAACCCATCAAAAGTGACCGTGACACTATGACGACTGATAACATGGTAGTGGAGCCTGAGGAAGGCTTTTCTGTCTTGTACGTTGGTAGTTAGGAGGGATGAACATCACCCTCTGATTAATCGTCCGGTGATGATGCTGATATTGCGCTGTATCATCCCCTTAAGAGTAATCTCTTTTGATGATATCTTATTGGTCGATCAGGTAGAAGATGCTGAGAGCCCAGATTCAAATATTGTGTTCAGATCCATTGATACACTAAGCTTTAAGATGCATGAATATGATTTATTTAGAGGAGGCTATGAATATAAGCTAGTATGTATTCCAAAGATTAAAACAAGAGAAACAACACCAAGGGCACTGGATACTGATGGAATTGTAGGAGGAGGGTGTGGCTCGTTGGTGGGTAAATATTCGACACAGGTTTTTCTGCGAAGAATTCTGAAGTTAAATTTGATCTCGGGAATGTTTTGAAGTGGATCCCTAAAGCTTTCCATTCCTATCTTTCTAAACAATCCTGATGGCAGGATCCTACTGTGTTTGTGGAACACCAGAGGACATGGTCATTTCTGGGATTGTATGAATACTGCAACCTTTTCTCTATACTCCTATTGCACTGGACGTTGATGGTAGATGAGTTGCAGTTTGTAGGGCGGTAGTCGATAAACATCTTGGCTACCAAAGGAGAAAAGGTATGGCCTGGTTGGAGGTTTGCATATTTCGGTTGATTACTGGCATATTGACAGATCCCCTAAGTACAGAATCTGTGCCTGGTGGTTTGAATAGAGAGAGTAACTGGAGTGGAGAAGGTAAAATTATTTCTGAACAATGTATATGATCCTCCGAAGACTAGCTGACATAAAGCATTTTACAGACTATAATATCTATGTTGGCATCTGTAGAAACACAAATGGGCACTATCCTGGGGGGAGATATTAATGCAGTTATTCCCTGGGTGGTAGCAGACAGTACATTTGGAAAATATGCTTCTCCTAGTAAATTGAAATATAATAAAAAGGGCACATTCGTGGGATAACTTACTGTTGTTGGCAGGATTTACAATGCTAAACCGAAATTGTGCTGCTGATCAACCGAGCGGGTTTACTCGGGTGACTCAATCGGCCTCAACGATAGATTTATTAATTAGCCTGCCACATGTAGAGAAGATAATTGACATGGCCATTTTAATCAGAGAGAAAAGCGATCACTTGCCGCTGTGTGCACTCTTACCTGGACCAAGGGTAGAGAGTGAAGTCATGGAGGCCGGTGAAATAAGTGTGAATAATGAACTTAAATATTGCACAATGACAAATTAGAAAGGGCTAGAGGGATACTACAAGAAGAGATAAACTCTTACCTAATGAGAATAAATACTTTGCCTCAAAGTGATAGCGGGGAGCATATTATTGACAAATTTCAAGTATTACCAAGGCATAAATTAGTTTTCAAGAATTGATAAGCAGAGTTTGCTAATTAACATTTTGTTGATTAGCAAACAGACCCATTTGATTAGCAATATTGTACTAATATTGTTAATGTCACCAGAGGTTATTTGTACCAAAGACATGAAATGAGCAACAATACAGCAGTTTTGCGTACCCCTGAAATAAGACATTAGTTTGAGGAGTCAGGCCAGGCAAAGTCTTTAAAATTCAGCTAGACCTGCAGTTCGGGTAACTTAGTTTCCCTATTCAACCTAAGAGAAATGCACTCGACCCAGAGCAGTGGAGTCCAACAAGTTTAAAATGCAATTTGGGTACAATGGAGCATGTCACTACAAACCCGCTTTGTTTGTGACACTGCTGCTACCCAGAGGCCGGCCATGCACAGTGAAACTTTTGTTTGACGTGTACTGCACACAAAGTAAATGTTACATAAAAGTTTCAAACATCTCTTGCGAATGCTACTCGCCCTTCATAAAATGTACTCGACTATGCGAGTGGGGAAAAGACTTTGCGAGCCACAGCTGAGTGTCTGTAAAATGTAAAAGATTAGCTGCATGAATGGACACAAATAGATATGATAAAGCATCTGAAAACAGTTTGGCCAGCTGCAGGTAGTAATATATAATGCAATATATATCATAAAGCAAAGCCAGCTCTGGAGGCTAACAGTGTTTGTTATTGCAATAGATCTGTAGATTTACAGATTGGATGGAATTATTGATCACCATTTTGTGTAAGCATCTAGTTCGCTTCGTGTATTAATTATGTAAGCGGAAAGAAAGTCTAAGCAGAGTGGATTGCCTAGCAGGCAGAGAACTGGGCAAACTAGATGGAATATTGTAGTTTGTGGTCATCCCAATTTCAGGTACCTGGTATAAATCAACTGGGTAAGAATATAGAATGTCAAGGAGTATGGGTTCGCTCATGGGCTGAGCACCAGTTGCAAGATGTATGCAACTTGCAAGTTACAGAACTAGGTTTGCCATCAAAAGCATTTGATCATGTGATCAAATACTTTTTCAAAAGTGCTGCCCTGTCAATATGATGAATTTTCCTCAACAAAATGAAATATAGTTGACACAATGAAATTTAGATACACTAACCTAAACTTTACTGTAAAGCATTGAAATGATGCAGTGTTTTACAGTATCAATACTCTAATTATACATTATGTAACAACCTACATTTTAGGAATGGAATTGCATGACTGTCTTTAAAAAAATATATATATAAAGTTGGCACATACTGGTCTTTGCCAGTCAAGATATAGAAAGCTTAATAAAAGTAGCATCCCGTTTATTTCTGGTTTGCAATTATTTGAAAAAGAAAAAGAAATTCTTGCCTAGCACTCCCACATATGCCTTTGGCACTTAAGAGTGGAGGAGAGGACTACTGCTGCACTTTCTCTCCATTAGGGCTTAAAGTGCACAGAGGGCAAGAGAGGAATGCAGGGCGAGCTGTGCTTTCATTGTATTTGTATTTATTATTTTAATATAGCACCTTAATCCAAGGGGCTTTGCAGTTAACAACAAAACACATCAAACATAGAACAGTAGAAGCAGTAACAGTAAACATGAATCAAGCCATAAAATCGGTATGTACAACAATTTGCATATGAGGGACAGGAGAGTAGGGGGGTGGGGAAGGAAGGAGAAGGAAAGAGTAATGAGTGACGTGAGCTATAGAGAGAGAGGAGAGTTTAGGAGAGAATGGAAAAAGTAAAGAGAAAGAAAACAGGGTGAAGGGAACACAGAGGGTGAAAGGAGAGGGGGGGAGTGTCGAGTAGGGGATTAAGAAGTGATTTCAGTGAGGAGCGGAAGGAGGAATAGGTGGAGGAGGAGCGGATAGAGGTAGGGAGTTCCAGTATAAGGGGGCAAGGAGCTGAAAGCGGAAACGAGAGGAGGCACAATGTAGTGGGGGAACAGAAAGTAAGAAGAGATCAGCAGATCGAAGGGAGTGAGAGGGTGTATAGAGTGAGAGGAGAGGAGAGGTAAGGAGGGGCAAGGTCATGAAGGGATTTAAAGACAAGACCAAGGAAATGAAATTTAAGTTGGGAGTGGAAAGGGAGCCATCCTAGGTAAGAGAGCGAGTTGGAGATGGAGTCATGGGGAGAGAGTAGACAGAGGGTGCGGATGGCAGAGTGGTAGAGGGATTTGAAGGGAGCAAGATGGGAAGCAGGGAGACTGAAGGAGAGAGGAACAATAGAAAAGGCGAGAAGATGAGGGAGGAGATAAAAAGTTTGGTAGCATGGAAGGTGAGAGAGGGACGGACTTTACGGATGTTAGAGATGATGGCGTCATGCCCGAGAAGTGAGGGAGATATGATGAGAAAGGGAAGAGTCAAAGTAAATGCCTAGATTACGAGCATGGTTGGAAATGGGAAGATTAGAAGGGGGAAAATGTATAGGAGGGCGGGATGGAGAGGGTAGGGTGTTAGAAGGGAAGAACAAGACTTCAGTCTTGTCAGTGTTGAGAGAGATAGTGAGATGACATCCAGTCTTTAATGGCAGTAAAACAGGAAGAGAGGTTGAGATGTAAATCTGAGGTGAAGGAAGAAAAGGAGAGTAATAGCTGGGTGTCATCAGCGTAGAAATGGTGAGAAAACCCAAAGGAGAGGATGATGGGGGCAAGGAGTGAGGTGTAAAGAGAGAATAAGAAGGGTCCGAGAACAGTGTCTTGGGGGACGCTGTATTCGAGAGGGAAGGTAGTAGAGGTTTTTCCTCCCCAAGAGACGGCGAAAGAGCGGTGGGAGAAGTAAGAGGAGAGCCAGTAAAGGACAGAGTCTTTGAATCCAAGGGAGGAAAGAGTGTTGAGAAGCAAGGGGTGATCGACAGTGTCGAAAGCAGCAGAAAGGTCAAGGAGTATGAGGATTGAGGAATGTTTAGAATAGCGAGTGGTAAAGAGTTAAGGACATAGGTAAGAGCGGACTCAGTGGAGTGTTTGGGGCGGAAGCCAGATTGAGAGGGGGTGAAGGGGAGAGTGGGAAGTGACAAGTTGACAGCTGAGAATAGGCTAAGCGTTCAAGTAGTTTGGAGAGAAAAGGTAGAAGTGAAATTGGGCGAAAGGTAGAGGTGAGAAGAGGTTTAGCAGAAGGTTTTTTTTTTAATCTAGGGATGATAGTGGCGTGCTTGAAGGCAGAAGGGAAGGTGGCCGTGGAGAGGCAAGTGTTGAAGGAGGTTAGGTAGGTAATAAGAGGGGGTTAAATTTTGGGAATAAGAAGGGTTGGGATGGGGTCAGAAGGGGCGGCAGTAGGATGGGATTTAGTTAAGAAGAGAGAAACATCAGAGGGAGTGATAGGAGAAAATGTAGACGTGAGCTGAGGGGGAGTGTGAGGAGGGCGTGGGAGGGGAATAAGGAGAACTGACAATTTTTTGGCGAAGAGAGAATTTTTTCAGAGAAGAAGTTTGCAAAGTCAGAAGGAGAATGAGAAGTAGAGGAGGGGTCAGGAGCAGGAGGGGAGAGGAGATGAGAGGGGGTTTGAAAAATATGATGAGGATGAGAGGCTTGGGAGTGAAGGTGGTTAGAAAAGTATGCGCGTTTGGCGGATATTGCCCTCTTCATTGAAGAGGGCAACTTAAATAGCTATCTTTGCTACACAAGTGTCAATTTGATTAGCAAACTGACAGAATTGCACAGCAAATTGCTGTGTGACACGGCTTATTGTATGCCTTGATTACTGCTTAAAATACAAGAGAAGGTGTTTGAGATTAGTAGAAAGGGTTGAATTACTGTGCAACCTAAGATCACACCAAGGGGTGAAAGACCAGATTTCGACATACAGTTGCAGAGAGAAAAGAAATTGAGAAAGAATGTATGAGAAATTGTAGTGAATCATAATCCGGGGACCATAGTGAGTTCAATGTCATTAAGTAAAGAGTTGTCAGCTAGATCTCTTTTCAAGAGATGGTTGCGAGCCCACTATAGAAATTAAAAAAAAACGCATGAGACTTATAACGCTTTGTTGAACGAAGATCCTTTACTATGGGCCAGGGAACTTTCTAGTATTATGGCAATTAGTGACATAGGTACAGTTCTGAAGGCTTGGCAGGACAGTACCATATTGCTGATATTCAAATGAGCTTGAGGATTGGCGTGACCATGCAAATATTTTGCCTTTTAATCAAACTGGTTTTCGCAAAGGTGTGGGAACCACTGGCAGTTTATTAACCCTAGTTAGTATTGTTGACTATACATGCTTTAGGTGGGCTCTTCTCTATGTAGCCTATCTAGATTTCTCGTCTGCATTTGATGCAGTCAGTCGTAGCGAATTGTGGAAAAAAAGACACACGTTGAAAGTACCTGGTGGCCTCCTGTGTATGATTGTGGCACTCTCCACTGATACTAGGGTGCAGCGGCGTATGGATCAGGCAGGAAAGGTTTCCAAATTGATAAAAACCTCCAGAGGTGTAAAGCAGGGTTGCATTCTTGCTCCCTGCTTATTCAAACGTTACTTGGCTGAACTACATGACTCCCTAGAAGAAGCTGGAACTTGTCCCGTAAATTTTGAAAAATTGTCATTGTCTTGGTTAGGCTATGCTGACGGTCTGATGATCTTGGACTATACGCCACAAGGTCTCCAACAAAAGCTAATGATTTGAGAATCAACAATGCCAAAACCAAGATAATGATTTTCAAGCAAGGGAATAAACGAGTGAAAAGTTATAATTGGCAGCTTCAGAATCAGGAAATTTAAATAGTGAGGGAGTACAAATATTTAGGTGTTATTGTGGAGGACAAGTTGACATGGGTTAATCAGTGGGAAGTAGTGAATGTAAAGGTTAATAAGACTTTGGGAGCAATTACTGCTTTTCTGGGTACTCATGGTGGGCACAGTCTCCTGTCACTAACTACGTTATATAAAACGAAAATTAGATCAATAATGACTTATGGGGCTGGAATATGGGGTGGCAAGTTTATCATACGCCTGAAAAAACTGGAAGGCAGTTGTCTAAGGAAATGATTTAGGACACGCCATGCTACCGATCGGATATATAACTCTGGAAACTAATGAGTAGCTATAAAGCGGTTCTCTCACAAAGTATTATTATTGTATAAGAAGTTAGTTACCGCTGGCGATGAAACACAGATTCAGGGTTAAATGTCGGACTACAAGTTATTGGATGTCCCGCTGAGATGCTATCTTTTATATTGTAATGAGGTTCAAGCTAATAAATTGGATGTGGGCATCTTACAACTTTCGATGGGCAAATTCAAGGTGGCATTACGAGGGTTACTGCAAGCCCAACACAGCAACAAATTGTGTCGCTGGCAATCAAATCTAACAGTGGTGCATTTTTTAGCTATATAAAGAGTGGCTGCCTTCCAGCGGCTTATCCATACGTTAATACTGTTAGAAAATATCTGGGCATTAAATGTAACTGTATGACCTCATTGGAGGTATTAGGTGGGCACCTTGGTATACCTCGGGGAAGTAGATTTTGTGGGCTATGTAGTGATCAGTTGTTATAATCCACGCCGCACTTCAGAACACACTGTTTTTGTTTGAACCACCTAAGGCAATTTTTTTTAAAGAAAATATAGTGATGAAGGTTCAAATTTAGACCAGCAAATGCTTTGGGTGGAGTTTTTAAAGAGTAATTTAACCTAATTCATTATGTTGTAAAGTTTTGCGATGTGGTGTTTGATATTTTGAAGGATGAGTATGATATGACGTGATTTTGATATTCCGAATGACTTATATTATGTTTAATTTTGCTTAAGATGTAGTGTTGATTTGTTGAAAATGTGTATACAGCCTTTTATAGGGCTGTATGTATACAATAAAAAAATGTAATGTAGTTGTTTATTTGCACACCTCCCTGCCTTGCACCAACAGTAATCTTGCTCTCCTCCCGTTACCTGACTTATCTCGCGTCCAACGCCCTCTGCCTAGACACAGGCCAAGATGCAAGGGTTCTATAGTACACCAAATAAAATAACATGTGACAATGGGTACTGCACACGTGGCTCACCCAGGACACAACCCACAGTCCACTATGTACAATTGTGTGTATTTTTTAAAGTTAATAGTTTTTCTAAATCTTAAAATTAAAAAAGTGCACTTAACATTTTTAGACCTCTAAAACATTTGTTGCCCTTTCCCAATATACTTGGATTTCTTATTTTACATAAGTGTTAATAGAGTATATTTTCACTGATGACACTGAGTATTCTTACAATTCGACCCAAATTATATTTATATAATAAAAACACAAGGGGCGAAGGGAGAAAAGAAGTTGCTACTGTTCCAGTATTGGGACCTTCTATTATCTTCAGCATTGCTTGCATGCAGTATGTTCAGTGTTTATGGCTGCCTACACTGCTCTTTCGTCAATAAATGCAACACTCCAGCCTAGAATTGGGACACTACACATGGCTTATCCCAAATATATTTGTTCATGCAGCACTGTGTCTAAATGCAAGTTAAGCAGCACAATGTCCGGTGGTTTTAAATTTGCTTATGCACTTTCTCTATTTCAGAATCTTGGTCATTGCACACAAGTCCTCCCTTACATCACTTCTTTTTTGTCAAAATCTTTTTATTGAAACATCGATAAAACATTGAATTCATCAGAAGAATCGGAGCCAGTGGCGATATTACTTAATCATATGATCTCAAATCGACAGTCAGTTCCGCACCTTTGTAACTCATCCATTGTGTCGGCTTCAGCTTTATGCACATAAAGGCTAAAATTCATCGTTTGTCACTGCTATTACAATGTTTCTCTTAAACAATGCATCAACATTTCATTTTAACATCTTTATAATTCCTCTAGTAAATATATTTCATGAACAACCTCTGGGAGTAGAGTAGTTTAGCTTATTATCCTGTAGCTCTCTGAACTAAAGAAAAGTGGGAGAGAAGAAGAGAAAAGAAAAAAAAACTCAACAAAATTACCAATAGCTCACAGCATTGTCCTCAGGGGCGCTGTAACACCACCCCCCCCATCCTGATTTCAATCCAGTGGGTACCTGCCCCATTTCAGAAGCATGTCAGGGCTGGAGAAGATATTTAACCAATCTAGGCTGGAAATACAAGTGTTCTTTCTCTGCAACATGGTCCAAGAATGGGCCCCAGATATTTGTGAATTTGGCTGTCCAATTTTCCATTGCAGCTGTTAGTTGGTCTATTCCAAGAAGTTCCCAAACAACCCACCAGTACGCTATGTGGGGACCCTCTAGTTCTTTCCAAAATCGAGCTCGCGTAAGGCGGGCCACCATAAGTAATTGTGTGATTAGCCAAGCTCTAGGGCCAGACTGCTGATAGGACCCATCATCTGGTGTGTCGCCCAATAACATTACTAACGGGTCCATGGGGAGGAGGGTTCCGCATATGTCCTTAATTTTTTACCTGATCTCCAGCCAGAAGGATTGAATGACCGGACAGTGCCACCATAGGTGCCCTAGGTCTCCCTTTGTCCCACAGCCATGCCAACATACATCAGGGTAGTCTACATTCATTGCGTGTCTCCCCTGCGGGGAGATGTACCATCGGTAGCAGATCTTAAGTACGCATTCCCTGGCTGTCCATCTGGAGGACCTATGTGCTCTGTCCCAGATTCTCTGCCATGACTCCGGAGACACCTCTATCCCCAACTCTCTCTCCCATGGCAACATATAAGAGTTTCTCATCTTCTGGGACGTTTTCTAGAAGGCGATAGCAAGTTGCTACTCTGTGAGCGTTGTCCTTCAGAGAACGTTCTCTCTAAGCCTGAGGGGGGCCTAGTTGCAGCTTTTTGACGGCCGGGTTGGTGGTCCAATGCCTGAACTGTATATATCTAAATCTCTCCGTCTCTGGGAGGTTAAATTTCTCCTTGCACTGGGCGAAGGTCAATGAGGTATTGTCAACATAGAGGTCCTGCAGTCTCAGAGGTCCCGTTCCTGGCCAGTTTTGGTAAGAACTGGGTTGGAGCTCTGGAGTGAAGGCTGGATTCTGCGTGATTGGGGGGAGGGGGCCCAGTCCTGGGGGAATCCCCCTTAGTGTGCAATGCCTGTCCCAGCAACGAAGCATGGATTCCGTGGTTGGGAGGAGGGGCCTCCGGGAGATCCGTGCCTCTCGTGGTAGGAAGGGGGAGGTAAGAGAGGTGAGACCCGGAGAAAAGTTGTTCAATGTCTCGCCATTTAGAGGGGGCGGGGGTCAACTGGATTAGCCCAGCCCAGGATAGGGGCAATTTGGGCTGCTCTGTAATATCTTAAGATGGAGCGGAGCCCAAGACCACCTAGCTGCTTACTTCGAGTGAGAATCTTACGCTGAATTCTGGGTGTTCTCCGCTGCCATATAAAGCAGCTTATTTCTTTCTGCAAATCTAGTAAGTCTAGCTCTGGAATTTCGACAGGAAGCACTTGCAATGTGTAAAGGAGCCGAGGTTACAAGGTCATTTATCCCTTATGCGCCCCAACCATGATATCTCCTGGAGGGCCCATTTTTGTAGAGACGCCTTGGAGTCTTTTAGCAGCGGGGGAATGTTGGCTCTCACCAGGCCCGAATAGGTTTGGGTCAGGTGCACCCCGAGGTATGTGATTTTCGAATTTCCTCAGCTAAGGGAGAAGGTTTTCTGTAAGACATTTAGCACCTGTGGTGTTTCAGAGAAGTTCAGGCCACTCGATTTGGTCGTGTTTGTGAATCCCGAAATCTGTGCAAAACGGTCAAGCAGACCTATAAGCGGGGGAACCGAGGCCTGAGCCTCTCAAGAAACCAAGCACATCATCCGCATAGAGCGCTACTTTGTGGCACTGGTCTTCCACTTGAACCCCTGAATTTCCGGATGGAGGTGGATGTGTTGGGCTAAGGGTTCCATTGCTAGTGCAAAGACCAATGGCGATAGGGCCACCCCTGCCTGGTCCCCCTACCGAGGGGTATCTGAGGTGTCCATTGGGCGTTGACTCGTATTCGGGTGGAGGGGATCCGGAAATTGGACAGGACCAATTTAGAGCCCTTACATCACTTCTATGTGTGTACAGGTTTCCTGTATGGCTATTACACACTGCCAGCAGTGTGTTTCAGAGCGATTAATGTTAAAGGACATTTGTACCACGCACTATATCACCACTGGAGTGGTCCCCTGGCGCTCTGGCGGCTCTGAAAGAGGGGGAAAAAGAGAGGGTGAGTTAGTGGGAGGAAGCTGGAAAAGTGCAAGAGAGCAGCGATGTGCTGTGGGCGGCCTCAGCCCAGTGGGTCTGTTGGCTGGGCCTGGGGTGTTTGTGGCCGGTAGTCGTTGTGTACTGTTGTTAGTCTGTGTTTTTTTATGTTTTGTTGTTGCAATGTAGTAACGTTTGTGCGGTTTGTTGTGCTGTAGGTTTGTGGTTCTGTTTGGTTTGGAGTTTGAGAGGTGTATGCAGAGAGGGAAATTGTTAGTGGATTGGTTAGTTGGTATTTCTGTCTCGAAGTGAGGCGCTGGGTTTGCATAATCTCCCCAGATGGGGTGTGGAAGCATTTCTGCGCCTCTGTCCTGATCTGGACTTGTCCGGTACTCAGTCCCTTTCACATCTGGCCTCCACTTCCATCTACTTCCTTCATAACCTTACCTGTCTTCCTTTTCCACTCATACGGCCAGTGTACCTGCTAATGTCCACAACTCAGTTCGAGTGTGGTGATTGCTAACATTTAGATAACTCTATAACAGTGTGGTACCTGGTAGCAATTATGGGGCGAGTGAGGATGTTGGCTGGGATTGGCTGGGGTTGTTGATCCTGTCTTAATGAGTGTCACTTGTGTTCTATTTGACTCTGCGTTACCTGTCTAGTTGTGGTGGTTTTAGTCGGTTCTGGATGTTGTCAGTGTCCTCTTAAGTTTAGTCATCCTTTTTCCTTTCTGTTTCGGTTTTCACTTTGAGTCTGTGGTGTTGAAGAGCCAGGTTTTTAGTAATTTCCTGAATTTTAGGTGATCTTTGGTGTTTCTTATTTCTTTTGGGATGTTCCAGGTTTTTGCAGCTAAGTAGTAGAAGGAGGTGCCTCTAAGTTTTTTCTTAAGGTAAAGTGTTTGTTCCAGGCGGATTTCATTGCTTGACCTGATGAGTCTCGTTGGCTTGTAGATTATTTTCTTTTGTAGGAATTCTGCTCCTTGTCCACTGATTGCCCTGTGTGTTATGCACATTGTTTTGAAGGTGATGCAATGTCTTACTGGGAGCCAGTGTAGTGTTTTTAGGGCTGGAGTGATGTGGTCTCTTCTGTATAGTTTGAGGAATAGTCTGGCTGCTGTATTTTGGATCTGTTGTAGTTTCTTCAGGAGGTATTCTGGTATTCCGAGGTAGAGGCTGTTTCCACAGTCGGTTCTTGACATGAGGGCGATGATTGTGAGTGTTTTGTGCGTGAAGGAGAGGAAAGGTAGGATTCTTCTTGCCATGTGGAGGAGGAAGAAGCATTTCTCGACTGTTGCATTTATTTGTGGTTCTAAGGTTAGGGTGTTGTCCATCAGGACTCCCAGATTTATTACTACCTTAGATGGTGATGGAGCGGTTCCCATTTGCGTTGGCCACAGGATGTCAGTTTCGTTCTCTTGGTCTTTGGATATGATCCTGATTTCTGTCTTTCCTGGGTTGATTTTCAGATTGTTGGCATTCATCCAGTTGAAGACTTTGTACACACTCAATTAGGGTTGAGTGATCGGCTTGGGTGTCTTCGATTTTTGTAGATGATTTGAGTATTATCTGCGTAGTTGTAGCATGTAATGTTGTATTTTTTGAAGATTCTGATAACTGGAGTCTGGTAGATGTTGAAGTACAGTGGTGATAGTGAGGATCATTGTGGCACTCCACTGTCAACTCGTGGGGTGGATTTGAAGGGTTTAATCCATACGGTTTCTGTTCTGTCTGCTAGGAATGATTTAGTCCAGAGTAGTGTTGTCTGTTATGCCTATGTCTTCTAGTCTTTTGGTTAGGGTGTCATGGCTAACTGTGTCGAAGGCTGCGGAGAGGTCGAGCAGAATAAGGGCTGAGGTTGTGTTTTAGTCTGCGTTAGTTTTTAGGTCGTCCCAGATGGATAGTAGTGCTGTTTCTGTTCCTCTTGCGCGTCAGAAACCGGCTTGAGCTTGGTCTAGCAGGTGGTGTTTTTCTACGTGTTCTTGCGTTAGTTTGTATATGTAGGTTTCAAGGAGTTTTGTTGAGTAGGAATGTTTGAAATCGGCCTGTAGTGGGAGAGGTCTTCTACGTCACCACTTGTTTTTTTTTTGTTTTTTTTCAAAATATATATTTTATTCAATATTAATCAGAACATGAACCAAACAGAAAAGGAGGAAAACAAATTAAACAGTAGACGGAATTAGCACAAGATTGTGATGACACAGTTCATTACAATGGAAGAATGGATATTAAAAGGTGAAATTCAGTATGCATCTCATACATAGCGATATTCTGATAGGGAGGCAATAGAAGAGGGGGATGGTTCTGAAGTGGGCCGAGCTATAGGCATGTGGGGTTCAGTTCAACCAGCCGACACTGGGCGGCTTCAGTGTGAGGGCAGGGTAACGATTTGCATAGTCAATGAATGGGGCCCAAGTGTTCAGGAAAGGATTAAGGTTGCCCAGGCGGGATGCAGTGACTCTTTCTGCAACAATAATATCCCAACACTTAGCCCACCAGAGTGGGATAGAGGGGCCCTTGTGGTGCTTCCAGAGACGGGCGAGGGCGATCTTGGCCGCCAATAGTAAGTGGGTGCAGAGGCGGGCTGCGTTTCCTGACATTGGCAGGTCCCCTTCCCCCGAATCTCCTAGTAATATGATTCCAGGGTCCCATGGGATGTTGAGGCCTGTTATTGCTCGGATATGTGTCAGAACCCCCTTCCAATAATGTGCCGCTTTTGGGCAGTCCCATAGGAGATGGAAAAGCGACCCCTCTTGCTCACATCCCCTCCAGCAGTTCGGTGAGGGTCGCACCCCCGCTTTATACAATTGGGACGGCGTAATATAGTACCTAAAGCATATTTTATATCCTCCTTCCCTATTGGTAACGCACTGGGTGCTCTTGTGAAGTCTTGTCCAAATTTTGTCCCAGGCTTCAAGGTCCAGGGGGCACCCAAGATCGCGCTCCCAGTTCAGCATGTACCTTTCCTTTGATTCAGGGTTGTTTTTTTCTAGGAGTTCATAGAGGGTAGAGATCTTGCCACTTGGAGGGGATGCCGTTAGTGATAGTTCGACGGGTCTTAAGTTCCTGGAGCCTCGTTCTCTAACAGAGCGCTGTGAGATCTAGTGCCTGATTTGAGTGTACCGGAATCGTTCCTCCTCGGTGATGTTGAACTTCGCTTTACAGTCCTCAAAGGAGAGCGGCTGGCCTTCATTTAAAAAGTCTGAGATTCTGTGGAGGCAGCCCTCTGACCAATTGGCGAAGCTTCGGCGGCAAAGGCCGGGGGAGAAGCCTGGATTGCCCCAGATTGGGGTTAGTGGACCCAACGAGCTTTTGATTCCCCACTTTCTGTTTGCAGTTTTCCAATTGTCCACTGTATTGCAGGTTGCTGGCAGCGGTGATATTGCGGGCGGGGTGTTCCGGGACTGGATGTGGGGCAGGTCTGATGAGGGGGACGTGCACCACGCTTCAAGTTGCAGCCAGGCTGGGCAATCCCCTGAGCAGGTCCAAGCGAAGGCGTGCGCGAGTTGAGCTGTGCGCCGATATCTAGCGATGTCCGGGGCCCCAAGACCTCCGAGTTGTCAGCTGCGGGTCATGATTTTCCTGGCGATGCGGGGTCTTTTGCATCCTCAGATGAATTGCATAATATCGCGCTGCAGGGCTACAAGATCCGTTTCAGGGATATGAGTTGGGAGCACGTGGCAGTGATAAAGCACTCTGGGGAGCAGGTTCATTTTTACCGCCGCAACCCTGCCAAGCCACGAGATTTCCTGTTTGTCCCATCGTTTCATGTCTGAGCGTAGCGTTTTAAATAATTGAGAGAAGTTGTGTTTGTAGATTAACGTGCTGGATTTGGGGATGTGAACGCCCAGGTACTCCAATGAGGTGTGAGCCCACGGGATTGGCAGATCGGGACAAAGAGTATTTGCCTGGCGCCTTGGGAGGTTGATCGGGAGGACGGAGGATTTATCATAGTTCACCCTAAACCCAGAACATGCGCCAAATGCTTCTAATTCTTCAAGCAGGGGTTGCATCGAGCTGGCTGGATCTGTGACCGTGCGAAGTACATCGTCGGCGTAGAGCGCCACTTTGTGTTCAGTCCCGCCCACCGTGACCCTTTAATATTGGGATTGAGGCGGATTCTCGCTGCGAATGGCTCCATCGATAAGGCAAACACCAAGGGAGACAGGGGACACCCTGGCGGGTCCCTCTGGATATAGAGATGCTTGCGGATTTCCTTCCATTGACTCATAGTTGCGTTGATGGATGTGCGTAGCATGCCATTAGCCAGGTTGTAAAGTTGCGACCAAGGCCCATGTGTGAGAGTGTTCCGAATGAAGTCCCCATTCACTAGATCAAACGCCTCATGTGCATCGAGAGAAATTACTAGGAGCGGAATTTTCATTCTGTTCGCGGACTCGATTATGTTGAGTGTGCGCCTGATGTTATCATGAATCCCTCTGCCCGGGAATAAAGCCTGTTTGATATTTGTGAATTAGCTCGGGGAGAAACCTGGCTAACCTAGCTGCTAGAACCTTGGAGTAGACTTTTCCATAGGTGTTCATTAGGGCAATTGGTCTATATGAAGCTGCTTGCTCAGGGTCTTTTCCCGGCTTCTGCAGAAGGATGGTAGTTGATTCGGCCATGGAGTGTTACCTGTTTTGTAGATAGCAGTACTATTCAACTCATTTCTAATTGTGGGGTCAGGATTTGAGCAAACAATTTGTAAAACTTGGTCGTGAGCCGTCCGTGCCTGGGGCGGTGTTAAGTGATTTGATGGCTTCTAGAATTTCCTCTGAGGATATTGGGGCTTCTAGGGAGTCTAATGGGGAAGAGATTGTGGGGGTGTGAAAGGATTTCAGATAGCGCTGCTGTTGGGCTCTGTCCTCCTGAGATGTGGGTGGTCCTTGCATGACCGTTTTATGATGGTCCAATAGGGTTTCAATTATGTCTGGGGTAGCAAATTTGCTTATTCCATCTGGGCCTTTAAGGGTAACTATATTGTTTCTGGTGTGGGTTTTCCGCAGTTTATAGGCCAGCAATCGGTTTGCCTTATTACTTTTGTGATAGTAAAATTGCTTCGTATATGCCAGAGCCTTCACTGTGCGATCGGCTCAGTGCATTTCTAGGGCCCTTTTTGCCTTTTTTAGCTCCCTGTCCGCCTTTCTGGAGTATTTAGTCTTGAGATCATTTTCTTGGGAGGATAGTTTGGACTCTAGTGTTTGTGCGAGGATTTTGGAGACTCGGAATTGCTCGGAGGCTGCACTAATTAATACTCCCCTTATGATTGGTTTCATGGCCTCCCATAACAGACCAATTGGGGTTTCGGGGTTCTGATTTTCCTTGAAATAGTTAATCAATGCTTCTTCTGCTTCGCCCCTGATCGCCTGATCTAATGGTAAGGTGTTGTTAAGTTTCCAGAACCTAGGAGGGGGGGTCAGGGCCTCCCACGATAGAGAGGTCTGCTGAGACGGGCGCATGGTCGGACACCATTCTTGTGTGGATTTCGATATTACTAAAGCATGGGAATAAGGTGCTGGTGGCAAGTAGTAGATCAATTCGGGAGTGACCTCCATGTGCGTTAGAGAAGAAAGTGTAATCGTGAGCGTCGGGGTTGGCTACCCTCCATATGTCGACCGTGCCTGACTCTTTAAGGAGTCTGGCAAATGCAAGGGCTCGGGAGAAGTCATGGTGTGATGGGGGAAGTGACTTGTCCTTCATGGGGTCGGGGACTAAGTTAAAGTCCCCCCCGACTAGGAGATACCCTGTGGTGAAGGTTAGTAGCGGAGGGAGTAGCTCATCTATGAATTTGTCCTGATTTGCATTCGGGGCCTAGATCCCCGCAATTGTGATTGGCTGTTCTGCAATGAGGCCTCGGATAAAAAGGTATCTGCCTGACAGGTCTTTTTTGACTGTGGGGTTGGAAAGAGGGAATTTGTCACTTAGTAGGATCGCCACCCCCCGTTTTTTCTCGCCACTAGAGGCAAAGAAGCCCTGTTTAAAGCGCTTGAACTTGATTCGGTGTTCGTCAGCTGGTAAGAGGTGAGTCTCCTGGAGAATGACTATATCCCCATTTAAAGCTGCTAGCCTGTGCTCCAACGGTTTGCGCTTCCTGGGGGAGTTGAGGCCTTGGACATTCCAAATCAGGATGCAAATCTCCCTAGCATTGTACGGGCCTAATGGTTCTGGGTGTAAAGCATGTGTTGTGTGAGTGATTTATGCAAGGGCTTCAAGGCTTTGGAGTCTTCATAAGGGAGCATGTTGGAGTGCTATAATTACCGATGTCTACAAAAAGAACTATAACTGTTAACTGGGACTTCAGGGGGGGGTAAACCGTTCTCAAGGCTCAAAACTGCCTTTGTTCCCCCCCAAAACTGTAAGAATGAGAATGAGACCATAAAGCTCATTCGTGGGGTTACTGGTACACCCCGTCGTTGGGGAATTGCTTCCCGCTAGATGAACAGAGACCGCCCAAGGCTTGGGGAGGTGAGCCCAGGGCAGTGTGGTAAACAAGGGCCTGGGGTTGAGTGTCAGAACGTGGGTCCGCTGGTGGTCCCCGGGGAGCCAGGCGTTGACCTAGTACCCTCCGTGTGAGATGAGGGGAGGATGAGGAACTGAGAGAGGCTGGAGGCGCACGGGGTCGCCAGGCGGAGAGAGACCTTGGTCTAGCGAATCGGCTACAGGGAGATGTGTGAGGGGTTCTGATCAGTTCGGATTGCGTTGCCTCCGGGGGCCTCGCGGCTCTCGCCGCCCGCTAGCACGGGACCAGCGATTGAATGAGGGTGAGCTGGGTTGGGATTGAGAGCAGGAAGCATGGTCAGAGTCCTCATTTGCTGATCTTATTCTCAGAAATTGGTCTGCCTCTTTGGGGCTTCGGATTTGTTTGCGCATCCCCTCCCATTCGAAGCACAGAGATGTGGGGTGACCACATCTGTATTGTATTTTCCTTTCTTGAAGCCATTCCGTGAGGTTACGAAGGGCTTTCCTTTTCTGGAGGATTATGCTTGCAAGGTCTTGGAACAGAGCGATGTTTGCGCCTCTGAAAGTAATTTGTTTCGAGGACCTGGCCTCTCTCATTATTTCCTCTTTAACCTTGAAAAAGGAAATCCGGGCGAGTACATCCCGTGGAGAGGAAGAGGCTTGCCTAGGCACTGTGCGATGGACTCTGTCGATTTCCAGCGGGGTGCTGTTGGGGAGAGTTGTAATGAATCTGAATAGATCACTAACGAAGCTCTCGAGATCTGCGTTGGTGATTGAGGTGGGGATTCCGCGGATGCGAATATTATTGCGCCTGGAGCGATTCTCACTGTCCTCCTGCTTATTCTTGAGTGCGTCGCATCTGGCTTCTAAGGTTGCTATTCTATTCAAGCCACACTCTAGTTCAAAGGTGTTATCACATAGGCCATTCTGCACCTCCTCGGTGCGCTTCTCCACTTCCTCCACTCTTTTGTCTAGAGATGCGATCTTTTTGGTGACCTCCTCCGTGCCTTTATGGATCTCCTTGGTGAGGGCTGCTAGGAGGTCTTTTAAGTCTGTTTTGGTAGCAAAATGCTCAACCTGCGGGTGCTCCGGTGAAGGGAGGGCGCTGGGTTGTGGTGGTGGGGTGGGTTTTGCTCGCCATGTTTTGCCCCGGGTTGGACATCATTGCTGCGATATCTGCTTGTTTCGCCGCTTTCCCACTCTTCGCCATGGTTTTGTCGTGTGGTGGGGGTGGATGAGGGCGACTGCTGTAGTATTGAATAGTAAATTATGCAAGGATGCCAGGTATAACCCAGCTAAGCAGGGTTGGTGCCAGGGAGAAATGGCGAGCTCCACCTCATAGAAGGTCAGGTCAGCCAGTGCGGGTGGAGAGGACGAGCATGGGATGGCTTTATGGGTTGTTCAGCGGCCCGCCGATCTTTGCGGCGCTAATGGGAGGACCCGGGAGGTCAGGATCCGCCTGAAAGGAGGAGAGGTGATTGGCGTGATAGATGGGGTCAAGACCCCGCGGAAGTCCGGCTTGAGGCGGACGCGTAGGAAAGGGGATCAGCAGTTTCGGAAAAAGGGTGCGCAGGTGTTGCTGTCCCTGGCTTCAAGGGGATGTTGATGTTAGCTTGTGAGTTCGCAGGCGAGGGTACTGTTTTAGGTATTACTATTCCCCAAGAGTAGGTTCAGTCTCCAGGTGCACTGACTCTGGGGACCACTGGGGCGGTGGACGGAGGGCGCCAACAGAAGCATGCGAGTCCAGAAGGAGGTAGGGGGTAGCAGGGCTGTTTCTGTGCCAGGCAACTCACGTGTAGACGAGCCCCCCGGGCCGCCGGATCACAGACCTCCCAGGCAGGGGCTAGGCGAGCAGGGAGATGCTGGTGGGCGTTCTCCAGGCTTGCACTAGAGTCTGGGCAGCCTCTGGGGGCGCAGCGCCGGGTGCATTCACCGCGAGAGCTCAGGGCCGCTGTGCTGCTGCGCCTCAGGTCCTGATGGATGTCACTCGCTTGGGGACCGCAGGATGTGGAGGAGATTCTCCTGGTCTCCCTCTTGTGGGGATGGAAGTCCGCGAGCTCTTAGGTCTGCAGCTACGCTGGGTGCTAAAAATGTGGAGCGGAGGAGCGCCCCTCCCCCACCGGGGCCTCAATGGAGCGAGGGTCCACAGGTTAGCGTTGCATCCGGGCCATGGCGGGGACCCTGGCCGAAGGGTCTCGCAATCCTTTCCAGAACCCCCAATGCGATGTGTGGTGTGCGTTGGGGAGACGCCTTCGCGTCTGGCTGGGTGAAGATGGGGGAACCGGAGCGGGCCTCGGCGCTTTCTGCTTCGTGGGCAGGGGCCGGCCTCAGGGATCCCTGGATGGGCTAGACCGTGCGTTCCGACGCAGTCTACGGAGCCGGCTCGGAGTTTGATAAGGAGCCGACACCGCGTCCGGTCGGGTGGGTCTGGCTGGGTAAAGATGTGGAGGGGGCCGCAGCGTGTCCCGGCGCTTCCCTCTTCGCGGGCAGGGGGCCCCGTGGGTGTGCGCGGGAGCGCTCCTGGTGGGTCCCGGACTCGGGATCCCCGTCCGCTGGGGTCGCCGCTGCGTCTGGCTGGACGAGTCTGGCTGGGTGAAGATGTGGGAAGCCGGAGCGGGACCCGGCGCCTCCCGCTTCGCGGGCAGGGGGCACCGCGGGAGTGCGTCAGGGGCTCTCCTGGTGGCTTCCAGCCTCAGGAATCCCCAGACGGGCTGAGCCGAGCGTTCAGGTGCAGTCTCTGGGGTCATCTCGGTGTTCTGCGGCGCTGGCTCAGGCGAGGGGCGGCGCACCCGTGTTCGTTCTTGGCTGTGTGTGCTGGCTGTCAACTCGCAGGTTCCTCCACAGTAGTGCCAGCACGGGATCTCCAGCTGCTACGATGTCAGGCTCTGCACGGGGTTCATACGCTGGTGCAGCACGATGGGGGTTGGATCCGAGGCCCCTCGTCGCTCATGGATGGCTGGTGTTGCTGGCGTTAATGGAGGTTTGCCCCTCCCCCACTTCAGCTGCAGTCACTGGGGAGTCCGATCGCCATTTTGGCTTTCACCCTTCTGATCTGTTGGGGAGAGTGCGGGGCTCCCACGGCCACAGGGCTGCTCAAAGTCATCTCCAGCCCTACTCAACGGAAGCAGCAGGTGTTCATGGTGCAGTTGAGCGAAAGGGCGGCTCAGCGACCGCTTTATTCTGCGGGAAATTCGCTCCGACGACGGGGTTCTCCAGGAGCACCTAAGGAGCTATGCCGTACGGTCGGCTCCAGGCCACACCCCCCACTTGTGTTTTTTAAAATTGTTTTGATATCCTCTCATCTCCTCTTTTGGAATTTCTCACCATTTCTATGCAGATGACTCAGCTGTTCCTCTCCTTCTCTTCCTTCACCCCTGACTTTCATCTTAAACTCTCCTCCTGTCTTACTGCCATTAGAAACTGGATGTCATCGCATTTTCTCTCTCTCAATACGGACAAAACTGAAGTCCTTTTCTTCCCTTCCAACACACTTCCTCCTCCCTCCCTTTCCTTTCCATTCATTTCCCCCAGCTGATCTTCCCATCCCCGCTCATGCCCAGAATCTAGGTATCTACTTTGACTCTTCCCTTTCCTTTACTTACCACATTTCCCTTACTACTCGCTCTTGTCGCTATCACCTCTTTAATATCCTTTAAGTCAGTTCCTGTCTCACTTTCTATGCTACCAAACGCTTAATCTCTTCCCTCATCTTTTCTCGCCTCTACTACTGTTCTCTCTTTTTTGGTCTCCCCTCTTCCCATCTCGCCCCCCCCTTAAATCCCTCTACCACTCTGCCATCCGTACCCTCTGTCTTCTCTCGCCCCATGATTCCATCTCCAATTCACTTTCCAACCTAGGCTGGCTTCCCTTCCACTCCCAACTTAAATTCCTCTTCCTTTGTCTCGTTTTTAAATCTCTTCATGACCTTGCCCTTACCTCTCCTCTCTTCTCTCTGTCTATGCCCCCTCTCGCTCCCTACGCGCTGCTGATCTTTTTAATCTGTTCCCCCACCTCCTTGTACCTCTTTTCGTTTCCGCTCCTTGCCCCCCCACATAGGAACTTCCTTCCTTTCTCTATCTGCTCCTTGTCCACCTATTCCTCCTTCCGTTCCTCCTTAAAATCACTCCTTCTACACCCCCCACCCTGACTTCTCTCCCCTTCCTCCTCTTTCTCCTCCCCACTCCATCTTCCTGTTCCTTATCTCTCCCTGCCTCCCCAATGATCTCCACCCTCCCTTGTACTCTCTCTACTCCCTTTCCCTTTTCTCCTTCCCATACTTCTCCTCTTCCTTCCCAAATGCAAATTGTTCCACATGCTGTTTTTCTGGTTTGATTCATATATATTTTATTGCTTCTATGTTCCATGTTTGATGTTTTCTGGTTGTTGTGCTGTAAAGTGCTTTGCAGTAAAGCGCTATATAAACAATAAAATACAAAATACAAATATATGCTGATTTGAAGGTCCTTGGTACAGTTCCTGTTCCTGTTGCTAGTGATAGATTTAGAAGGTTTCTGTAATATTATGCTGGCGTTCCTTGTGCGAGGATTGATTTGTAGATGTCCTGGGGACAGAGATCCATGGGTGATCCTGCTTTCTTGCTTTGTTTTACCAACATGGCGAATGCCTCTGCTGATATTTCAGGAAAGTTTTGGAGTTTGTGCTGTGGTTCTGTGTTGGGTTCATTTGGTTGTGTGTTGTGCTTGGTTGGTCTGTTTTGTATGGTTTGTCGGATGTCATTGATTTTTTTCTTGAAGTGGTCTGCCAGGTCGTTGCATAGTTTCTGAGGGGATTGGGGTGTTGTCGCAGCCTGGTGGGTTTCTCATCTCTTTAATGGTGTTGAACATTTTGTTTTGTGTGTTGGTGGCATTGGTGATTGTCATCATAATGCCTTATCTTTGCCTTTTGGATTTCCTTCTTGTATGCGCGGAAGAGTGCTATTCTTTTTTTTTTTTTTCTTTCTTTTTTTCTGGGTTGTATTCTTTCCTCATTCCAGTTCCATCTTTTTGTTTTTCTTTTTTCATGGAGCTTAGTAGTGGAGTGGACCATTTTGCCAATACAATTTCTTTTTTTTTTTGTTGGGGTGAATGGTTTTTCCGGGGCGATCTTGTCAATTGTATCTGCAATCCATTTGTGTAGTAGCTCCGCTTTCCCGTCTAGGTCAGCTAGTTCTAGTTCTGTAGTTGAGGGTTTGGTCATCTCCAGTTGTTCGAATAGGTTGCTTTCTTTGTTTTTCTAGTTTCTTTTTGTGATGGTTGTGAGTTTAGCAGGTTGGATGTAGACTTGAGTTGGCGGGGTGATCACGAATGGGATGATGAGATGGTCGCTCCACAGTATTTGTATCAGCGGTGCCGTGGTGATGAGTTTTTCCTTGGCGAAAATTGCGTCGAGTGTGTCCTGCCGAGTCTGTTGCCCCTTTGACTAGCTGTCGTAGTTTCATGGTGGTGAGTTGTCCAATCAGTGAGTTTAGGGAGTTGGCGTAATTGTCTTCAAACCAGATGTTGAAGTCCCCCCAGGATGATTAGATGTTTGTGCTTGATGGCTATGTTTGTGATGGCTTCTATGAAGTTGTCGACGAAGGTTGCATCGTATGTCGGTCTGTACACCAGGATGAATGTGATGTTGGTTTTTGGGCTCGTTGTTAGGTGTATAACCATGGTTTCACAGTTAATGATGTTGAGCGGTTCGTCTGTTTTTATTTTCAGGTGTTCTTTGAATACTATTGCGATGCCTCCTCCTTTTTTGTTTTCCCTGTTTATTTGTAGGCATTTGAAGTTGGTTGGAAGGTAGCTTTGGAGTGTGATTTTTTTTAGTTGTGGTCCAGCCATGTTTCTGTGATGAATAGGATGTCAATACCATTGTCACCGAATAGGCCGACGATCTGAGTGTTTTGACATGGATCTTGCGTTTATTAGATTGCAGTGGAGTTTGGAGATGTAGTTTGGTTTGGACTTTCTTGTTGGGGTTGTCTTCTGGTCGGTTTTGAGGTTTCGTTTCTGGTCGATCTCTTGTTAAGGTCTTGGTGCCAAAGTGTCATTGTCATCGAAGAGTTCTTCTAGGTTCTGTCGTGGATTTTTGTTTTCATCGGGTTCGTCTTCCAGGAGTTGTGGGTGTTGATTGGAAGTTCCTCTTGTTTTGGTGATGTAGGGTGTTATTGCATCGATCGTGTTTTTGTTGTTTCTAGTGTTGTTCATCCTTCTGCGTAGTTGTGTTTGATTGTTTGTTGCTGCTTCTAGTGTTGGGTTTATTTGTTCTGGTGACCAGTTGTCAGCGAGGTATGGAGTTCAGTAGAGGGATTTGTCCCTTCTCACAGTGTTGGTTCGATTTGTGTTCCTGTCCTTGGGGGTGGGTTCTGTACTTGTGGCTCTGTTGCTGTTCCGGAGTGTGTTTTCTTCTCTCTTTCTTTCCTTCGGAATGGGTCGTTTGCACAGCATTTTAAGATTGAGAGTTGTTTTAGTCTTTGTTTGTTTGCTGATGCTGCGTTGGTTTTGCTTTGGGCTGGTTGTTTTGTGGTGTAGTACTGGGTGTGGGGGGTTGTCGGCTACCAGTTTGGGCTCTATCTGTAGTTGGTATTTTTGGGCGGTGTTGCCGACTCATTCAGTCGCTGTCTTGAGAGGGGTAGTGGAGGTAGTTAGGGGTTATATAGTTGGGTGTTATCGATGGTTGTCCTTACTGCCTGTCTTCCTGGACGCGTTCACTGCAGTGAGCTAGCTATGTGGGTTTAAGGATATCTGGTAGCTAAAAAAGTGACTTTGAGGGGTGCAGCTAGGACTCACTGTGTTATCTTATGAGGCGTGAGCCCCTAATCGTAGTGTCACTCCACAGTAATCCTTACAATGCAATTTGAAAACCGAACCCCTGCTAAATTTGAAAGACCTGTATAGAGGGGGGAGGTCTTTGCCTAGCTGGTCAGAGGAGTACAGTATTAAACACTGCTTGAATTTTGTCTAACTTGAGGGAGAGAGATGCAGTGGGGAGTAATCACATTGTTTAATGTGGGTTTAAGTGGCTCGGATTCTAGGATAGAGTGGTTGCTCTACTCACCCAAGGGCCACTCCTACCTTAGTGGTCCTTATAGTGGATGGTTGACGCCTAGCCACTGGCTTCCCCCTGCGGACACCTGCTGACACTTTCTGGAGCCGCCTCTGTTGGAGCCGCCCTTGGCCTTAGGCTCCTTAGCCGAAGGGCTACACGGGCAGAGGGCTGCCCTGGAGGCATCAGATATGGCTTGGGGACACAGAACTATGCAGGCCAATGAGAGCGGGCGGGGAGGGGCGTAAGGGAAATCGGGAAGAGGGCGCGGGGTGGGAGCGGGCTGTTGCTGGCTTGCAAAGGGCCTCGGGGCCTACTACAATATTCAAAAAACTCACCAGAGAAGGGGAAACGCTCACTGTGCTCCGATGGAAATGGAGCCAGTGATTTCAGCAGAGTCGCTAGACTCTGCACAACACGGTCCACAGACCAATGAGAGCAGGGTGGGTGGATCGGGAGGGTAGGAAGCAGGAAGCGGGCACAGGGTGAGAGCAGACTGTTGCGGGCTTGCAAATGGCCTCAGGGCCTACTACAATATTCAAAAAAACTCACCAGAGAAGGGGCAACACTCACCATGCTCCGATGGAAATGGAAAAGGGGAAAGGCGGAGAGCTGGGTCAGGGAAATTATTAGGCTGGAAAGGAGGGGGGCAAAAAGTAGGTGGTGTGATTGGAAGGTAAATCGAGCATTGACGTCTGTGAAGGTAAACTTTCTCTCAATGAGTGAGAGTATAGTTGGAGAGTACCGTGAGATAAGATCTGAGGCAGCGAGGCCTCACACATGGCTTTCTATTCCTTTTGCCCCAAATGTATATGCAGATAAGGCCCTCAATGTTCCCTGGCAAATACCCTGCTGAATGCATTTTTTGGGGGAATTTAGAACTATAGTTAGTGAGTGACGGGGATGAGACTGGTTGCACTGGCAGGTGCACACGACTGCATTTTTCTCAGCAAACCGTGTATGAGCAGACAAGGTTGTTCAGGGGGAGGCATATTTTAATTTAATGGCTGCAAAAGAGCAGTTAGTGACACTGCCGTGGCTCAGTGGTCGCACTTTGGCACCATTTCCCAAGGTTTGACCCTAAACTTCCTGTGTGACTGTACCATAGATATTGTATTGGTCAGAGACCTGCTTTCTCTTCGAGCAGTAGTGATGTGTGAGGAAGTAGGGCCGCTCCGCATGTGTGACCCAGGATTAGGACCAGGCTGTACAGCAGGAGGGTAGTATACTGAGCGTTACTGAGCCTGGCACCTCGAACTGGCAGGCTGAATATGGTGGGATGTGTGATGTTACTGGGAACAGCATGTGCACAATATCCTACATGCATAGTTATTCCAATATTGAAACACTGTACACAAAACTGTCACTATACCCGTTTGAACCACCTACATGTGTTCCAGTATTCTGACCTTGCATCCTGTTCAGCCAAAGTATCACATGCAGCATACCTGCCATATCGGTTTTTGCGCACAATATACAACCATACCACTGCACTTAAATTCTGCTCCACGGTTATCTCTGCTTGGAATCCACATACAGCTCTCTTCATGCACTTGGGGCCAATCCTATGCTAGTTCGGCCATGCAACCGTGTCCTGTTCCACAGCTCCTTTTGTACAAATCACTGATTATCACTTGCTGCTTTGCCATCACACGTATAACCTGCAGTGGTTGCCCCAATGCCAGTACTGATCTTCCTCAGTGCCTGTCCACATCCAAGAACAGTGCTTATTAAACCACATTCATTTGTCTAATTTATTTTTCATGTACATCAGACATTTGACACATGAACCACATTCAATCATTTTTGCCTTTCTAAATTGTGCACATCTCCCAAAGAAACGATATCTTTTGTTGCTTGCAAAACTACTATCTGGTTTACACCTCTTACTTTGACACACAAATGAATGAATTTCTGACAGCTACATATATCTCTGCGAAACAAATGAATGTCAGCTAACAAGTACATATTTCTGCTAACACGTGTTTCTCGTAGTGGTCCACATCATAGTTGTGTGGCCCCTAGAGAGCTTCAAGGCAATTTGAACAAACATGTACTCTATAAACTATGTCTACACCACAATTAGACACCACAGCTATATGTGCGTTCGAAAGGAAAAATGAGTCAAAGGGAAGGAAAATACATTAGTCGGCAACCTCATTCATGGATCAATATTAACCACAAATATCAACACTTATTCTATCAACCCACTTAAGAAACCCAGTTCAAAACAACTGGCAATCACAATTTTTAGTATGTCTTTTGCCATATCCCCACTTAAAAGCAATGAAAGTCTTGCATTTGTTAGATTTCACAGTTTTTACTAATCAAGAGGCCATACTAAATATCAAATAATATTCTTATCAATTGTATTTTTCCAATCCTACCTGTTTCCTCCGTTGAACATCTTTAATTCTTCTGCATTAATATTCTGTATTTAGCATTTGTTCCAGTGTGCATAATTCCTTTTCTTTTTGCAAAATAAGCCTATAAGATCTAAGTCAAGCTATAGCACCATCAATACATTCATTTACTCCGACTCTCTCAACTGCTCATATTAAATGTCTACTTACCTATCCAAATAACTTAACTGCGTTCTCTTCCTTCTAAGCTACCACATAACCTCTTTGTTGTGGTGTTTCATATTTTCTTCTGTCTGAATTGTGACACACATTTCAAACCTAGTGTTCCTTAGCTCCCGCGCCTCCTCTATGAAACTGCTACTCTAATACAGACTCTAAACCTTACCTGATACAATGTATCCACAGGGCATTGCATGATGACCACGTCTTGTTTGGCGTTCGTTGTAACTCGGGTGCCATTTTGGGATCCTTATTTAAAGTTACTTAACAGAACGAGGACATTTCACCTCACCCATGGCCATTTGGCTTGTATAAAATTACTAGCGGTTGCCATCTTGTAACATCCTCTCTATCCTGACCCTTCATTATGTTTACCTGAGTCCACATTTACTTTTGGGTGCCCCTTATTGGTCCAACTATTAATGTGCATTTGTATGCACGCATTAATGTGTACACTGGCATCTTGATTAGTAAAAAGAGTGAAATTTAAAAAATGCAAGACTTCCATTGCTTTTAAGTGGGGATATGGCAAACGGCATACTAAAAATTGCTATTGCCAGTTGTTTTGCACTTGGTTTCCTAAATGGGTTGATAGCATACAATATAAGTTGATATTTGTGGCTAATATTGATCATTTTTTATTTATGAACGCGGTTGCTGAATAATTCCTGTATGTTCTTTGCCTTTGTCTCTCTTTTCCTTTTGGATGTAATGATAGTGAAAATGATGTGTTATTTATATAGCGCCTTTATCCAAAGTGCTTTACAGAGCACATATTTAAATACAATATCACCCAATCGAAAATGGTACATATAACTGTGGTGTGAACAAGTGGTGGAGACATATTTTATTTGTATCGCGCTCATACACAGGTGTTTCAGAGCTTGACTAGGCATGGGAGGAGAACAGGGGAGAAACACAACAAAACAATGATCTTACTAGGCCCAGTGACATTGAGAACGCACAAGTGCATGGAAAAGGGGCATGGAAGGGGGAGAGTGGAAAGTAAGGAGCAGAGGAGAGCAAATGCATAATAAATAGAAAAGGAGGCAATAAACAGTGGTAGTGCAGTCAGCAAGTGCTGTGCTTAAGGCAGCAGACTGGTTAAGTCTGATAAGTGCAGAAAAAGCAGGAACAAAAAAGGGGGGCTGTATGGGTACAGATACAATCCCCAGTGCAAGGGGTGGCCAGGAGGCAGTGCAGGAGGGTGGCAGGGTGAGTATGTACCTGGGCCCAGGGGACAGAGGATGGCCAGGAGCACAGGGGAGAGGGGAGTGAAGGCAGCAGCAAAGAGGAAGGTCTTGCGGTGCTACCGGAACCGGAGATGGTTCTTAAGTTTTAGAGTGGCAGGGAGGCTGTTCCAGAGGGAGGCCCCAGTCGAAGACAGAGATCTACCCCCAGATCATTTCTTTGAAAAACAATTGACCCGGAGGGAGTTGGAGGTAGAAGAGCGAAGAGCTCGAGAGGAGAGGTATTTGCGGAGGGATAGCTGAAGGTATGTTGGACCCAGGCCCCAGAAAGCCTTGTGGACAATGCAGAGGGTTTTGAATGTAATCCTTGCATTCACTCGGAGCCAATGGAGAGATTTCAGAGCTGGAGAGATACGATCCCAGGGCTTGAGGCCAAGGCCAAGTCTTGCAGTCCTGTTCTGCATAAGTTGCAGAGGGCAGAGAGTAGAGGCAGGTAGATTTAGAAAGGGGCTGTTACAATAGTCCAACCTAGAGAGAACCAGAGCTTGGGAGACAGTGAGCTTCTGAGGGAAGGAGAGGAAAGGCAGAGTACCTCTGAGGAGGTGCAGTAGGAAGTTGGACTTTTTACAGACCTCAGAGATATGGGCGGAGAAGGAAAGTGTGGAGTCAGAGATGACCACGAGGTTCTTAGCCTTGCGGGTAGGGGGTAGGAGGAGGGCCCAGGGAGTCCTGCCAGAGAGTGAGGGAAAAGGATGGAGATGGTGTGCCGATGAGGCGGATCTCAGTCTTGATGGCATTCAGACAAAGATCATTGGCAGCACACCACTCTTGAATGGCAGTTAGGCAGTCCGAGATGAGAGAGGGAGACGAGGTGGCCGAGGGCAGCCGGAAAATGAGTTGTCATCAGCGTAGCACTGGAAATTTGAACAGAAAATGGCAATGCAGTGGGCGAGAGTCGCCAGGTATTGGTTGAAGAGCCAGGGTGAGAGGTTAACTCCCTGGGGAACCCCACAGGTAGAGAGGAAGTTTGAGGATAGGAAGGACCCCAGTTGGACCTGGGAGGGTTGATCAGAGAGGAAAGAGGTAAGCCAGGTCGGATCCTGATCAGTGATACCCAGGTTATCACAGAGACGGTTGAGTAGGATGGTGTGGTTGACCGTGTCGAAGGCAGAAGAGAGATCAAGAAGGATGAGGACAGAGGGAATGTTGGATTCCAGGTTGGAGAGCAGATCTTCACGGATGTTCAGGAGAGCAGTTTCCGTGCTTTTGGCTGCTCTGACGCCAGACTGGTGGTCATGGAGACAGCCAACAGAATCTGAGTGAAGGTTAAGCTGAGAGATGGCCAGCTTTTCCAGGAGCGTGGGTGTCAATGTGTTCCTTGTTGTTTTTAGAGGAGCAGGGATGAACCTGTTTTGACAAGGTTTTCATAGATCGGACTTGTCTAGCGACCTCGTTGGAGAAAATAGGAAAGGAAGAGAAGGACGGTGGGGGGGCGGTAGTTAAAGGGGGGAGGTCTGCAAGCACAGACTGAGAGGGAATATGAGGGGCAGGGCAGGGGAGGAGAGGGTGGACAGGATGCCCTGGTTTTTTTTAGATGAAGTGCGAGGCAAGGGCATTACAGAGATCCTGGGATGCAAGAGGAGGGGTAGAGACTGCCAAAGGGTTGGCAAGCTCCTTGCAGATTTTAAAGAGTTTGGCCGAGTTGTTAGAAGAGAGCCCACATTCAAGCCCGTGTCTCTGTGGCATCTTAGTGCAGACAGAGAGTCGGTATTGCCTTTGGAGCAGGTGACAGGCCAGTTTGTCAGAGGATGAGCAAGAAGCCTTCCATTTCCTCTCAGCCGCCCTACACTTACGTTTAAGTGTAGCTAGGTCGCAGTCATACCAGGAATTGCACTTGGCTTTGGACTTCAAGTGGATCCTCCTGACGGGGGCAAGAGTATCAGAGATAGAAGCGTAGAGATGGGACAGGGTTGTGTCCGGATGTGGGGGGGGTCCTAGGAGGAGAGCAGAGTGGTCAGAGATCAAGACATCAAGTGTGTGTCCTGCAGAGTGTGTTGGGCCAGAGGGAAGGATAGAGGGGGAGAGGGCATCAGAGGTTGCGAAAGAGCAGAGATGAGGAACCGGGTCGAATCGAGGTGGATGTTGAGGTCACAAAGGAGGAGGAGTTGAGTGGTTTAGGCCAGGAGGGAGGAGGCGGGGTCAGCCCACAAAGAGGTAATTTGCCCGGGGGGGCTGGGGGGCGGTAGAGAGTAGCAACAGTAAGAGTGACTAGGAGAGATTGATAGCCTGCAGACAAGGCATTCAGAAGAGGAGTAAATCTGAGTGGGAATGATAGTGGCAGGAATCCATTTAGGAAAGATCAGGGCTACGCCCCCTCCAGGTCGGGTGGATCTGGGTGCGGAGAGGATCTTGTTGCCATCAGGGAGGAGAGTGTCCAAGCTTGTGACAGAGCTGGCCGTGAACCATGTCTCCGTAAGACCGAGGACATTAAGGTCCAGTTCTTCAAGGAGGTGGCAGATGTTTGACAGCAGAGCAAGAGTTGAGAAGGTTGCCGGCCTTAAAGACCTTCCGGGGAGAGGTACAAATCAGAGGTATGCCCTGCAGAGTTGTGGAGGAAGCCTGAAGAGTGGCAGGGGAGGAGGAGGAAAAAGTGGGCAAGGTAGCCAAGGAGTGAGAGGAGGGGACAGCTGGAGATGAGAGGAAGTTGATGAGGCGAGGGAAACGCCTATCAAAGAGGAGGAGATTGGCTATGGGACCTTGGACCATGACAGTGTCATTTAGGTAGACATTAAGAATGACTCTGGAGGAGTCCAAAGAAGCCATGAGGACATCCCAGCGGGTGCCACCATTAATGGGAGAGGAGGAGATAAGACAAAGCACAGAGATCATTTGTGGGGTTCATAGATATGGCGAAGGAACAACAAAGAGGATGTCGGTGAGGGTCTGTCTGGAAGAGGCGCTGGTATAGGTATCAGCGATAGGGAGACCAGGGTTGGAGGCCAAGATATCCTTTTTAAATTTCTTTTTTCCAGACTTAGTGAGAAGGGAAGGATAGTTGATGGAGAAACCGTTGGAATAGATGGGAGAAACAGAAAGCGCCATGAGTGGAAAAGGAGGCAGAGGGAGGGGTAAGCAAGTAAAGCAGTATTGAACAGTCACTATGCTAGCAGGTTACGATCAGTGGCCAAAGTTAGATGCAAAAATACACCCAAGTTTGACTTTCGAGTAAATGCAAAAATACACCCAAGTTTGACTTTCAAGTAAATGCAAAAATACACCCACGTTTGACTTTCAAGTTAAATGGGAGACCAGTAATTAAGGATTATAGAGTGGTAGTCGGATGGGAGAGGTGAGTATAGATAAAGCTTCAAATGAGTGCATAACAAGGAGATTTGAGAGTACCCTCTGAGAAGGAAGTACAGGTAAATCAAGGGAGGAACTAACCCAAACAGAAAATGGTAAGAGTCATGGCAGTCCAATAGCCCACGGGTAGCAGCCTCAGTGAGGGCTTGGCTGTTGCTGTAATCTCATGATTGCAGCCAGTAAAGCAGACATGGAAGCTGACATGGGCCCTTTGAAACATGGGCCGGCTCTCACCTCCGGACCAGCCAATGGGAATATGAGTACCAGGTTAGCCAATGGTGAGTAGGCAGGGACAGGCACCACGGAAAACGAACGCCATCTTAGAAGTGAGTCATTGGCCACTGCAAAAACTGTGGCAAAGGAATGAAAAAAGTCCAGCAGACTAAGGAGCATAAATAATGAATGTAGACCCAAACACGTGTGCTTCTGCACAACGTGCGATTCACAGGAATGTGGTTGCATTAATCAACAAAAATGCCCCATCGAAAATGCTTTACTTAATTTTTTTTGTATTCTTTACTTTTGACATTTTTGATTTGCCCAGAAATCACAATGTGCACGTTAGTTTTTCGGGTAAAAGGGTCCTGTTGGGAGTGATTGCCACAAGGCTTACCACAATGAGATTGGAGTCGGCTTCGGGCAGTCAAAGTTAGAAAGAAATGCGCTCTCGGATGCGGCGTCTGAAATGCCTTCCCAGCTGGTCCTTCAGTGTCGGCCGATCAAACGTTGAAGCAGATGCTTATTCTACTAGGGCAGATGCGGGGAAGAAACTTTTCAAAGTCAGCTGGACATGAGTTGGAAAAAAACAAAACAGATCCTCGTTCTGCAAGCGCAGCGACAGGGAAGATGTTAGCGCTGTCCCAGGCAATCATCAAGCACAGCTGATCTGAAGATGGATGCGCACTACAAACGCAGGGCAAAGTCAGCAAATGGAAAGGAACATACAGTAAAGCCTGCTGAATATCAGGTTTAGATGTGCACAGGGGGCACGAGATCTGTAGAGTAATGGAGCAGGAGTGGAAATGGTGAACAAGGGGCCAGAAATGGGTCTTTGAAACAAGGCCCGGCTCTATAAACTTGTTTATAGAGTACTTGCTTGAGCAATTCAAATGTCCTTGAATAAGCGCAGTAGGGGCCACAGAACTATGATGTGGATCACTAATCGAAACGTGTGGCAGAAATGATGTACTTGTTAGTTGACAGACATATTTGTTTGTTGTATTTGCTAGCTGACAGATTCATGTGTGTGTCAGAGTAAGAGGTGTAAACTAGATTGTAGTAATGTGAGCAAGGAAAGATATAGTTCCCTTAGGAGATGTGCACACTTTGGAAGGGAAAACATTGAATGTGGGTCATGTGTCCAATGCTTGATCTACATGAAAAATAAAAAAGACAAATTATTTTGGTTTTCAGTAGCATTGTTTGAGTGCTTTCTGGGAATCGTTTGAATTTATTTACTTCATTGAAGGCACATACAGGTATACTGCCAAACATACCAGCTGCAGCCTATGCACATAACATTTCTTTCTAGTACCTAGAACCTACATGAATAGCCATTGAATAAAATGTAAGTGCTGCAAGGATCTGCTGGGAAGCTTAAGAGAGGAGTGTGAAGAACACATCCAAGAATAGCTCTCTCATACATTGTCCAATCAGAGATGCAGCAGTTTTTTCACTTGGATTTCACAGATGGCACTAGTCATTCGTGCAGGAATTGCACTCTATAACCTTTTAACATTCTAGCATTGTGACGTTTTCCTTAATGAGCATTTCTTTTACATTTGCTCCTTTTCTTTTGTGTGGTGTATAATCTAGGTCCAGCGCTTTCGTAATGCGATGAAGGACGGTGGTGTTGTCCTCAGTGAGCCCCGACGAGTATACAAGTGACCGCTGATCGTGATGGGATAACGTATATGAAGCTGAAGTCCACTTAAATACCTGTTGAGGATTTCTGTTGTACAGAGTTGTGAATGGAATTGGTGAGACCTGTGGCCGAGGACAATTACGGCACATCACAGAGAAAGAACAATTGGACCAAGGGATACAGGTCTTCTGATGGCACCTTTTTGTACTAAATAAAAATATGTAATATTTTTCGCCTCTCCTCCTGTTAATATGCTGGTGGTGTCTCAAATTGCTGTGGTCTTGGGATCAAGGCGGCTGTAAGACCAAGTACTATTATTGAATGTGTCGTCTTGTGGTGGTTTATGATTTAAGTTTCTGTGCCTCATTGTAACTGCTACATGGTCAGTGACCGTGAAGCCCTGGCAGCATCTTTTACCTTGCTCTGAACCTGCATTCCCCTCTGTATTCATTCTAGTAAGGCTATAAAATCCCATCTATGTGAGTGACTCAACCTACTGTGATTTAATTAACTTTCCTGTCTCTTAATACAACAACTGTAACACTCGGTTGGCTTGCTAGTCGTTTTATGTCCCTTCGGTAGCCACAGGACTTGGTTGTAAAGAAAACAAAGAAAATAAAATGTAAACCATTTAAAAGGAGTTGGATGGAGTATTTCTCCCATGCTGAAAAATGTAATATACGTCAGCTGACCTAATACGACAAGACTTTTTGGTTTTAAACAAGCCCACTGGCACATCATGATAAAATCCTCTCCAGGAACACGCCCAGAAACTCTTTTCCTCAATTAGTGATTGGATCTCTCCCCTAGACTCACATTGCCACTGGAATTCCTTTAGAAAGTTATCTGCGACTTGCAGACTTCTTACAGAAAATAAAAAGCCAGTACATAATGGATTGTCTGAGAGCCAATATACAATGTGCTGTTCCAAATGCTCCACGCTTCAGTCCACAGCCCCCCACCGCAGTCTCTGCACCTGCTATGGGTCTGACATCGAATATTGCGAAATCCAAATAGTCTTTCATTGCTGATAGCTTAAATGATTCTTTCTAATGGATTCCTTCCTCTCACGGATTCCACATCTATGATATACCTATCCCTTTGCAGTTTTTTTTCGGAAACGTTTCTATGCGACACTGCGTCAACTCCGCCTGACATCTATACACGCCCCACACCAGATATTACATTGGGGCCAGTCTATATAGCAGCGCTGGGCCCCTTGACCTCGGTTCCTTTTTTCTGCACCCTTGTTTGCTAATCTCGAACATGCTCGTCAAGCTTTGAGGTTTTTTGCTCTGTGCCATGACCACTGTCATGAGCCTCGATCTTCAAACCATCTGCGGATTGTGGCTGGCAGATGTTTGTCTCAGATCCACAACGGATTTGTCTATACTGCTTGGGCGAGGCCCATGACATCCAGGATTGTGGGTCGTGCCAGTCCATGCACCCGAATGCACTGCAGGAAAGGGCCGGGAAGATATTGACATTTGTCCACAAGGCGATGGGTGAAGCACGGCATGGACAGCCGCTCTGAAGACAGGGTGGCTTCATGCAATGAGAAGAAAAAGAAGCTGCATCGGAATAGGTCCCACTCCCCAAGTGAATCCTCACACTGACATTCCTCTTCTTCCTTGAAAAAAGAGCCACTGCTCCAGGGAGTCACCAGAGCACCAGCACAGGCACCTTTTTCCTACCAAATCCTCCACTTCAGATGACTGGGATCACTTTCACCCAAGGTGCCGGCGACTTCAGCTCAGGCAAAGGCAGCTGTGTCACTGACTGATCCCACTGCCTCTATCAAGACTGGGAGGGTACTGGTTGGGTACCCCTCCTGCATGCCTTCGGGATCAGGCCTGGACCAGAACACGGCTGAGTTTCCTTGGCACCGACAGGCACCACTTTCGGGTGCTAATGCTGCAGTGCAGGTTCTGTCTTCGTTGTTGGTGACAATCAGCATCGTTGACACGGCTGCTCCACGGGAATATGCTACACTCCCTATGGACTCCTTAATTTCTAGGATGTATGACATCTGTGTCGAGGAGGGTAACCAGGTTCCTTTTGGTTTGGAACCCCTGGGTTCTAGGGAGGTGAGAGATTTCCTGGAAGAGTTCTATGGGGGATGTGAGGATGTACTGGCCGAAGACTCTCATTCTGCCAGCTCCCACCCCAGGAAACCCTCATGCTGCTTTTCATTGATTGGTGGTTAGGGTGGCCAGTACTCTGGTGTAGTCAGCGCCATCCATATCAAAGGTTCAGTACAAACTGTGATATATCTTGGATCATGCCCCCAAAAAGGTAATGCTCCTGCCCTTCAATGTGGCAGTGGACGCTCCTGTTCTCCAAGTGTTGGAGAAACATGCCTCTGTTCCGGCAGTGGACTGGGAACTTGCAAAGAAGCACTGGCCCACCGCATCAGACCTGGTGTTTCTCTCCTCTCCTGCCTCACCAGAGAGTTTGGTTGTTCAGGCCGCAACACCAATGCGGCTGAACATGTCCCTGAGTGAGAGATGACTTTCTGTCCATAGTTACTGATGGCAAGGAGGCTGTCCGCAAGATGTTGCAATCGGGTGTGGACACTGCATATTGTGTGGGCAGATCATGGATACAAGAACTGTTGTCAGACGCTACTCTTGGTTGAGGATGTCTGGATTTGAGGATGATGTACAGGCCGAGCTGTTGGACATACGTTTCGATGGGCAGAATCTTTTTGGGGCAAAGCTGATGAGGTCCTCCAGATGGTATAGTCATCAAAGGCAATGGCTAGTCTTTAGGGCTTGCTGTCTTGCAGTCCTCTGCACAGTCATTGTTTCTGTCCAGGGGTTTTCATCCCTCCCCTGACTGCCCCAAGAGGCTATGGTCAGTCTGCAGGGCAGGCGCTTCCCGAGAGGTAGCGATGCCCAGAGAGGGGGCATGGCGGTCACTGCTGTCCCCGCTGCACCCCAGGCCCCAAAACCTCAGTGACTGGCTATGCCACTAAATGCCGATGAGGGGAGGCTTTGCCTGTTGAATCCGGAATGGTCAAGGGCCATCTCCAAAGCTTCAGCCTTACAGGTCATCCAACAGCGGTATTGCCTCCCATCCCTACAGAGCCCTCCAGACCACAGCTCTCAGACTGCCCCCTTGTTCAGACCCCATCCTCCTGAAAGAGGTCCGCTAGCTTCTGTCAAAAAGCGAGATCGAGTTGGTACCCTCCTCGGAAGGTGTCTCACCTGCTAGTCCCCGGGGATCATCCAGGTGACCAGGACACGGCCATCACTTTTGGATCCAGTTCCTGGGGGTGGACTAGTGTGGGAGGATCACCTGGATGAGGGGTCCTCGGGGAGTGGAAGTGGGACACTGGAGGGTGCAACACGATTTCCCCTTCCCAATAAAACCCTTTCCCCATGCTACCAGGCAGAATACCTGGGAATTCAACCCCCTTTTTCCCTCACAAACTTTCTCACTGACAGTTCACCGTGAGCGACAACGGACTAATACCAGAGCCGTATACCTGACATGTCCCAACACCATGGACAGGCAAGGTCAGACAATTATGTATTTTTAAACACACCTGACTTCCATCACACTTCGCCACATGAAGGCAGAGCACGAATGCACACTCTGAGTGAGGCAAAACACACAAGGAAACAGCAGTTCCAAGATGGCAGTTTACTGCAAGGAGAAAGACGGCGAGAGCAGAGAGAGTCGCAAGGAGGGAAGTATTTGTGACCACTAAAGACTGTTACTTTTATGATCCTTGGAAAGTAAGAAACTGAAGACCAGGTACTAAGGATGATCAAACCAGCACCGTGTGTCGGAGGTACCCGGTGCTCTCCTGCATCGATAACCAAGGCGGGGAGGAGCGATTGCCGCAGTGGTACTGTCCTTGGCTCCTACAACAAAGCAGTGTCGGAAAAGGCAGCACGGCCAATGAGTTGGAGAGACTGATGGCAAACGAGCTTGTGTTTTGAACCAAGGTTGCAAGCGGCAACATTGTACGAAGAGAATTGTGTGTGTGTGTGTGTGATGCATTTGCAAGGAGTGACGCAAGTATAATTGGAACCAAAGAAGTAACTGAACTTTGTGATTGAATTTTGGGAGGCAACCCACCATTCGAAGGTCTCTGTTAGGTATCCAAATGATGCCGAGTGTGAGAAAAGGAATACTGAGATTGAAATCATGCAACGGGTCTTGCGAAATTCTGTGCACATTCTGTGCACATTCTAAAGTCTTCGATAGTTTAAAGTACATCAAAATGGGTCTGAGGGAGACTAATTGACCAAGAGATCTGAGCCTGGCTGGGGGAGGGGGTTCTGGGATGAACCGTGAATCACCCGAGAAGAAATGATCTGAACATAGTTGAAAGGGATCTGAGCCTGGAATAGGGAGATTCAACGTGCCCATTTTTGGTTTTGAAAAGGATTTGATCCTGGCTGAGTGGGATCCAGGGCGAATGCCCAAATTGAATACTCGTAAAAAGGAAAAGGTTTGCGTGTTATTGTATACACCAGGCCCACTGAGTCAAGAGACTTGCAAGGAGCAAAGAACTTGGACATAAGATGTCCTGAACTCTGAAAATAGAACTGTATCCTCGTGCCACCAAAGCCAGAGTGTGCGATTTGCTCGAGTGAACCGCCTTACCCCGTGCTGAAAACGTGGGGAAGGGAGGCCAGTGGCCCAATCATCCTGACATTTTGTGAACACTTCTTTCTTTTTTGATGAACTTCAACCCACACTATTTGTAAATTGGTGGTAAGGATTGGCAATTTTTTTATCATATAGGCCCTTTTTGATTTGACAAGACTCCACTAGGACTCTATTATTATTTGACGGTCGTAGCTTGCTCCCATCTTAGATTTAGGCTTAGATGGGCGTTCATCATACCATTGCAAAAGTTCAATAAAACACCCTTTAACTGTGGTCACCTGTCTCTTGTTATTGCCACCATACGTTCCTTACACTACTCCACCTATTTTTGGTGCAGAAGGATGACCCATTCTGGATCTGTGGCTACTTGTTCCTGCGTAAGGAAAAGTTTGACTGTTACACTGGCCCATATCCTGCAAGCCCTCGATCTGCAGGACTGCTTTATCACTGGACCCTCGGGAAGCCTATTCATCAAAAGCATAGGTCGTACCTGAGGTTCGTAGTGGGCCAACATCATTGGCAGGTCAAAGTCCTGCCGTTGAGGCTTTTTTCTGCTCCCAGGGCTTTCCCCAAACTGCTAGCAGTGGTGGTGCTCGCCTCAGGAGAGAAGGCATTCATGTCTTTCCCTACCTGGACGACTGGCTCGCCAGAGTTCGCACCCCAGACTTAGTGTCGGAGCATCTATTCTGCACATGCACTCTATTGCACAGCCTGGGCTTTTCACAGAACTTCAAAAAGTCTCTGGTTTGGCTGTCCCATCCTGTCTGGTTTATCGGAGCAGTCTTGGACACTCGCCTGGGCAGGGCTGACCAGACTCTGCTTTCCTGCGCCTTCTGTGGCTAATGGCCTCTTGCATCCTAGTGGTGTCGGAAGCAAGGCTGTGCATGAGATTGCTGCTGTTGCTTCTCTGTTGCTAATGGTTGCAGTTTCAGGGCCACGTGTCGGACCATTTGCTGCAGGTCTCTGATCAGATGGCTCACAATCTCACGTGGTTGGCCACATGGGACAACTTTCCGAGAGGTACGTTGTTTTGTCAACATTGGCCCGAGGTGGCAGTGGTCAGGTATGCATCTCTGACTGGCTGAAGTGCTCACCTGTCAGATTTGACTGTGGTCTCCAGCAGAGTTGCAGGAACACATAAACTTGCTAGAGCTGAGTGCGATCAGGCTGGCACTAGTCGCTTTCCTCCCCTCTATGAAAGGCAACAATGAACTTGTACGGACAGACAACAGAGTGGCATGTACTATCTGAACAAGCAAGGTGGTGGTGTGTCCTTGCCTCTGTGCAGAGAAGCAATGTGACTGTGGTTCTGAGCTCTGGAAAACAGTTTCTCTGAACGCGTCCCATGTGCCTGAAAGAGAATGTCACTGTGGATGCCATGAGCAGACAGACTTTGTGCTCAATCGAATGACCGTTCTGCCGGGAAGTTCTGGAGGATATCTCCTCCTTTTGGGGGGGACTCCTCAACTGGACCTCGTCTCTTCCAGTGTCAGCAACAAGTGCAAGTTGTTCTGCCCCAGGGAATTTCCTCATCAGCGAGCTCTCGTGAACGCACTGATGGTTGAGTGGACTTTCAACCTCCTTTATGCGTTCCCACGATCCCTGTCATTCCACTGATTTTTTAGGAGATTACGCCTGTTCGGGACCACGTTGATCCTGATCGCTTCTGTCTGTGCTTGGGGAACGTGGTACCCAGAGTTGATGGACATGGCCATCTGCCCTCCCTGGCGCTTTCCAAAAAGAATAGACTTGCTTTCCCAGTCGGAAGGACAGGTCCTCCACCGAACCTCAGCATCCTGAATTTTCATGCTTAGCTACTCGGACAGAGATGCAAGGAATGGGTCTTGTCTGGCAACATCCTCGATTTGGCTCCTTTCAGCTAGGAGGCCCACTACAAAATACATTTATACCTGCAGGTGGCATACGGTTTCGGTTTGGTGCCGGTAAAGGGACCTTGATCCTTTATCCTGCCCACTATCCCTGTGTTGGATTTTCTGCTATCCTTGGCCGAATTTGTCAGCAGTTTGGCCCTATAAAGGGTTACTGCACTGCTATTTTGGTCTTCAAGTGGTCCCCAGAACAGGCCTTGTTCGTTACAATCCCTGCTGTTATGCAGTTGCTGCAGGGTTTGTGTAACCAGTTTCCTCCCGCCAATTTTTGATTCTGACGTTGGATTTGAATTTAGTTTTGTCTGTTTTGAATCACTCTATTCCTATTTTATCAGATTACTCACTTTCCAGGTGATTTTCCTGGTTGCCATCACTTTTGCGAGATGGTTGAGTGAACTCCAGGCATTGTCTGTTTTACCTCCCTCCCCTCCTCCCCCCAAAAGAGAAGGTGACTTTGGGAGTAAGACCATCCTTTCTGCCTTATGTGCCTCAGATTTACTTCTCTATCAGAAGATCCATCTTCCTGTGTTTTTATTTATTTTAATTGTTTTCCTCTGGCTTACCCTTCCAAAGAAGAGGAGCGATTCCATCTTCTGGACCCAGTGTGGGACCTTAAGTTCTACATCTTTTGAACTAGAGGCTATGAAAGATGACCAGCTTTCCGTGGCTAATGCTGGGATTCGTGCTGTCAGTGCTGTGACCAGACATACCCAGTCGAGGTGGTTCCTTCTCTGCATCTCAGAATGCTATGATCTGGCTGACGAGACTGTCCCTGATGGTCTCAGTGCACATTCCACCAGAGGAATGGCTGCCACCTCTGCCCTGCAGAACGGAGTCCCTATTCTGGACATCTACCAGGCTGTGATGTGGGCATTTCTGCATACATGTGCTTAGCATTACTGCCTGAATTCCCTTCGTGGTCAGGATGCTCATTTTGGTAGGGCAGTCCTTCAGAATTTCTGTTATAGGTAGTGGTCCCATCTCCAGCTTTACGCACTGATTTCAGAATATATTCTAGTTGAGGAATCTGTGGGAGGAAGGAATCCATTAGAAGAACACATGACTTGTATATCTGTAGTGGTCTCCCACGGATTCCTCAACACCCTCGCTACCTGCCCCATATGGCGGAAAGCTAGTACCTCATCGGATGTATGGTCCCTCAGCTTCAGATTGGTAGGGGAAAAGGGTGGGACTGAGGTCACGAGCATGGGGCTGCTATATATTTTGGGCGCTGACATATACAGCGCATAGAGGCGTCGGATGGAGCAGACACACAGCTGTACTGCGCCCCCTGGTGGCGGAAATGTTTCCAAAGGACAGCTGCATTCCGATTAGGGATATCATACATGAGCAATCCGTGGGAGGGAGCAAGCATCGGAAAGAACATTCCAGAGGGGTAAATGTGTCCTTTGTGACCAGCGTTGGTGCAATTTCTTGAAACTATGGGATCTCTTGATCCCCTTACTCATTAAGACATTTTTCCATTCTGCTGTCCAAATGTGTATAGGTTGCTAAAATCCACCCCAGAGCTTTGAGCTCGTGAGAAATTGACTACTGTTCTGCATAAGTACAAGAATGAGTAGCGGTTAAAGCGCCTTCTCAGCCCTTGCATTTCTACAAACCAAGATTGAATGCAATAATAAAAGTAAAACTAACATTTAAGTGATATACCTCTGTCACCTTTTGTGGTAACCTGGGCAGAGGGAAAGCTATACTCTTGAGGGGTGCGACTCTGATCCAGTAGCAACCCAAATGGCAAAGTATAACAGTCCAAAATAAAGGAATGTCCCATCAAGTTTCTGTAAAAATACATATACTTTTGAAACACACCATATGCCATAATAACCAAGTAGCAAACACTACTAATACCCTCCCCTGTAGAAAGAACACAAAACATGCAAGATAGCAAGATGCAGCACTCTGGTTAATGAGACGGAGAACGAAAAGGCAATAAAAACCAGTGTCCAAAAAGGTTATGTTTTTGGGTTGAAACATTGGATTAATGTATCTTAGTCAGGCCAGACCAGGGGGCAGTTATCAGTCAATAATATCTTTGCAGTATTGTGGCAGTTTAACACCAGCAAACGAAGCTTTTCTGTGCTGTTCAGGGGTTTGATTATGTTCGAAATGCAGGAGTCTGTGATCCAATGTCAAGCAGATGTTGAGGTTGGGTCAAACAGAAGGCTGCTGCGGTTCGAAGCATTGCTCAAGTGATGCAGATATTGGAATTCACCAGGTCCGGTTCGGCGGGTGAGCTGGTGACTGGATGTTCAGGCAAGTCTGTTTGGTGCGAGGCTCAAAGGATGTAGTTCGGAGAGAAGACCAGGATCGGTTCGATCATCGACTGGAGTGGCGACAAAGAGATGGGTGGTGAGAACAGCAGTTCAAGTGATGCAAGTGCAGCAATGCTTCTTGGTTTGAGCCAAGGCAACAACGCTTTAGCTGGTGAAATGGTTTGAATGGGCTGAACAAGGCAACAAGTTTTAGCTGGTGATGGTTTAAATGGGCTGAATGGTGGTTCAAAAGCTGGTGTGTGCTAACGGCAGCTCTGAGGGTCCTGTGGGTTTGAACTTGGTTGAATATGCTTGAATCATGGCTTGCAGCGGTTCGACTGTGAAATTGTAGGAATCCTGACTGTCTTGGCTCTCTAGAGCTGAGAGTCCCACTCCAGGGTCCCTGGGACAGGGCGAGTTCAGAGGGACACTGGCACACCCCTTCAGGGGTCCATCAGTAAAGCAAGGTCCTAGGGATCAGTGTGGCTGGCAGAGATTAAGCTCTTGTTCCATCAGCATTTCACCCCCCATGGTCCCTGGGGATGGTCAGGGGATAGACGTTGCCTCTGCCTTGGAAAACCTGCCTTCATCTCACAACTGGTGACTTTGGAAAGGACTGCTTTCCCACCAGGGTCCAAGGAAATCTTCTTGATGGTTTGAAGTCTGAAGATGATTCAAAGTAGGAGTGAGAGATTGCTTCTTTTAAAGGCAAAATACTTTAGATGAATGGTCAAAAGCAAACCTGCTTTGTTTCCACTCTATTCTTTGAATAAGTGAACTTGGCCTTCTGACATCGCACCCAAATTGTTTTCTGCAGTTCCGGCTGTCGGGAGCTCCCTCTGTCTACACAAATCCCCCCCTTCTCTTCTCAGTAGCATTAATGGCCCTTTTGGTATGCAGCACCTTCGTGTGAGGCTACCCTTTTTGAGAATGTGTGCGCCCTTTGATTTTTGTAGCTAGGACAGCTTCCTGTGGAGTGTCTGTCTCTCTCTGGGGAGGGTGTTCCCTTCCTTCACAAAGGAACAAAGAGAGGCTGAACTGGGTTTACAGAGCGGACACATGATGCCAAATTGATGTAGCTTGGATAGATGTGAGAGATGCTAGCCACCATGACACAAACTCAGGTAAGGCTTATATTGACAGTGTTTTATTTGCCACCAGGTTAGCATTCCTATAGTTATGTACTTTATGGAATGGAGGTTTATATGTTTATGTTTATATGTTTATAGGTTTTATATATATATAATATAGGTTTATATTCAGCCTCTGTGCTGCAGAGACTTAGCGGTCGCAACAGCTACCAAGAAGCCACCTGTGACTCCTGAACCTGCTCTGTGCTACTGGAGTGCAGACTCTGCCAATCGGAGTTCTCATTCAGCAGGACACAGGTGTAAACTGTGCTATTGGCATGGAGATTATGACATGGACATCTGATCAGCTTTCCCTTCGTGAAATGGAATTACTTGCATAATTTTATTAATTAAGATTAAAAAAAAGAGTGTTTCTGCTCTTTGCCAGATGGCAATTCCTCACACCATTCTTTTGCTAGAATGGGATCTCTTGACACCCTTTTTGATTAAGGATTTTCCTATTCTGCTGCCTGAGTTGTTGGTTGCTAAAGTCCATCCCATAGCTTTGGGCTGGTCTTGCTGGTAACACTGTGTATTGCAGTCCTTACATGAAATAGTTTGGGGGTGCAGTTGTCTGATTTCCCCATGTCCTGATCTGATTTCTCCAGTTTAGATCCTTCTTTATAGGTCTGAGGAAAGGGACATGGCTTTCCACAAAAATGCCCTGCCCTCCCTAAACACTATGTAAAGAGATGGCATCTGTAAATGTTCTGAAATTGTGGAGAAAGCTCACACATAAAAAAAACAGGAATCCATTGGCACATAGTATCACAGAGGATTGTAAGGGGTGGGGGTCTCACCTCCATCTCGTCACCGGCTGATTATATACCTACCATTGCACGATGACGGGCGGATAGCGAGGGCAATAATCTGCAATTATAAAACTCTTAGGTGGCAACAACATCCACCACTTTGGCCATACTGGATTGGGAACAACCTGTACTTGCCAGATGTCTTGATGGGCAAAGAAAGCGAGACCCTTTTCTGCTACCTTACTAGCCTTGAGTCGCCACATATTTTCCTAAATTCTCGGCTCTACACTTGTACCGATGCCCTTGGCTGCCCTACTGCACTGTACAGGCCTGACTGTTTTACTAACTCAGAAGGCCTAGCATCAAATCATGTCCAAGTGCCCCTGGGGCCGTGTTGACGGCAACGTTCTGAGGCATCCTGCTTAACCCAAGGCATTGCATTCAAATACACTTTTCAACATTTATGACTGCATTTGGTACAGTGTATTTTCTTTTTTAGGCATTACCAGCCACACTCCCTCGTGATGTTCAGTTGTAAGTCTCATTGGATGGCTGTCTTAATCAATTCATAGCACTTGCTTTAGGAGTGGAAACCTATTGAACACTTAAGCAAATTATCCTATTTGAAGCCCCCCATTTCTTAAAGTTTCTGAATCTGTTTTATTTTCAGTTGCAGAAAGCTAGGATCATTCTCTCATCCCCTCTCTGATTTCCCATAGTCGCCTAGGTAGTAGGTGCTCCAAGCTGGTAAACTGCAACCAACGGTGCTCACTGACGCAGACTACAAATGCCGATAACTTGCCAGCCATACCGTTGCGAAAACAAGGTCATTGCGCCAAACATTTATGCACGGGTTGTCCAGGGATGTCAGTTATTAATACAAGATAGTGTATATCGCTAACAATGCTTTCAATCGGGTGCACAGCTCGTTTTTCTGGAGAGCCGAATGTATCTTACAAACTGCCTGCGTGGGCCAGATTGTTCATCGGGTGGAAGCTGGCTGTCGATGGGCATATGTTGTTACCGCCATGTGCCACCTCCCGCAGCATTATTTATTTAGTAAAAACTAGGGGAAAAGTGGTATGTGGAGGAGCACTTATTGTCCTTATTGCTCTATTATTTTACTTAAAATTGTTTAGTAAATATTTAAGATGTTTGTCATTTCCTGGGAAAATATTCTTTCAAAGAAACCTAATGGTAACATTAACTTTCTTAAATTACAAAAGACAGACGGTAGTAAAAACGCCTTGAGGATTAGTAGAATAAAGTAGTTTGCAGGTCATCTTTGCAACATATTTTGTTACTTAAAAATGTGTAACGTCCAACATCTGCTAATTGAATGGCTTCTTGTCTCTGCTATTGGCTAATACCAAGTGACCAATGAATCAAAAAGACTGGGAAATGCAGTTGCTTTGTACGTTTGCGCGCAACAAACCACCGTTTCTCGGATGACAGTTTTTCCATCGAAGGCTCTAGTGAACTTGTGCCTAGTCTAAGAACTGCATGCAGGTGGTTAGTCATTTTTGTTCCCAGACTAGATTTATTTCATTTCATCGGAGAGAAAACCTGTCCACAGATGTAGGTGCTGTTAAACATTATGCGCGAATGCTTCCCTTCTTAGATTAGGAAATTGATTCAGGGACTAGAAGAACTCTATTAAAGGCACCTCTGTGTTTAAAGGATGGTAGACCACTGAAGTTCAGTGTCTTCCAGCTGGAGACAAGGCAAAATATTTGGATTATTCACTGAGAAGGGGTCTAAAAATAAAGGTAAATGACTCGTTGAGCTCATCCCAATCTTCTGGTGAAAGGTGTGAAACCATCAGTCTTAAAGGAAAGCCAGGGTCCAAATCACAACATAGACCAAACTCTAGTTATGGGCAGTAATGGCAGAGCAGTCAGTGTTCACTCGTGGGAGGGAAGAATGCTGGTGGATAGGTATAGTTGGTCCCTGCATTGCACACAAGAGGATACTACACAGATCTAATGAAACATACACACTCTGTTACATGGATACACAAATCACAGACAGTTCAAATAAATACTTCTAGTGCATCTGCACTCGAACAGTATATATAAAAGAATAAACAAAAGTCTGGCAGACCTTTTCCACTCCCGTAGCTACATTCAAATGCTATGGGGTGGGGGAGAGAAAGGTATCCCTATACACAAGCAACCCGTTACTTAGTCTAGTTCATAATCCGCAATAACAATATGTGAGCTGTCAACGTATTCCTTGCAACCTCTATCTAATTCACAGTAAAACTGGTAATGCACAGACTCTATACTTAAGTGCAGCACACAGAGAAAGTGAAGTGGTTAAACATTTTTGAACAATACAGAGGGGGCCATGAACATCCAGAAAAAAATAGTCCAACAGTACTGGGATTGAAGAGGACCAGGCTCTTTCCCACAATTCAGTAGACACTTGATGACCACAAGAGACCACTGGAATTACTATTACCCTATTTTTTCTAAGGGGAATGGAGTGAAAGGCATTGATTTAATACTTGAATTCCCCAACCTATCACTATATTCTGAAAATCAGTCTTTGGCAGGAAACTCCAGAGACCATTGTGGGGGGCCCAGGTAAAATGTCCTGTTGGGTAAATACGTTTTTCAGTCACTTTGCAGGAGGTCAATGCTTTGTAGAACTACTCCATTGGAACAAAACCAGAGGAGACCTGCCCCTTGTAGATTTCCAGGTTCGAGACCCAGCCAGCTGGAGGAAGATGGATGCCTAGCAAGATTCGGACAAATGAAAGTCAGTAACGATTAGCGGAAGAGAGGGGCTGCAACAACCCTCTGTTTTTAGAACCAAGGGACCACTAAAGATTGATTCTGAAGAAATATATCGGGACCCGGGAACAAATACTTGCGCTGCCAGCCACTAAAGAGTCTGTTCTGAGACGGCGCGAGAACCCAGTAAGTACAGAGCTGGGACAAGGATCCACTACCCATGGATTTGAACCCTGTATCTATAAAACAAGAATCTGTGTGCCCAGAGTAATGAGCCACCAGCCAGAACCAAAAGCAGCAACAGGGTTAACTGGGCAGCCAGCCAACAGAGAACAGTCCCACAGTGACGGAAGATTGTTGGACTGATGGAGATGAGGTAGAGTAGAAGTGACCAACCACATTTCTAGTTGAGGGAGACGACCTTCCTTGATGTTTGGTCCAGGAGGGTTTTGCAGAAAGGTGACACAATAATGACCCGTAAATTGTTCCAGCATGGGACAGCCAGAACGCCTAGCAAAGGAGACTGGCAGACCAAAGAAGAAACTGAGAGCAAGGACAAAATAGCCAGTGTAGCCAAACCTGATTTTCAGTAGCAGCAACCCATATTCAGGGTAGTTCACAAGCAATTGAGGTAAGAATCTCAATGATCTGAAGATGCACCGGGTTCCCCTTAGAAAAACACTTCTACTCAGGGGCTGGCCTAAGTCATTCTTTCAGTTAAACACCAGGCCGAAACACAACGTCTTGGAATGCTAGCCCTACAATCTGCTGAACAGTCAAACAAGATGTGTGTTGGTTTTATACGGCACAATAAACCTGCTCAGGAGGGTTTCAACCACGCTAGAGGGTGCAGGGCTGGGTCTAGAATGAGACCACGTCAGAAAAACTGCAGTTTTGCCCTCCCACCCCCATTGTACCCACTGAAAAAAGGATAGCCAAAACAAAATGGCAAGGAGTGGGACTGCCTTAGTACCCCTTTGGCTACCTTTCTGGTTCATTTGGGCACTTGTAAAATGACTGCACCCCTGGTGAAGCCAAACTTAAATTAAAGCTGGCACCCACTTACTTCAGAACACACTTGGAGGGTAACAGAATCGTGTGCTTAAAAAGCACACCTGAACTATGAGCCATATGGAGAAGTTCCTGAGGCCCCAGAAACACAGTCAAAGATCCAGGAAAGCGAAAGGAGAAAAGCTCCAAAAAAACTGATTTGGGTGTGAACAGTGAAGATTTGAAAAACCATCTTGCAATTCTGTCAGGACCTTCACATTGTACTGCAATTTGACATACTGTTTATCATAGGGTGGAAAGCTGTTTGAAGTGCTGGAAAGCTAAACCAGCAGCCCCTTTTCCAGCTGCGCTGTGAGAAGTTCCAACCTAATTTCTCAAAAACCTTTAATTACAAAAGCACAAACTGCTTCAATTGTTGCGTGATGTTAGGTGGTATTTGTATAGCACCTGCTGCCATTGGTATGACCTCAAAGCACTGTATGGTTGAATGCCGTTTGGCAGACTGTAGCCTGTGTTGAAAAGTAATGAAGGGAGTAATAAAATGCGTGTGTGCACGTTTATTGCCAAATCGGTATTGTACCAAAATACTCAATATACAAATTGAGGATGAAAATTCTGAATGGAAAAGGCAGCATTTCACTGCATATATAAATGTTGGGGGAGGGTTAAAATGAATGTGTGGAGGTATGGGGAGGAACTGCGGGGGTGGGGCAGCTCCCCTCCACATGTATCTGCAGTGAAATGCATTAAAAAAAAGTGAATCGCCGTTTTCCTCTTCAGGATTTTGTTTTTGAGATGATCTCAGATATGCTAAATTCAAGGTAGGTGGAGAATGAATAGGTCTCGAACAGCAGCCCATATTGTAAACGCGAGCGAACGGTGCTGTGCGAAAGGTGTAAATGAGGGGGCCCCTAGGTACAGGGCGTTAGCATATTTTAGACGTGAAAGTTTGATAGCAACAATCGTGGAAATTCTTTGTGGTAAGGTAAGGAAAGAGGTGGCAGAGGATGCATATGCGTAGGTAACAGCATTTTACCACTGAGTTGATGTGATGGGACAGGGTCAAGTCCATGTCCTTAATGCACCCCACAGTCTTTTCTGTGCTGTTGGCAGTGGGAGGTGGGCCTATGGAGAGCAGCCACAGGGTGGGTAGGGTGGCTTTTAGGGCAGAGGGTGGTCATCCCACTGTGGTGGCAGAGATGAGGCCCCCTTGGCCAGCCTCAGTTAAATCACGCTTCATGTATTTATATCGCCAATATACAGCATACAGAGTTATCAGCAGGGAAAAAAACATGCAAGTGTTCGGGCAGTCGGCACAAGGAGCTCTCTGTAGCCCCCCACCCTAGAGTGCCGGTTTATATAACATATCATAGACAAACACTGGTATGTTTCTGTACTTTCACAATGAGGGTGTTACTTGGCACGATATTACAGACATTTGGCAAGAACTGTCGACATCTTACTTGTGACGCAGCCTTGCGTGGACATCGTGTTGTATTATGAATTCGCAGAAACACCTTCTGTTATCTCCCATATATGGGACTAATTCTAAACATGTAGAGAATAAGCGGAAGGGAAGGTCTGACGTGTCCTCTGCCCTAGCACGGGTTTTGGCCTGTCTGGGGTGCTGTATAGAGCAGGCACAGGGAGGGTGACATGGAGGGTCTGAGGCCTAACTGTATGGGAGAGCCTAATAGCATTGTATTGCATAACATAACATGGTATTGCCTAATAAAGCATAGTACTCTTGCTTAGCATCGCAATCCTGCCACATAACCACATAGCATGATCCCGGTTTTGCCTGGATTGAGTAGGATGTGGTTGGCCGTCATCAAGTGTGCAATCTCTGAGAGGCCGGTTGTGAGATCGGGGCAGTAGACGCAGGGCTATTTTAGAGGTAGAGGTTAAAGAGGAGCCAGGAGAGAGAGGCACCACATGAGCGACTGGGCGGGGAGCCGAGGAGAACGGAGGCATGTTGTACTATTTGTGATCTGTTGGAGAGGAGGATATCAAATTTGGAGCTGATGCCGAGGGTATGTAGTCTTAGTGAGGATGGAGTGATCAATGGTGCCGAATGCTGCCGAGAGATTGAGTAGGATTAGAGTCCGAGTGTCTGTTGAGATTGTCTCTGATGGAGACCAGGCAGGATTCAGTTCCTCGTAAAAGTCTGAAACCAGATTCGGCAGAGTCTAGGCTCCTGTTTGATTCTGAGAAGAGGCATAGTTTAGAGTATTCTGCTCGTTTAGCTAATTTAGCCATGTAGCATTGTTTGAGGTGGGTCTGTAGTTGGTCGGGCTAAGATGGTCGAGGTTGGTCTTTTTGAGCAGGGGCTTGATGTAGGTGGTCTTGAATTCTGCTGGAAAGGTACAGGAAGTAAGACATGAGTTGATGTATTTTGCGAGGGTGCCGGCGCAGGTGGGTGTCAAGATTTCTTTCAGCATTGGTACTCCCCAGGAGATCCTGAGCCCCGGCTGAGTGGTAGTAGCTTGAGGAATTCTGGGGTGGGGGGAGTGGTGAGAAAGGTAGCGATGAGTGGGAGGATGGAGGGCAGTTCTGATGTCGTGGGCGAGGGGGAGAGTGCGATGAGTTTTAGAGAGGATGAATTTGTGTCTCTTGTGCTATGTTGTGGAAGTGGTCAGAGAGAGTCAGAGGAATTGGGTGTGGCTGGGAGTGTTGGTGGTGCAGGCAGGGGCGTTGAATTCAGATATGGGCTGGAAGAGTTCCCTTGACAGGTGTAGGGCTTTGGAGATTCTGTTTTAATAGTAGGATGTTTAGTGCTTTGTGTATTTCTGCACAATTTACTTTGATCTGGGAGGCATAGCTCATGCTGCTCCAGGATATGGTTCAAGGTTTTCTGTTTTTTGAGGGCTGGGGTGAACCATCTGGGTGAATGGCATTGTCTGTTAGAGAAAGATCTGAGAGGGAGCAGAGCGCTTCTGAAAGCAAGTGATCGAAGTTGGAGATGGTGATCTGGCCAGAGTAGTGGAGGATGGAGGTCAGGGAGGCGAGTTGGGTCTCTGCCAGATCAGGAGTTACTTTGATTGTGTTCTATAGGTGGAATTGGGTTAATGGACCCAGAGGGGCGGGTGGATCCACAGAGGAGAGGATGAAGAGGATGGTAAAGTGGCCAGACTAGACAAGCGGGCGTGGTGGTAGTGTGGTGAAGAAGTCTGAACCAAAGATTGCATCTAGGGTGTGACCAGCAGAGTGGGTTTGCCCAGAGACTAGCTGTGTTAGATGAAAGGTTTCCAGGTTGTCCAGTAGTGATCGGGTTATGTGGACTGTCCAGTAAGATGAGGTGGAAGACCATGATTGCTTCTATAGAGTCACTTAGGGATTCTACGAAGCTTCTATTGTATCCTGGGGGTCAATAGATGAGCATGACACTGTAAGACTAAGAGGGGGAGAACAGGAATCTTTTCAAGAGGGATTCACAGTATGCACTGCAAGCCTGTTCATCGGAGTGCGAGGTGGATAAGGAGGCTTTGTGAACGATGTCAATGCCACCTGCCTTGCTGGCCCTGTTTTGCACAATACATTTGCACATGAAGCCTTCCCTCAGGTTACAATCGACCCTAGGTCTTGGGAGAACCAGGTTCAGTGATGAAGATGATGTTGGGGCATTCAGATGAAATAAGGTCCTACCTATTGTGTCATTGATGTGAATGCAATTGACAACTGGTTAGTTGTTTGTTTGAAGTTGGGGGGGGATAGCTTCTGGTTGTGTGCTGAGGGAGGAGAAGGGATGACTACAGAGGGATGGTGTTGGCTCGATGCAGAGGCAGGAGAGGGTGATGACTGATCCAGTGATGGAGGCTGTAGAGGGGGGGGAGGGCTGGAAGGAGAGGTTGGGCACTTGGCTTGTGGTGTATCATAGGGGGAAGGTGGGAATTGGTGCAGGGTCCAAGGTGTGTGTGTGTGTGTGTGTGTCCCCACAGGGGAAGACAGTTTGTTTCTGGTGGAGGGTGAGGAGACAGAGGCCCTATGCATTGTTCTGGATGTGTGGTAAGGGCTGGGATGGTGGACATTTTCTGGCTGTCGGAAGGTAATGTGGCTACAAGAGATGGAAATTTGTGGTGGAGGGTGTGGATTATTGTGCCAGGTGCTGGGACGACATAGGTTAGTGGAGTTGGATTCTGTAGAGTTAGAGGGGAGAAGGGATCATAAGGTCTCTGAGATGGGGATGGATTCCAGTAGGGAGGAGGGAGTTCAGTGACACTCTCCTAGAGGTGTGTGGGGAGGTGCCTGGCTTGTGAACCTTGGGGGATATTTAGCAGGTTAAGGAGCGATTTCACTGGGTTTGGGAGTGTTGGGGAGGAGGCAAGGGTGTAGATGTGAGAGTTCCCATTATGGCTGGGCGTATGTAAGGGAAATATTGCTCCATAGAAATGATGCAGGAAGCAATGTGTCTATTCTTTAGCTATTTTGAGGGCGCTGGTGGCATGTGGTTAAGGGTTGGGGGTTCAGCTGAGCGGTGGGTGGATGCATGGATTGCTCGCAAGGTGCTTAGAGATGCAAAGAAGGGATCTGAATGGGGTGGTTGCAGTGCTGGTGGGCAGGTGAAGCTAGTAGGGGTGGAAGTGGAGTGGTCAAAAGTGGGGTAGGCCTGGTGGAAGGGAGAGAGCTGGAAAGACAACCTATCTGAGGGTTGGTGGATGATTGAAGGAGTACTGAGGAGTGGGTTGTCTCAGCAGGAAAGGGAGAGCGGGGGGGTTTAGTTGTTGCTTCTCATGAGTGCAAAGTTGGGTGGGTGGTGGCGACCTGTAAGGATGGTGTCTGACAGGATGAATAGGGGCCTTTCTCCTGCACTAATTGAAACCTCCAATTGTCGGAGCTGATGGCCCTAGTGGAATGTTGTGAGTGTGGAGGTGTATCTTAGTTGGAGGGTGGGGTTACTTTTTTGGGGTCTTAAGGGTGAAGCAATAAGGCCAGAGCAGTTTTACTTGGTTCTGGACTGGTATTGTAAGAAACCGGACACTGCAGTGCCTCCGAGAGGCGAAATGAGAGTGCAGCAAAATATACAGAGGTGAGATAAAAATGGCAGACTTATGTTGTTAAGATTCTGGGAGGCAAAATGTAAGTGTGGCAGAATCTTGCAGTGGCAATATTCAAAAGTAACTGACCTATTTTGGGAACAGCAAGAGGTGCAAAGTTTAACAGTGGTGAGATTTAAATGCCAAACCTACGTATGAAAAACTCTGGAAGGCAAAATACATGTGTGACAAATAAATAATGATTGAGGAACCTTTCTGGTGTGGGTTTCCCAAGAGTTTGACCTCAGCGCCCTGTTTGTTTTAGTAATATGTTCACTGATTTTCGGGGTGATCGCAAAAGACTGTAACAACGGAGTTCCGGTTCCTCTACTCCGTTTTGGTTGAGAAACAATAAAGTGTTTTGGGTTACTCTTTTTCTTCTGCGCCCTTATGGAAAGAAAAAATGTGTACCAAACTTTTTTCTTGATTTTGTAATAAATAGATATCTTTCATTCAAACATATTGTTATGTTTGTTGAATTGCCCTCTATGATAAGACGTGTTTCGGCAAAACCATTGCCTTTTTCAAATCAGGGCTAGTTAATAAATCAAAATAGATAGTGATTTTTTGAAAACATAAATTGACAATCATGAATCAGGTTGTTGAAACATTAATGTACATGAGAAATGAAAACATTTTTGTTATATTCATGCAATAATTAAATGGTTCAAAACAATATAAAAACATTTGGTTGGCCATTGGGGAGGGGTGAAAGGACGGATTGGTAAGGGATAAAAAATAAAACAACAAAGAGAGAGAGAAATTTGCAAAAAATAGAGATTAACGAAAAAGTTTTGAAGTACATTGTATTTGAAGGTAATTCAAATATTCATTTAAATGACATTAAAATTTGGTTTCATCAAATTTCTTGCCTAATGTTTTAATTTGGATATTCATAATACTTGAAACGTTCATTACTGTGGACTCGAATAAGTCATGGGTTAAATCCCTGTAAATTCACACAAAAGGTAATGTTAAGCTTTACAAGGGTCAAACCCTTGGGAAACCCACACCAGAAAGGTTCCTCAATCATTATTTATTTGTTTGAAGGGCACCCAGGACCTCGCTGACCAACAAACACCAAAGGAAACAAGAATAAACCATAATGGCAGAATATCTAGAGAATAGAGAAGAAGATGCCATCAATCTATTTGCACCAAAAGGCAGTAATGCACATGCATTTGGATCCAACCTGCCCAAACAAAGGGAAGATCTGCGATACAAGTTTGTAAAATTAGAAAGACTATCAAAAAAGGAAGTAGACAAATTCTGGGAGATCAAATCCTTAAACAACTATATATCTAAGACAGATCCCAAGAGGTTTAAGAATATTAATCTTTCCCGATTTTACAAAAGATGAAGATAAGGACCTAGCAGACTCTTGGGAGAAGAATTTGAACCAAAGCTCTTGTAACATTTTGGAAATCCTAATTGAACATGCATCCAGGGAACATAAAAGAATCACAGTCAAAATTGAAGAAACTAAGAAAGAGATCAAAGAAGCGAAAGCCCTTGAAGCGACAAAAGAGAAAAACTATCAAAAGATGTTTGAGATCCTAAAAGAATATCAAGATGAGATCAAACTAAGAAAAATGCGAACATTTTTCAGAGATAATAGGGACTATGAAGATGACAAGGTGTACACCTTCCATGATAAATATAAGTCGCTCAGCAAACCATCCTCGCATGAAAGCACACCTAATACTTCCCCGGGCAGCTCTGATGCAGAATCTGAAGGAGATCAAGAAATCTCAACCGAGACAACTGAGACAACAGAAGGACAAGGTTTTCTAAACCAAATACGGAGGTACAAAAAAGGGAACAGACTTACTTACCAAAACCAAAAGCAAGTACGTTTTTTATTGCCACAACCAACAACCACCCACAGGAGGAGGGGGAAACGAGGGGGTGGTAGACTCAGGAAATCCCGAAGCGTCAGAAGACTTCAGAAGATTGACAAGAGCCAAAGCAAGGGAAGCAGTGAAAAAGAACAAATAAAGGACCTCGTATTCAACATATCAAATCACCAACTTAAACCAGAGGAAATATCATTATTAAACAAAGGTTTCACTTTTGCACCTACCACAACGTTTGATAATATAGAGGTTCACATTGACTTATTTAAATTTGTAAGGAAATTGAAATTAAAAAAATATTTCGACACTCAAGTAACAGACTATCGAATTAAGGAAAGAAAAGACAAGGAGAGTCCATTGACTATTGAAGATTTGACAAACATACATACTCTGAGAACTATACAAGACGGAGGAGACAGACCAATACATGAGACCTTACATGAACTCCAAATAAAACAAACAAGCTTTTCCACCCAAGAATTGAGATTGAAATCCAAATTTACTCCACAACTAATGCCAGATAATTTGGTGGACACATTTTATAAAGCAGTAACCAAAGATCTGAATGACTATTGTGACTCAACAATGAAAAAGAAATCAAAACCACAAAATTTTTTTGACAACTTAACAAATAAGGAACGACAAGCACTCCAAGAATTGAAACATGACAACAACCTAGTTATCAAAGGAGCAGATAAAGGAGGCAAAATAGTTGTAATGAATAGAGATTACGTACAAATGGCAATGAACCACATCAACTCACCCGGCTGTTACACCAAACTGAAATCCAACCCAAAATTGGAGATCATAGTGGAACTAAAAGAAGCCATTACAACATGGCACAGACAAGGACTCATTAGCGATGACGAGAAACAATTTTTGGAAATGAAACAACCAACCCTGCCAACTATTTATTTTTTGCCAAAGATACACAAGAACTATGACAAAATTCCAGAAGGAAGGCCAATTCTGAGCAGAATAGGTTGGGCAACCATGAACATGGCTCAGTACATAGACAATATCATTAAACCCTTGGCCATGAAAACTAAATCTTACCTAAGAGATACAACTGCAGTGATAAATAAACTTGGTGAAATTATATGGCGAGAGGGTTTTCTACTAGCAACATGGGATGTGAAATCTCTGTATACATCAATCAGGCATGATACCGCAATAGAAACAATGGATTACACTTTCCGGAAAGAAACAGCATCAAACTTCCAATCAGTCAGTATGCTGAAAGAAATGTTATTGTTGACACTACAGAATGTCTTTTTATTCAATGGGCAATTCTTCAAACAAGCCAGAGGAGTAGCGATGGGAATCAAATATGCCCCAGCACTTGCAAATCTAACTATGGCCATGTTTGAAGACAAGCACATCTATACAGATGAAGCTTACGAACAACATGTAATTTTATGGACCAGATACATAGATGACGTTTTGTTGATTTGGAATGGGAAAAAAGAAGCACTAGAGAATTTCAGATTAAGAGCAAATAAAAACACGATGGGAATTGAATTTACAGGAGAATCAAGTAAAGAAGAGATAAACTTTTTAGACTTAAATATATATGTTGCACAAAACCATCTTAACACCAGAACCTTCAGGAAACCGACAGAGGCCAATTCGACTTTATTTTCAACCAGCTGTCACTACACTTCCGTGATTAGGAATATACCCAAGGGAGAGTTCATAAGAGCACGTAGAAATTGGAGTGAACAAAAAGCGTTCAATGAAGAATGCAAATTGCTAACAAAGAGATTCGAAACAAGAGGCTATGGAGATAAAATAATTTTACAAGCAAAAGAGAAGGCACTCTTAAAATGATCAATGTTGATCCAGTGAGAAAAGAAGAGATCAACTTCATCATGAATTATTGTGCAAACAATAAGGTACTAAGAAAAATTTTGAGGAAAAAATTGGCATTTGCTACAATTGGACCCGAATGTAAAGAAGTACATAGGAACGAATCCAACAGTGACTTACAGACGTGCGAAAACCATCAAAAACATTCTCAGTCCCTCTTTTCTTCCAGAAGTTAAAGACCATCCTATCACGTGGCTTATTCCACCACCAGCAGGTTTCCGAAAATGTGGTACTTGTTCCATGTGCAGATATGCACTTACCAACACGATATATATTCAAAGATTCATATGGCATAAGTGAAAGAATTCTAGACTCCATTAACTGTAAAACGAAGTTTGTGGTCTATGCGATTGTTTGTGACTGTCAGAAAATGTATATAGGGAGTACAATTAGGGAACTCAGGAACAGAGTAAGAGAACAACTTTCAACTATAGGAAGCCAGGACATTAATTTACCATTGGCACAACACTGGCAAAGCAATCACCAATTAACAGCCAAACAAAAATTAAAATTCCTCAGCCTTAAAGTGACTTTGGGCCCAAGAGGAGGTGATCATGAAGCAAAACTCAGACAAGAGGAAGCAAAATTGATATGTAAATTTCGGACAGTAGAAAGGGGTCTCAACTCAGACCATGAAATGGCCTTTTTCTTATGAAATTGTCTGTTTCAAAAATCAGGACCTTTTGAAGGATTCTCTTTTAATATAATTGATGATTTTTATACATTGGTGCTGTCACATATTTTGAAAGAACTTACATTTTCTCTTTCCTTGTAAAGGCTTGTTTCAGACCAGCACTTTTCTAATTTTTTATTTTTTATTTATTTTGTTTCATCTCCAATTAAATCAGGGGCAGACAACAACAACACACTTCAGAGTGTCAATTAATAATGACCATTGTCACCAATTTGGCGTTTTTCCGTGCATTTTTGACCAAAAGATGGCCGCGACAAAGAAAACAAAAAAAGGACCAATTGTAAACAAGCAAGGAACACACATATGTTACTATGATTAAAAATAGACATGTAATCATTTACTCGCATAGAATTCCATCATGGATATGAACACAAGGTCGGAAACAACTTTTTAGCAACACGTAGTATCTATTGGTGCGTAACTAGGAGATTAATAAATACTTTCTTTTAATTCGTATCTCACAATGTTTCAAATATACGTACATATAAAAGTCATTTTTTCATGCTAATATGTAAAAAGAATGTTAAGTGGTCCTTAGCCTCCCGTACGTGAGGCAAGGAAACCAATATGGAGAGCATAGTAAACACAATGATAGGACTAGTTAACATCATGCTGAAAATAAATAGGAAGACGACAAAGAACCGTGAGGACCATTTGAAACAGTATTTGCGGCTGAAGGTAAGCGTACAGGCGGGTCCCCTTAGGGGGCTGCATTAGGAACTAGCGCAAACATGTGAGCCCACATGCAGATGGAAAAAAGGTTTTTTTTGAGAAATTATCAGGACGTCAGTACAGCGTTGAGGCTTAAAGATTACCCCATTTGACATTTGCAATTTTAAGCGACAACAGAATGTTAGAATGGTAAAACCAACACAAACATTTAAGTTAAGCCGAGGCCATTTTTTGAGGACCTACAGTCCGTAGACGAATATTAAAAATGAGCACCTTAATGTACCAGTAGAGTGTACAGGAACATTGACGCAATGTAAAAAATAAGCGGAAGTATCTAAGTATTAAAAGGGAAATCAACCTGTAAAGCTTAACATTACCTTTTGTGTGAATTTACAGAGATTTAACCCATGACTTATTCGAGTCCACAGTAATTAACGTTTCAAGTATTATAAATATCCAAATTAAAACATTAGGTAAGAAATTTGATGAAACCAAATTTTAATGTAATTTAAATGAATATTTGAATTACCTTCAAATACAATGTACTTGAAAACTTTTTCGTTAATCTCTATTTTTTGCAAATTTCTTTCTCTTTGTTGTTTTATTTTTTATCCCTTACCAATCCGTCCTTTCACCCCTCCCCAATGGCCAACCAAATGTTTTTATATTGTTTTGAACCATTTAATTATTGCAGGAATATAACAAAAATGTTTTCATTTCTCATGTACATTAATGTTTCAACAACCTGATTCATGATTGTCAATTTATGTTTTCAAAAAATCACTATCTATTTTGATTTATTAACTAGCCCTAATTTGAAAAAGGCAATGGTTTCGCCGAAACACGTGTTATCATAGAGGGCAATTCAACAAACATAACAATATGTTTGAATAAAAGATATCTATTTGTTACAAAATCAAGAAAAAAGTTTGGTATACATATTTTTTCTTTCCATAAGGGCGCAGAAGAAAAACAGTAACCCAGAACACTTTATTACATGTGTGACAACACAGCAGGCATCCCTTACCTGAAAGTAGCTGTTGATGGAGAGTATGGCATCTAGCAGGGCTAGGGTGCCAGGCGTACAGGCAAACTCGGAGGGAAGGTGCCCTTTGCCGGCTGCCCTATGAGATTCTTTTAATAATCTGTGTTGCTGGGTTACCTGACCTGGAGGAACACCAATCCGGAGGGGGGGATCAGGGGATGGGTGTGGGGGGGGGGGGTGGGGTGGGGTGGGGTGTCTGTGTGAGGGCTTCGGGAAGATGAGGACCTAAGGCGAAGGGAGGCTGGGCAATGCCTGTAACACAGAAGGGTTAGGGTGGGGGCTGGGGGATAGAGGGGAAATGAGACTGGAACACAGCAGATTGGGTAGTGGGCCTGAAACAACTTACCACAAAGTCTTGCTAGGAGGCGAGTTCTCGCATACTCGATGAGGAATATGAATCTCGCAGCCGAGACGGAGGGCTTGATCCTGGGTCACCTGAACTGCAGGAATACCAATTCGGGGTGTGGGGGGTGGTGGTGTGAGAGAAGGAGGGCCTAAGGGGAAGGGAGATTGGGCAATGCCTGTAACGTGGAAGCGTTAGGATGTGGCTGGGGGATGAGTGGACGCTGGAGAAAGGGCAGTGGGCCCAAAACAACTTTTCCTTGCAGTGTCGTCGAGGAAGCTTGCAGTCTCGGTAAGGAATTGCATTCAAGATAAGATTTTGACTTCCTTGATTCTTCCATTTTAAAGAAATGTCCTGCAAGATCTGCTGTATAAAGAAAAGCAAAGTCAAACCCAGTCACTATCTTGCATGACAGAAGTGCCATTCCAGTCACTTTAATGAATAATTGTATTTCCTGTTGTACAACGAAGTTACCACAGATAAGCCAGTGGCCATCTCTTTGATAAAAGCCATAATGTGATTTGGCAGTTGCTAAAAAAAAAGACTGAAACAAACTAGGATTTATAAAACAAACACAGAACATTGGTTTCACAATGAAGTTCATACCTACCTAAAACGGATTGATCACTGTGCATAGCAGCGTAAGATGCTTTCCTGACAAATATAAAGAGTTGGAACCACTGCCATAATTCAGTATTTGGCCCTCTGAACAAACCTAATTTGAAAATGTATATTTTTTTTATAGTTTTTCAGCAATGCAATTGTGCCTGTGAAACAAATACACAGCACATGCTTCCTCGGCTTTTTTCAACCCTGCACTCTAAGACCGTTTTACCACGAACTGACATACATATTTTCAAATCCACTAGTCCCCATTTTTGGAAAGCACTTCTCCAATGTGTGGCTGCTCACAAAAGGCTGGACTGCTTCAACTATATAAATGCAGGCAGCTCTGTAAAAAGTTCAATATTTCTCAGTGCTTTGCCTGCAAGCTAATGATTCAGGTGTGTATATTTACCCGTTAAACCAGATGATCACAGCACTGCATTCCTGGCATACCAGCCTTGGATGCAAAACTCTCCGAATTGAATGGTTTCACTCTCCCCGCTTTTGCCCGTTACCATCTGATGAATGTCTATGAGACATTTAACGCTAATGCATTATTCAAATGCAGCATAATATGTTTGGTAAATTCAACAAAAGGTATGAAAATTCAAACTTTGTTTTGTCACTTTTTAAAACTGACCAACACGTCCACAAACTTTTATAGCACATCTAGAATACTAAGTCAGTGGAGAACTATGCCCCGAGTGTATCTGCTAGGTGCGTGGCAACGGCTTTGGGCAGAAACCAGTGTTACATGGTTAACCATCCATGCCCTAGTTATATTGACTGCAAAAAAGCTAATGGTCACGGGGCGTCTAATCACCTTGTGACTGTATGCAGAATATAGGATTCTTGTAAGCATATCTTTAGATATTGTAAAGTAGTTAACTGAAGTGCCTCTTAAATTGTACGTTCTAATTAGCCATACATCTAGGCATGAGACACTTTTCTGTTTGTTGACTAGTCCTTGAGGGGTTTTACGATAGAGGTAACGTTTGAGTAAAGTAAATACAACACTGTCATGCAAATTAGAATAGGTTTATTGAACATAGTTAATACAAGTTATTATTAGAACATAAGCGTAAATGTAGGGACAGAATACAAAGACAAGGAAATACACATTCTATTTATAATATACTATAAGGATGGTAGTGGTAGGCAGGATAGACGTTTTGAGCGTAAGAGAAAGCACAAGGATAAAGTATAAAGACAATGAAATTAGAGCTTTTTGCGATGTATTTTAAGGTGGGTAAGGCAATTCAAAATGACATGCTGTGAAGTTATTGATAGGTTTGCAAAGTCATGAAGTAGAACAGTATACATACTGCACAACAGGCAATCTAGATGGTAATGACTGTTAAAAGACGCAGTTGTTAAAATGGCTGCAGTGTTTGTCCCGGATCCTTTGAGCCTGACATGAAGTTGGTGTAGTTAGGCAGAGGGCGATCTTCTCAGCACTGAGTGTACCAAAAGTGCAAGGTTTAGATACTGGTGAGTCCAGAAAAAAGAATGTAGAAGAAGGTAGATGCTTTTAGTGTCCTCCAGTTTCTATTTGGGTGCCTGAGGCTGAGACACTGTTTATTCGACAGAATAGGGGAGTTGCTAGTGGAACCTCTGGTCTAATAGTGGGGAGGAGGAGGAAGAAGAAATGGTAGGGCACCTTTAAAAACCTGTGCGGGAAAGTTGTCTTGACATGCTGCATCCACCTTTTTGTAGGGCTAGAATCCTTAGAAGTATGGGGTGGAGGAGCGATTCCTGGGATGTGTGGTTAAGGAGGATTGACTAACACCAATTGCAAAGTGGACGTTGGAACTTTGAAGTCTATAATGATAGAGTGGGTCTGTTAGATAGGTTGAGGGGTATACATGAGATGGGGTTGATGTTCAGAATTCTAATTTCGAATAATTCCGAGCTAGCTTGAGGCTCCTTCCTATATTTGGAATAGCAGTGTCTGAATGCAATTCTTTGGAAAACCTAGATCACCAGGGTACGGGGTGATAGGATTTCTGGACAATCACTGTGTGAGGAGAATGGGAGGGGGCTAGACTGGCACATTGGTGAGTTGGCAGAATATATAGGATCAAAGGCGTATCTTAAGGTAGAAGCAAGGTTGAAGGTAGTTTTAAGGGATAACTGAAGGTTTTGATGAGAAGGGGAAGTGTATCTAGGGAGGTGACGGTGAACTGATGGGTGAAAGGAAAGATAGAGAGTTTAGGGATCCCATGGGTGAATAAGTGGTGTGAGTCATAGATTGATGTGAAGAAACCTGCTGTGTGATGTCAAGAAGTGCTGTGAGCCTATTTTAGGAGATCGAGAATGATGAGAGGTAGAAGTAATAGAATGATGCATAAATAAATCTACTCTCTTCTGTTGCAAGAAGTTGGGATGACTAAAGCAAAGATTTCATGTGGCTAGAGGAGGCTAGTGGGAGGGCGTATTCTGGCAGAAGTGTAGCTCCAGGCATGGGTGATAAGGCTCTATGTCAGAATCCTGCACGTTGAAGGCTGCATCCAAAAAAGGACATTTGTTTTAGGCTATTTTCGGAGGGGCCTTCAACCTGTGGGAAAGACCAATTTCTGAGGGTTTACCCCTGAAGCCATCCTTGGAATCGCTCACCCCTCTCCCGTCATCACTTTCCTCTTGCATTGGTGGAAATTTCTTTTTCGGGAATTCACCCAACGAACCTCGCTGTCGCTCGCCCAGACCCTCACTTCCCATCACAAACATTGCCACTGTGCATCCCCAAACACCATATACACCCAGACAAACCTACATACAACCCCTCCCCCACCACAAACCTGGTGCGTCCCCCCAAAATACACCCAAGCAGAGACTCAAACGTACACTCACGGGACAAACACTGCACCCCGCACCCAAATCGCATACTAACACAACACACACGCTCACATACCTGCTCTCCCCGTCTTTCTTCCAGGCTGCTAAGGAAGAACCTTTCAGCCCCTGTGCAGCATGGGGCAGGGCTCAGTCTCTGTCAAAGAAGAATGCGGCTGACGGTTTGTTGTCTTTTATTTTGCCCACGATCAATAGATTGCGGGAAAAAGACTGCATATCGATTAAATATTTTCCGTGTCAGATCTTGTATACAAAGCAGGGATAATTAAAAAAGGGGAAGGTGGTGGGCGCAAGATATTTCTTTGAGTGTATTGAGCAAGGGAGGGGGGTTGGTGTTCGATAATGGGAAGAATCGGACCTTTATGAATATAATTTGCATAATAGGGCATTAGAGTAGAAAATGGATGTTAGGATGGTTTAAGGACAGAGCTATGTCTGGTGAGGCACTGACCTCTGGGGTTCAGCCATCTGGGTGGAATTGGCCAGCCTAGCTGAATGGGAGCGTGTTCTGTTTCAGGCCCTTGAACTATTCCTTCTGAAACTGTATTTGCAAGGCTAAAGCATTTGTGTTTCAAAGTTCTACAACATCATTCTGAAGAGTTGGTTGCTTGCTTGAATAGGAACCTAGTGTAATGTTAATGCCCCTTGCTAAAACACGTGCAGATTCTGTGATAACCTGTTCACTATTTCTGCATCCATGGCTTTGGACTATTGCCAACAGACAGGTTAAAATCCTGTCCGGGGAATATGAAATTCAGAAGAAGAGAATTGTGGCTAAAGCATAAAAGTGGTTAACAACAAATTCCTGTTGCAGGTATAAGTGTGGGGGTTCTACAAAATATTAGAAAGTAGTGTATATTGATCTAAAGAAACGGGGAGCCAGTGCATAATGTTTAGATTCTGGAAAATTAACAAATGAGTAAAATAAATTAGAATCTCTAAATCAGCATTGGGTCAAAGCATCTCAATTTGGTTGATTTTACCCTCCCTCCTCTCATTTGCCTTTTTTTCCATTGGGTCTGCCCCTCAGCTGGTTCCACTGGCCAACTGTTGGCTTCCTTTTCCCCTGGTGCCCGGTCTTAGGCATCAGAGATCATATAACTGGCTCTAAGCCCCACTCCCTTTTCATATGCCGACCAGCCAGTGTTTGATAATGGTCGCCTGCTAAAGGTATAGTGAATTTCAGTTTGTATCTGGAATAAGTGGAATGTCTAGGTTGCTGGTTTGATGTCTGTGATGAACCTCATATATTCTGTATGTTGCAGCTTCTCTCGCCAGTTAGCTGCAGGTTTGGTCTTTACCGCTAGAAATCTTGGTACTTGAAGTCCTAGGGAAAAAGAAAGAACACTGGTTACCATGTTGCAGAGCAGATATGGGGCAAGTAAAAGTGGTACTGTGTAGGAAGATGATGATGATGATTGTATTTTGTAAAAGTTGTTTTTTATATTACTTATATCACTTTGATAATTTAGGCACAGGTAGACTGGAGCCCTCCCAACTAACAACCCCTACGTCTAAGGCCGGATCGGCTGTTGCAAGTATGTGATGGGCCTCCTGCCCCAGGTTGAGAGGGGTTCCCAGACCCTCTTGACATGGTCAGATCACTGACTGTCACATTAAACTAGGAATGCAGGCCTAAAATTAGCAACTATAGCCTCAGATCTAATGATCTCTCCCAGCTAACCGTCCCAATTTGCAGATTATCTTAGACCAAGGTTGGAGCCTTCTACTCTGCGGCCCACATTGCCTGGAATAACCTCCCTCTACAATTGAGAACTGAAAACTCCAACAGAGTGTTCAGAAAAGGACTCCAAACCTATCTGTTCAACTAACACCATCTCGGTCTGAGTTTCTGTCTTCTGGCCCTTTCTTCATCTCATGCGACCTATTTTTGGCTGCTTTATTTGTTTTTGTATTTGTCAGCGCCCTTAAGCCTTAGGGTCAGTGGATTTGCGCTATATAAATCTTAAATAAATACACCTGAAATTCTAAATACTTAAGTACCGTATAAATAGCATTGATGTGATGAAGTGACGTTTGGGTCTCCCATGAAACTAAATGGGATTGAGAAGAACTCTGGATATATTTTTAAATAACTGAGAGATCCCTGGATTACATCTGAACACAGATACAACTAAGATATTGGTGTTCAATCCACAGTTTGCAAAACAAATGTGGACATGTAAAAGAAAGTAAATTGGAACAGACAGTGTTCAACGATTATCTGGGCATTTGTTATCATACGAACTGTGGATGGTCTTCTCAAGTCACCAAAGCTTTTTCCAACCTGGGAATGTTTAGTGGGGCTACCCACTCTTTCTTTGTAAAACATGGGAGGGGAGAAATCTCACCTGCCCTGGTGTTACACTGAAAGCAGGTGATACCGGCTTCATCTTTTGGTGCAGATTTTGGGGCTAAGGTAATATTGGAGCATTGGAGACCATGGAAAATACCTTTCTAAAAAATGTACTGTTGTTGTCACAGAGCTTGGTTTCCAAGGCCAGGTTTACCTCTCATTTACCAGTGGGCAAAATTGTCAATAAAGATTGAGGTGATATGCTCCGAGGTGGCGGGCATCCCGAATAGCGCGGTCTACGAAACGGTTGATTGCTCAAACATTGAATGAGAATGAGAGGACTTGTCATCAATCAGCATATGTGAAGTGAAGTACGTGACGTGCTAGCCAAACAACCGTGATATAATTTGATGTTTGATTCTTTTATGGGAATGAAGAAGTAATTGCATATAGATTATATTGTAACAGAGCATGCCCTGAAGATGAACAGAATGTCCGAAATGCATCGGCTGGAGCCTCTGCCACAATAAATGATAAAAGCTATAATTTGCACAAAGAACTTTGGACTTATGTTTTTTTAACCTTTTAATGGTTGAATTAACTATAACTTTGAAAAAAGAAACACATATTTAATGTAGCAGTAGTATTCACTACACAGAGGGCGTCTCCGAAGCTCAGTGGGAGTCATACTGAGCACATGTTGCCACAGAGCTCACCGTCAGCACTATTACATTTGGAAATGGATATCAGTCCTGTCGGAAATTTATTAGCTGCAAAACCCGTATTTTACTGGCATAGGTTGTGGTGTTCAGATAGCCTAGGGAAATACAGAGCAGCATTAAAAAATCAGTTGAATTTGGAGGGGGGAAATGTATTCCATGAGTTTCACACTTTAAGAAGCAACTAATAGGGCTGAATGAAGCTGTATTATGGGAACCCCTGAACAAATTGCTACGCCTGTCTTGCCTAGGATACAGATAAAAACTAGGAACAAAGAGTTGATGTTGGAAGCGGCTAGAAGCTTCAAGTTGGGACCTACTTACATTGAGGGTAAATTGGATCCTGGCTTTGAACATTAGCTTGACCTTATACAACAACCATATGACCAATCTTTGTATATTTGGTGTAGGATGGGGAACACTTCAATTATTGTCCTTTACTAAATCTTGGAGTCAAGGTGGATCAAGTATGTGGCCTAGGCATGGGAACTGTTATCAATTTTTTTTGTTTATCTATGTTAAATTGAAATATCTGAGAACTTGATATCTAAGGCCACTTTTTGAGGCACCTAGGTGTCACGCTCACCTGATTCCCACGGGGGCGCTGGCCTGGTTTCGAGTGCTGATGCCTCTTCAATGGTGAAGCGCAGGGCTCTGAAGATGGATAGGACGGGCCCCTCTACTCTGGCTAAACTGGCTCGCAGGAATATCCTCCTGTACGTGAAAAGGGAGTATTACAATCTGGCGGAATAATGCTCGAGCCTCCCACTTCCTTCCAACCCTCCTCGATACCCTTCCACGATCCCCCGTGAAGTCTCACCTTAGGGTCTGAAAGGACGAGCTCTCCATCCTGCTTCTGTCGCAGGGGCGCATTGAACCCAGTTACTTCACTGGATTGAGGTTGGATGGGAGTTCAGGTAAGCTTGATTATACTGGTAAGGCGCTGTAAAAGTTCTGTTGCAAGTTCAAAAATTCAAGCTTTAAATAATAATGTTCATTGTCTTTTTCAGGTGATGAATGAAGATTCCTTTGGAGACTTCTTGCAACAAAGCGCTGATGTTGATGTCTTTTCCCCGTAGGGGCCGGGGTTCGGAATGCCGGAGATATGGCGCCGACCCGAAGTGAAAAGTGCAGTTCCAGTAAAGATCAGGTAAGTCCTAGATGAGCGCTCAGGTAATGTTTTTGCATTCGCTCATCTAATGTCTTTGTCTTTTTTCCCCATAGGGGCCGGGGTCCGGAAAATGCCTGCAAGCAGCAAGACCCGAAATGAAATGGGAATGACCCAACAGGTAAGTCTTAGAAGGAAACTGAGCTTTTCCTATTCCCTTCCTTCTCTCACCTTGTGTTCTTGTCTTTTTCTCTCTAGGCTCTGGGAAGTGGCTGTGGATCCGGTTGATCGCTGCTGAAGATGGAGGCGCCCAAGAAAGGTGAGTGAAATGCAGCGCTGCAGCGATCAGAGCGAAATGCTTTTAAAAATGATGTCTTCCTTTTCAGGATCGTCGGTGAAATGTCTCTGTGATGCAGGTTTAGCAGGTAAGGCCTTCTTCCTCTCGAATTCTCTTCTTATCACCCTTTGCAGGTGTCCCAGGATGCTGACAGGCGTGGCTGAAGTCCAGAAGCAGGAGCAGACACGGTGAGCGTCCAGCTGCTAGGTGCAGAACAACGCGAAGCACGTGTGGCTGTTCGGGTGGGGTTTAAATAGCTTTGGAAGAAGTTCCAGGTATGTATCCTTCCACCGATCAGGTATGTATCCTTCCCCGACCACACCCAGGTGGAAAGTAGTCCCACAGGTAAAGTAGTCCCATTCAGGCATCAAGAGGTCCTGGATGTAGCAGCATGGTCTGCATCAGGTAAGTGCACATAAAAACACTTGTCCAGCTTTATGAGCCTGGCGCCCAACATGAGCCTGGCGCCTAAGGCGCCAGGACTGCGTCCAAAGGGCCCCAGCTTGGGCCCGCTGGAACTTCCCTGGGGGGGATGATGCCTGCCTCTGGGGTTGCTGGGTCGGACCTGGCTCCTTGGAGGTAGGCATCATGACACTAGGCTTCGATCAACCATTAAAGCAATTAAGTTATGTAGATGTCCCACTGAGCACCATATTGTATTTGCTGTAGCCGGTTATATTCACAGGTCTTGGTTGCACTGGTTGAAATTAGGTTATGACCATTGGGTGATGACATTATTTTATATAGAACTCATACTATAGGCTTTTAGTGGTTGACCTAGATTTGGGTAATTTTGATGAGGCTACGAGTGTACTCTCCACTTTCCTTTTTAAATTCTTTTTATTGATGAGTACATAGAAATTGTTTTAAATCTGTAAGGTGATTTTGTTCTGTTTTATATTTGTTTTCTATGGTTTTTATACCGAATAAAGGAGCAAATTAAATGAAACTAAATGTATGAAATAACCCATATACCAGACATAGATTTCCGGCTATTAATCGTACACAGGAGCATTTTCCAACCTTTTGGTGATGGCTTTGTCCAATGATATGCCAGCATTATCACTGTACACTTTCATGATTCTACACCAACGATATGTCATCATTGCCTCTATAAAACACTTTCATAATGATGCTCAGAATAATTGTGAGTCAAGCCAATATGAAGCAAATGTTCATGATGGCTTGTGTCCACAATACTTGCTAACATAGCCCTGTAAAACCGTTTTTAATGTTACCTCTGCCCAAATGTATGTCTGCATCATCGCAATCCAGAAGCGTTTGCATGATTTGCTTGCATTTTAAATTAGCACTTGCCTGAGCTACGACGAATGGACACAACCTGAAGAAGGGCAAAGCTGTAGGCATGGGTGTGACTAATGCCCTTATCCCCTCTTGCAGGGGGATCCTTAAGGCAGTATAGGTGAGGAGTGAGTATCCCCTCCCACCATTCCCCAGGCAGAAGCAAAGCAGGAGAATGACTTCCCGGCACCTGTCTGTCGCCTGGCTGCAAATAGGCACTGGGGGAGTGGGGAAGTGTGGTCTATGGACAATGTTGCAGATTTTCTTTGGCAAACCTAACTGGACAGCAGGCAACTCTGGGTGATAATCTTGTAGCAGTGACAGGAGCTTCTTATTCAGGCCTGACTTCCAATCTGCCACCCCTTGTTAGCTCAGCAACTCATACCTAGGAAGAGGTAAAGGCAAACATAAATGTGCCTGGGGAAGAGTTTAAAACCGAGAAGGGAGAGTTGTGGCTCATGGGTCTGCACCTGAGGGCTCCTGTAAACCTTCCAGCAGCACTAGAAAAGTATCATGCAGAGGTTTGCAGTCCCAGCGAGCAAAGGAAACTGCAAATGTGCTTATGAAATCTAAGATGCTGGTTTACAGTGGCTCAGAGCAGTGTAGGCGGGGCAAGCAGAGTCTTGCAGAAACAAACAGCACAAGCTGAGAGAATTGAAAATGGCAGACACAACTCTTATAACCTTCATTAGCAGAGGCAAAGAGTGATCAGCTTCAGCTTGTCAATGCCTCATTTTAGAAAGTTGTAGTTGGCAGAGGCTCAATCCATTCACATTACACTCAAGCTGCATATTCCACACCACCAATTGCACGCCATGCTCCAGAACATGCAGAGATATAAAAAGGGTCCTGAAGGCGAGGACAGTGTAGTATTAAGGAATATGGAGTTCGAAGTGCAGATTGGAGCATGTGGGAGAGTTGAGGATTTGATGAGGAAGGAGTTAAGGAGGTGGCCCTGAAAGTTAGGAGTGGAAAGCAGGCAAGAACAGTGAGAGGAGCAGGGAAGTAGGTGAGGAGGAAACAGAGTGAGTGTTAGAAGATTGCAGGACGAGGTATGGCAAGTGAGGAGATAGGAAGGGAAGAGAACAAATTGGGGTTAAGTTAAGAATGGGAGGACGAAAAGTGGTGTGGGGTGGAGGAAATGTGTTGGAGCAGGAAAAGAGGAAGAAGTGAAGTAGGAGCAAGATAGAAAATGTGGACGAGGATAGGGCAGAAGAAAGATGGGGAAGAGAACAAGAGACGTTATCCCAATCCTGTAAAGTGTTGCATGGAGGGGAGTCTACACATTCCATTTGGGAAGACTACACTGCTATGATTGGGAGGGGTAGCCTGATGACCCCTGCAGGTCCCACAAAGCTAAAAGTGTCGGCTGCTCGATCCCTAACCAGGTGAACCAAGGCACCTGGGGAGGTGGTGCCACGTAACCTAGATGTCCAGGAGGACCCATGTGACAGCTTTGGATGAGCTATAAAGACTCGCCAAAAAAAGAAAAAAGTGAGATATTATACATCGCAGAGAGTGTAAGTGACAATTTCCCGCTGACTTGATCAATGGATTGAGAACCACAGAACCTAATCTTTAAATTTGAGTGTGTTTGAGTTGACTGTCAATCCGTTGGATGCGGGAGGTAACAGAAAAGATACCTTTTTGATCCAGCTGTATCAATCTAAAAGGAAAAAAGAGAAATCTCAACAGTTTGCGGTGTGTTTTCAAAACGTGGTAACTGTGATGCACCACCTTACCAAAATGGTCTGTGATCATGCCGCCTGCCTAGCCATGAGTGGGTGACTCAGTAGGTGTCAGGTGAAAATGTCTTTCTTTTTGTGCAAAAATAGAAAAAAACTATTTAGAAAGACCGATCTGAGCAGTCGTTCTAAATTCAACTGTCATGCCTGACAGTTATGGCCGAGCGTGTAGGGGAAGACAAGTCATGGGCATGAGAGTTAAGTGTTTTAATGTTTGTCTTTATGTCTGTGTATTTTGAGGGAAAATGTAGTGTGAAATGGACTGGTGGGGGAGAAGGTGAGTGTTACGTTGGCTCGAGGAGGAGTGTTTGTTGCATGAAAGGGAGGGGCGGGTGGGCATGTGTCTGACAGGGAGGATGTCTCCTGTATGATATAGTCCTAGGGATGCTTGGGTGGTAGTGAGGTCTTCCATGGTGTCTGTCTTGAGCCTAGGTAGTGGTGGTTTGTTAAGACAGGATGTATAGTATGCTCTCACTCAGTTGTGGCATTGTCTATGTGATGGGGGAATCATGCTGATCCTGTTAATGAAGAGTTTGTGGTGGTGGTGGTTTTTTTTTTTTAATGAAATGTGGTACCAGTGGTCGGGAGTGTGGGTTGATTCAATGCTTGACGACGGCTCTGCTTTTGTTGTTGGCCCTGTGCTATGGTTTTCTGTTAGTAGTTGGCCTTTGAATGGTGATCAGTCATCTGGCTGTAGTTTGGCGTTCCTTGAGCAGGGTAAGTTCAGATGCACTGATGAATTGCCATCCAGTCTTTTCTTGTGTTCTGATGGTTCTTTTGTTGAGGTTGAGTTCTTGAGTGTACCCGGCTGCGGTAGGTTTAGGCTCGAGGGTGTGTTTCATCGGAGCATGACTGCTGAAGTTTGTTGAATGGGTGGTATTGAGATCAGCCTAATAAAGGCACAATCTGTGATCAGTCCTTTGCATAAAAAACAACTAAATACACTTGAAGACGGGAGCCAAACAAGTGATCTTGAATAGATCTTGAGGGAGTTGAAGTAGGAGGAAGAAATGTGGCAGCAAGATATTGAGGGGCAGAGTGGAGTGGATTAATAGGAGGAGGGTACAGTATTGAGGAGATTGGAATCCAAGGCCATCAAGGAGGAGAGTACATTTGAGAAAAATGTGGTGCAAGAGAGGATCAGAGAAAAGGAATAACTGGGGTGGAGGAAGAGCCGGAGAAGGAGGAAAGGACGACTCAGAAAAGCAGCAATAATTGGATAGGTTGGCAGAAGGCCAGAGGCTAGTGAGAAGGGCAGAGGAGGTGCTAGGGGGGGGCAGTACGGGTTATAGCCCCAGGTCTTTTAGTTGTAGCCCCGGATAGGTCAGGGACTATAACCAAAAGGCTAGCTAGCCCTGAGACCCGACAGGCCTGACATGGCATAGCCCTGGATCTTTTCCAGACCTAACACCCCTGCAGTGGGGATTTGCGTGGAAAGACAGGATTAGTGTAAAACAGCGAGATAATGCCCATTTGTTAGGAGGGGGGTGGAACAAGATCATTGCGGAACAGCTGGACAGTTAGCTGACAGCTGGCTAAAGGGACAGAGCCTACCTGAGTGAGCGGCAGTTCGGTGAGGAGAGTGATAGAACAGACTAGTGAGATATGTTCAGACCAGGAGGGAATGCCGCATGTAGACTCTGAGAAGACAAACCCTAGAACTACAGCAGGAGAGCTTATGTCAGGTGGCAACCCTTATCCATGCCTGCCTCCGAGCACCATGGATTCTGGGGAGTGATCCGGCATTTTAATGAATTTGACGTTTTGGATAGACCGTGGCTTTGTGGAACAGCAGCATTTGGATGAGCCAGAGACCGTTTGACGAACCTGAGTTTATTGAATCAGAAATGTTTTTTTTGTTATAACTTCCTCTATTTTACGAGAAGTTATTTAGCTTCTATTGCTGCAGATTTACTGAACGGGTTTAGTGCTATACGGACACTCCTGTGTGAAATTCAAATAAATAACTTCTTTTTAGCCAATGTATGGTCATGTTCGTCCCATGTCTTTGAGACGGGACCCAAATGTGAAGCCTATTTTCAACTCTACAAAGCTTATAGCAAACCAAATGAGGGGAGTAAGATTTCAGGAGGTGATGACAGGAGGGCAGCGTATGTTCTGAGGAAGAAGTGGTAAAAGTAGGAGCATAAGAGCTGGAAAAGAGCAGAGTAAGATCCGAGTAGGTGCTGGTGGAAGAAGTAGTGAAAGTAAAGGAGAGCAATCTCTTAATAGGACTATATATATATATATATATATATCGGGAAGATTTTGGCGGGCCATGTGTCTCTGTAGGATCTGCAGGTGGTAGAATGACTAGACCTAGGCAAGGATGCCAGCAGAACAGTTAGGGCGACCAAGAGCTGGAGACCCTATAATTTGGGGAAAGAGCGTTTCCTGCCCTGGGATTAAGTAAGGGGTTTTGAAATGGAGGGGGCTATTCATGGCGCTATCTCACCCCAACAGAGAAGATGCACCTACTGTTAAGTATATGCTTTGCATTGAATGTATATTATGGATGGAAGCAATTCTTATGTTGATTCCACTCTGTCATGTGTGAGGTCAGATGATTCCAGGTTATGGAATCCTCAGCTGTGTTGTTGTTTGAGAACGACAGTTGGTTGAGGACTGCAGAACTGGGTGGGGGTCTTCTTTCATGTATCCTAGTCATTTTTAAGACAGAACAATAAAACTGGTTTACAACTTACCTGGTGTGGTCTGTGTCGCAACAATGGTGACGAGGGTGGGATGCTGAAGTCAACGGCATCCACTGGCGACCAGACCGCGACCTGAAGACCCCCAAACCTGAGGAAGGAGAGACTGGCGTTCTACTTATTCATTTCGAGCTGCATACTGGATTAGAGATGGATTCAAGGCTGGAAACGCGCCGGTCCGTGGAACAGACGAAACACTCGGCAGGACAGCTGTTTTCGTTGTTGGAGAGGACAACTCAGTGGATGTTATTACTTCCACCAGGAGAGGCGGGAGCCCGTCGTTGGAACTACGGATTTGTACGGGTTGTGGGCGTGAGTCACCGCCTCCCCTCCCCCTTACCCCCCCGCTCCTGCAGCCGAAAGGGAAATTGTTGTTACAGCTAAGGAGGTGCACCGAATGGCGACGTGGAGGATCGCTCCTTCATTTGCCCTGCACAGGGATCGTGTGTTGGGAGCGCCGAGTGGATACCAGGCGCTGCGGATGGGGATTGGCTCCTCCTACGCTAACCCAGCGCTGTGAGTTGTGAGCTGTGCCCGACCCACTGCTGAGGGGCGCTGCCCAGATTGAGCCAATCATTGGCGGAGAAACGAGAGACTCCATTCACACGCTCGTCTACTGTCACGTGATCTTGGCAGATCCCGACACGTGACCGCTCTCTGTGGTAGAAACCAGGAAGTGCTCCTGTATCGGAGGAGCGAAGTCGAGTCGGCTGTGTTCACTTGACCGCCTAGGGCCTGATTGGGGAGGCAGTGTTGGCCTAAATTACAAGCACGGTCACAACCAGGAAGTGCTCCTGCAGCGGAGGAGCGAAAAACAAACAAACCAGCTGTGTTCACTTGACCGCCCAGGGCCCGATTGGGGAGGCGGTGTAAGCTCACTGTGAATGTTTTTCACCACATTCCTAATGGTGCACAGGTGAGGGTGCAAGCGAAAGTGAGACCGCGTAATACTGGAAACAGTGATCTAATAGTGCTCACACCGGTCTGCACCCAGGTAGACCGATATCTCAGCAAGTTAAGCTGCGTGAGTGTGGATTGAGTGGAGAGTATCAACCGGTTGATATCTGAGTGCTGAATATCATGGCTTTGTCAGGTGTACCTGGACCCCAAATGTTTTTGCCCACACTAGGCCCACCTAGGATTAAGTGGCCCCCCTGGAAGAAGGGGTTTCTTCATTATGTGAAGGCTACATGTGGAAATGGTATGTCGGTCGAGCGAAAAGTAGCGATGCTGATGCACTTTCTTGGTTATGAAGGCCAAAGAATTTTTGAAACGCTCCCAGCCACAATGGAATTAGATATGGAAGCCAGAGCGAATGATTTTGATGAAGCCCTAGCAAAGTTAGATAAGCATTTTGAGTCCAAAATAAGCACAGTGCTTGAACGGTCCCATTTTGATATGAGGTTCCAGCACGAAGGGGAGTCTGTAGAAGATTATATTACAGCTTTGAGACACTTAACAATAAATTGTAAATTTGGTGCAACATTGGATGAACATATAAGAGATCAATATGCTACATTGTGCCAATGATAAGATACGTGAGGAAGTGTGGATAAAAGATGACCCTAACCTGGATGAAGTCGTGGCTATAGCCACAAGATTTGAACATACGCTACAATGTGTGGCTAAGTTGTCTGTTAAACAGACAAAGGTGCCTCAGTCCTGTGAGGTGCTGAGAGTGGGAGATGAAAAGAAAGATAACATGAGACAAAAAGAAACAGACGCCCAAACCTGCAAAGCACTATGACCCCAACCAGAGTAAGGGGGGAGGAAGTCAGCTGTGGAATAAACCAGCCCAGAGGGATGGGGTGCAAGGAAGTGTTAAAAGGGATGACAGATTTATGCTTCTGATGTGGAAGTGCTCGCCATTTATCGACGTCTCCTGTATGTCCGGGTAGACGGGTCAATTGTAGTATTTGTAAGGGGCATTTCGAAAACTGTTGTGAGAATTACTGCGCTGGCGGAGGAAAAGGCACTATGTTGGTTGATGAGTGTGATGTAGCATCATCAGAGGAAGGTGAAATGTCAGAGAATAAGATTGTTACGGTGCATATGGTGAAGTGTACTGGAGCCGATGATTCTGAACATCCATCTGCTTGGGTTGAGCTAAATGGCCATCAAGTGAAAATGTTTGCGCATTCATGCTCAACAATCACTTTAATGTCCAGAGCAGTGTATGAAAACGCAGTGTGTGGACGTATGAAAGATTTGAAGCCTTCAGACAAGAATCCTAGGGGTTACAATGGAAGCAAAATAGAAGTGTTGGGATGCTGTGAAGCTCAATTTAAGTTTAAAGGTAGAACGACCTGTGGAAAAATGTATGTCACTAAAGAGGGTAAAACTTTGCTTGGTTGGAAGGAGCAAAGAGGTTTGAGCATCAAGTTAGATCCCAATAGTAAAGAACAAGTATTGAATGTTATATCAGAAACTGATAAAATCGGTTGTAAGGAGAATGATACAATTTTGAAATACCCAGAAGTTTTTAAAAAGTGGGTAGGATGTCTTAAAGAGATGTTACACAAAATTGTGAGGAAAGTATACCGGTTGCAGCTAAACTCAGACCTTTACCAATGTCAATGCGAAATGCAGTGCGTGAGGAGCTAAGAGAGTTAGAGTCAGAAGGCATTATTGAACCTGCTAAAGCTGTGGAGTGGATTTCTCCAGTGGTAGTGGTGAAGAAGGCGATCTGAGAGTCTGTGTCGACTTAAGGGAACTGAATCGGTGTGTGATAGCTGACCGCTATCCACTTCCAAATATGGGAGAACTATTAAGTTGCATTGGTAGTGCAAAATTCTTTGCCAAATTAGACATGGCAAGTGCCTATCACCAGATAAATTTGGATGAGGAATCTCACAAACTTACAGCTTTTATTACGTATGAAGGGAGTTATCAATTCCGTTGCATGCCATTTGGTCTGATATCTGCTTCATCTGTTTTCAAAAAGTTATGGATAAGCTTCTTAAGGATATATGCGGTGTATGGTGTTTTCAAGACGATGTATTGATATGTGGGAAGAGCGAGGAGGAATTAAAAGAAAAGGTTGAAATGGTGTTAGATATTCAAAAGAAGAGGTATAACGTTACAAGGGGAGAAATGTGTGTTCACAACTAGAGTAGTAGAATACCTGGGTCATGAGATATCAGAAGATGGGTTAAGACAGAAAAGAGACTTGGTGGATGGTATTGTGAGGATGCAAGTGCCGAGAAACAAAGCAGAATTGAGATCATTTCTGGGCGCGATTGAATTTTATCATCGTGTTGTAGAAAAATATGCCGATAGTGTGACTAGACTAAGGACATTGTTAAAAAGGGGAGTGGAGTTTAAATGGGACAGAGAGTGTGAGAAGGAATTTAGGGAAATTAAATCGAAGATTGACATGGCAAAACCTTTAGCCATGTATGATACCAGGAAAAGGACCATTCTTTCGGTAGATGCTAGTGATATGGGGATAGGTGTTGTGATGTCCCAATTGGGAGAGGATGGGAGTGAGGTAGTTGTGATGCATGCCTCTCGTATGTTGAAAGGTGCTGAGCTCAATTATTCTGTCTTGGAAAAGGAAGCCCTGGCATGTCATTGGGGCATAGAGAAACTTAGAAACTTTGTGTGGGGACAAGAATTTACTCTGAGGACTGTCCATAAGCCTCTAAAAGCAATTTTTGAAAGCAAAGGACTTGATAAAGTATCGAGGAGAGTTGCCTGCTGGGTAACCAGACTTCAATGTCATAAGTTTGTCATAGAGGTAGTATCTGGCAAATAGAATGTACAGGCGGATCATGCGTCCAGAGTAAGAATAGTGGAAAATGTTCATGATGAGCATGACAAGTTTGAGGAGGTGGGCAATATGGTCTTTGTGACTGTGGAAGGTATCATACAGAGGGAGGAATGGCTTCATGTGTTTGAGTCGGAGGAAATGTGGAAGCGCATAATTAATTTTGTCACAGAGGAATGGCCGGAGAAGAGGCTGTTATCTGGTGAAGAGATAGCATTATGGGAGGTGAGGTTTGAGTTATCAGTGAAAGAGGGATTATTCTAGCGTTGGGACAAGTTGGTTGTTCCAGGGTGTTTAAGAGAGAAATTGATAAAAATTGCTCATCAAGGCCATATAGGAGTGTATAAAACCAAAGAGATTATAACAGCCAATTACTGGGGGCCAGGTCTTGACCTAGAAATTGAGAGAAGAGTGGGAGAGTGTACTGATTGTATCAAATCAGGAAAAAACTTGTCAGCTGTGGCTCAGCCGGTGAGGAAAGTGCATGCACCAAAAGGAGTTTGGCATGATTTGGCAATGGATGTTGGGCCCGGTTGATATGGGTAGAGGATGAGGAAGATTTGTACTTGTTTTAGTGGATACATTTTCGCAGTGGACGGAATTTAGGGTGTTGAGGGAAGTAACATGTCAGAATATTGTGAGATTCTTAGAAGATGTATTTGAGAGGGAAGGCCTACCAAGGAGTATTCTAACGGACAATGGTCCACAGTTCACAGGGAGTTTGTTCCAAGAATATCTGAACAAGTGTGGGATAAAGCATAAAAGGACTGCGCTATATTATCCCCAGGGAATGGAATGGTTGAGAGAGTAAACGGGTGTATCATGGAAGGAATCGGAGGGGGGAGTGCATGTGGATTAGATAAGAAAGTTGCAGTAAAAGAACGCTTATATGCATTGCGAATGGCACCGTCTGTTGAAACAGGTCTCAGCCCTTTTGAACTGATGACGGGTCGAAAAGGGAATATATTATTGTCTCCAGCTTGGTTGGGCAGGGCGAGAGAAACAGACAATGTGGTGGATGATATAAGAAAGAGGATGGATGCTCGAAAAGATAAATGGGTTAAAAAGACCAATGTGAGGTTTCCTAGAAAAAGGACTGTGGTTGAAGTGGGGGATCTTATCAGGATAAGGAGGGCCGTGATTCCCAGAAAGGGGGAACCTCTTTACTCGGATCCTGTTAGAGTTGTCCAAGTGTTTGAAAATGCTGTGAGGCTAGAAAGTGGACAGGTATGGAATATGTCCAGAGTTGCTAGAATGAGGAAGTGAACTAATATATATAGTGTGTGCATATTTAGTCTTATAGACTGTCAATGTTATTTTATGACCCTGTTAATTTACGTGGCTGTGTAGATATGTTGAGATAACCAATGAAATTAAAATATAGTTTTTTTTTTTAGATGAGGGAGGGGGGTGTGTTAAGTATATGCTTTCCAATGAATGTATATTATGGATGGAAGCAATTCTTATGTTGATTCCACTCTGTGTCATGTGTGAGGTCAGATGATTCCAGGCTATGGAATCCTCAGCTTTGTTATTGTTTGAGAACGACAGTTGGTTGAGGACTGCAGAGCTGGGTGGGGGTCTTCTTCCATGTATCCTATTCATTGTTAAGACAGAACAATAAAACTGGTTTACAATTTACCTGGTGTGGTCTGTGTCGCAACACCTACCGGTACTACCAATGACGGTCTCAACTGGAGAATCTTGGCAGAACCTGGACTGACAACTGGGTTTGGAAACCCCATGGAAACCTACAATGCCACTGGCGGTGAGAAGTATTAGACACCTAGAATTAGCGGCTTGGTTTCAAAATTGGCTTGTTGCTTTCATTCCATTTGTTTAATTTCTGTATCAAAATCTTGTGAGCTGTCATTCCCGAGTATGGTGTTTTGTACATCCTGCATGGGCCTCCTGAGAAGTGGTGTCAGAAGTGGTATTTGCTAAGACTTATAAAAGTCTGCCCTACCCTTAAACTGATGCTGGTACGTATGACAGCCATGGCTTCAGTTCCCACTCGGGGCACCCCAGGCTCAGCTAGATCTAAGTTCTAGATCACAGACAGGGTAGGAATTTCCCAGATGAGGCAGTCTTGTCTCTGCGACCTTAAGGTGGCACTGCCAGGAGGAACTTGGGGGCACCTTGCCCCAATATCTGGGATAGCTTTTAAATATGGCATTTTTTGTGGGATCGGGTGCTGTCGATCAGACTTTAGATGGGTGGTTAAGCTCCTCCTCTTTAATAATGGCACCAAGAGGCTATGGGCATAAGAGGTGACCTTATTACCCAGGTGGCTAGTGAATGCCAGAAGCCAGCACCACCTGCTCACTCCCTGGTGAAGTTGGAGCTTAGCGGAAGACTTCTGTGCACTTGGACCACCATTTTGCCTGGCCTTTGCCCTTGAGTGGCCATTCCGGAAGCAGGCAACTCCCTCATTGGCCCTTCCAACCTTTGTTCATCCATCAAATCCCAATCCAAAGGCTTCTCACCGCCTTACCAGAGACTGGTTTATGGGAGGGAAAAAGGGCTCTATGTTGCCCCAGCCCCCACCTTATCGAGGCTGCAAATGGCTGCCTGATGGAAATAAGTCATTACCCATTTGTTTAAAATCATAAATAAAACATCAGGGTATGGTATAGTGCAGCGGGTAGGCTACAAGCCTGCTGCCAAGCTGTTGCAGACAAGTACGTTCTGTTCAGATCCATTAATAATGCTTCCTTGGTGCATACAGTTGTGCATTTAATATAGACCAACTCCAAAGTTGAAATGCATATTTATAATTGTGAGTGCCAGTATGGTTCAGACGATAGCTCCGTGTGTTAAGCTTTTGTTAAATAGATCTTTGTTCATATGCCAGCTCATGGTATTAAATTCTGGCAAAGCTAAATGCCTTTCCCATGTCTGAGGCTGATAAACGTACATGTACGCATACTTTGGGGATACTAAAACCTACTCTCTTACAGAACAATATAACTTTACTCGATCGCACTAGTTATAAAAATGAACATAACATCAGTACGGTGCACTTTCAGAGCTCTGTTCCTCTGAAGAGGGTTGTAAACATTGGCCTGCGACCCCTGGTGAAGAGCATAAAGTGTTAGTTGTGAGGGTTGATTAGGGGCCCAAATTCAAGGCTGTGGAACCAAAGTGTTCAGGCTCATATTCCTGCTTTACCACCAGACCATACAGTGATCCTGGGCAAATCCTCTTATCTCACTAGATAATAATTTTCTGTCTTTGAAAATGTTAGCACTCTCACATTTTGGTGAATTGTTCAGGAAATTCACTCCTTTTCCCTTTTATGTAGGTCATTTCATTGGGTGGAAAGAAGCAAGTCAGGCCAATCTCACAGGCCTGTGGCAAGCTTATTTGCAAGTTTGCTTATTTGTCACCAAAATGTGTTTGCTTTTTCGTAACATTTCTAATGTACGCATCATAAATGACAATCTACACGTCATCCTTTTGGGTGTATTTAAATACAGTGGAAAAGAAACCAGAAAAGTTGGGTTACTTGTATACTTCACTTAATGATGGAGCACATTAAATGAAAATCATTCACCTTTAGCAAAACCTGCTTCTAAGAAGTTGTTTTAAATGCTGGGTTCTGGGATTTGGTTACTTTCCAAGCCAAGAACCTCTTCCTCCATTCTTTTGTACTGCAATCCATGACTGATGTGTCTGGCTCCCAAATAGTGAAAAAAAGCACTGTGATGCTTCTGAAGTTTCAAAGGCACAAAAGGTATGATTTTAGTTAATGAAAGTTAAACATTCACAAATGGTTTCACCTTGCTATATGACCAGAACTTGAAAATAGTTTGGTCAAATTCAGAAAATGCGCAATGTTCTCCAATTCCAACTTCACCTCTTAATTGAAGTGTGTGATCCAGGGCAACTTAATTAACCAGCTTCACTTGCCAGCACATAAATATTTCAAATTATTCAGCGACCAATAGTGATTTTTGTTCTCCGGGTACTCTTCAGAAAACTCACTCATGGTGCTTCATATACCATAACAGTGACCATTGATATATCGAATGCCAAACTGATATTTGATTTGCTCGCTATCAGTAATGAAAACCATGTCCCTTTCCTAATTTCAGTCCAGGTGGAGTAAAGGGCGGTGTTTTGTTTTTTCCCAACGCTGTTTTGCTGCTGTGGCTCTGGTCTGAACTGCAAGACCACTGGAGCTCTGAGCAACAGCATTCTCCCTACGCGACCTGCATGTTGCAGACCTGACTCTTTGAAGTACGTTGGTACCGCTGTACCATCATTGGAAATCGGAGCCTTTGTCTTTAAGGCAATCTATGGAGCAAGCCACGCCCCCATGGGTCAGGAAGTAAAACCTAGAGCTCCGAGCCCTTGCAATGTGAAGCCTGGCGGAGTAAAGGGCAGTGTTCTGTTTTTTTCCCCGACGCTGTTTTGCTGCTGTTTGCCTCTGGGGGCTCGAGGATCCTCAACGGCGTAGAATAAGATCTATACAGCCCTTCCCCTGTGGAGGCAAGCAGTGGAGGCACTTGAATCATCTTGCTCCTAGGAAAGGAGCCTTTTCAAAAGGTAATTTACGGAGGCAATTTTAAATTCTATCCTGCGACTTGTGCAAAGCCTTATAGCTGTTCCTGCTGCAACACACGACTACGTAACGCCAAGCAAGTTACTAGAAGTGGGGGCTCGGAGTGGTTCAGTGGCAAACCGGGAGCCCCATAGAGGCGCCAGATATTGTCCAGATCTTAGCGACCCCTTTGTTTGCAAAAATTTAGACTTGAAACCGGCATCCGGATCCTGCAAAAAAAATACCAGAGCCTAACGGTGCCATACTGCAAGCATAACAGCAACAAAAAAGTGCTGAGCCACTGGAAACTCTGCACCCCGTCTGTTTACCAAAAACTCTCAGTGCAAATGAGACTTCACAGCACTCCCATCCTGGAGAGCATGCCTGATCAGGAAGGTTCCTACCTGGAACAGGCTCAGGGTGAAGGGGAGGTACACAGGACAGCTGCATCAAATATCCAAGCCCCAAACTAGAACACTCCCATAACCATACACGCGCTTGTTCACACGCATGGTCAACAAACAGCTGGGGAAACTGACCCTTTTACCTCATTACGGAAAGGATGGAAGCAGAGTTTGGAATACACCATTACTACAAACAAAATCCAGAACCGAATCAACAATCATTTCGCCAGAAAAAGAAATAAAAGTGTAAACGATGCAGAAGAGCTGGTAGACAGAGTATGGCATCCCATAGAATGTTTGCAGGAGGCTGAAGACATGGCCCCTCTCCTGCAAAGGGTTTGCAGAAAAATCATTGTGCCAAAATCTAACATCCAAAGTGAGGCTAGCCTCTCTACAATGCAAGGTCTTTCAGACAGACCCTCCAAAGTCACACAAGATATTCCCCCACAAGCCAGCGAAAGCACATTGTCGGCATTAAGCGTTGTGTTAAACTCTCTGGTTTCAGTATTTGAATTATTAAAAATGGAAGTTCAAGCCCAAGTCAGTGTTCTGCTGGAATTAACAAATGAGACGACCAAAAGCGAATCGGCAATGGTGGCCCTGAGCAATGTCATGAATACCATTCGGATCTCAACTCTTAAGGAGACTCAATTGGAAGGTGCGAAACAAGGGCTCAACATTGCACAAATCTTCCAGCTACTTAAAGTGGGGAAAAAAGGATAACACCACCACGCACTAGCTCTTAAAAGATCTTTCAGTGAGCTTATCGCAACCCTTAAATCCAAGATATCCCTCCAGTGAAGAGGTCCTAGAAGGTAACCCATTATCCGACGACACCCCATTATCCGACTCAAACCTGGAAGAATTCCGGAGATTAGCAAATGTGGTTGTCTGAGGACGTGGTGGTCATAGGAAGTCCCTTGCTGAGTGAGGAAAAAAATCACCCAAGGAACTATTTCCACCAAAGACACCTGGACCTCAGCGTCCTGCCAAAACTATAAAGGAAGAAGGAGGACAAAACGGGGAAAAAGGGAGCAGAGTTCGGTCTTGAACACCTTTGCCACAGCAAAGAACACAGAAAAATACAAAAAACAGAAAAATCATGGTGTAAAGAACACAAGAGCAAATTTGTTCTTGAAAAATCTGTCGGTGCCTGTGGATCATAAGACTTTGGAAGCCCTCCCTTCCGTCATTCCACCTCCAGAACCGGCCTAGAGTACGGGCGACAACCAAAAAAGGCTGATTGAACCCGCCCTGAAAAAATTTGGGAAAAAGTCCCAAGTGAGACAAAGCACAGGCCCAAAAGAAAATAAGATGCATAGTTCAAGGACTGGCCTGCAAACTGACCCAGTGAAATCCCCTCTTAAGACCACGAGTGAGCAAAGCTCCAAAAAAGGACAAGTGAGTATTAAAATAGCCCCAATATTTTTTTAAAACATCAAAACCGGTGTTCAAACTGCTGCAGATCCTATAACTGCAAAAGAACCCCAAAGAGTCCCATGAAACTACCACTGATCTTTTTGAGACAGACTGAGAAATCTGTACTGCTCTTGGGCACCTGTCCTCCCAGACAAATCTTAAATGCTCGAGAGGAGGCACCTAAAGAGATCACCCCCAGTGTAAATGGTACTTGGAATGGCCTAGGAAAATGCAAAAATCTGGAGCCATCAAGCGGCAGGAGTCTCATGTAGGAGCCTTAAGAAATAACGGCCAAAGTGTTGGCCGATAAGAAGGAATTAGAAGTGACCGACTACATAATTCCAAAAGTGTGGCTAAGGTTGATCGGCCACAACAAAAGCAAATCACTCAGTAGATCAGTGATATTTTACTATGTCAAAAACATTAAAAACCTGTACTTATTTGCAAGTGAGGATATTGAATATGTGAAATTCCCATGCAAAGGGAACCAGTTTTTCGTGGAAATTGGCCTAAAGTCGCGAAGATCGCAGCAAGCACTATTTAACAGGAATGAGCTGGGCCGAGGAAGACTCATGGTACATAAAGCCATGGAAGAAGACAAACAAGAAGGCCCTACAAACATGAAACGCCCGGGGGAAGGAGAAGGCATCAAGAAGGGGGGCAACGCTGGAGAAACAAAAGCGTTAGATTTGAGCCTGGTCGCAGGTTCAAGTACAAATGGAAACCTCATAGCAAAGCTCCAAGAGGTTATTTCCCAAATGCTTTTAAAATTAGGAGTGGAGGAAAATGGTCTTTTAGGCAAAGAGGCCTGAAACTGGTATGCTGGAATACGCGAGGCCCTAGTTATCTGAAAAAGAAAAGATTGAGAGTACCTCTTTGGGTAAATGACATTTTACTACTTCAAGAAACATGGTTATTAAACCCAATTGAAATCGAGGGCTTCTCAATTCAAAACCTTCATGCCTCCCAAAAAGCCAAAGGGAGACGAGCGGGGGGTCTGTTAATTGCCCTTAAAAACTCTATTATCAAAACGATGATTCCATTATATAACAACATAATGGGAATACAAGCTTGCAAAATAGAATTGAAAATAGATATACCGCACCCTGAAGTGGCAATTATCAATATCTATTGGAACCCTGCCAGCTCAAAACTCAGCATTTTCTAGCAGCACTGGATTCCTTACTAACAATGGTTAAGACTGAGCATGATGGAATAAACATTCTCTTAGCTGGTGATTTCACCACAGACTGCATCACCAATCAATGTTGCGAGTTCCGGCAAACATGAAGGAGACCATCAAAAAAAGAAACTGTGGCTGTACTTCCTGACCACTTGGGATCTTGAGATGCTACAAGAAAAGTCTATGGAACACGACAAGGTCGGAGTGACCTGGAACCGATGGAATTCAGCATCCAACTTGGACTATATCTTTGTCTCCTTGGGACTGTCTGGCCTTCGCTCTAACCTAAATATAAAATTTGATGGTGGCAGTGACCATGCAAGATTGGAATTATCTTTTCCTGATGTGCATAACTAGCGACGCATCAAGAATGGCCAAGAACTGGAGGGTCTCAACGGAAAGTTGAGAGTGACAAAATATAAGCAAGGGGGGGGGGGGGAAACATTAAATAAATTACTAGAAGAAATACCGTCCTCGACCTGGAGGGAAGAATCCCATCCAGAGAAATTCAGAAAATGCATTTGGTCCATACATCCACCAAGCAAGATGGGTGCCTTTGGTAAACAAGAACACCTTCATATCTTTGATGAAACTCAAAGGAATAAGAGGGAACTTAGACACACACTGCGCTATATAAAAAAAAAAGTACTGTGCCTCCACTATGCTTGGATACGAACTAAAAAAAGCAAAGCAGACCTATAGAAATTGGTAAAAAAAACAAAAACATCAAAGGTTGCAAGAAGACGGAGAATGAATGCTAAACCTATTAAATGCAAACAACTCCAGAAACTTTTGGGCAGTGCTGGGTCAACTAGAGTATGGGTTTAACAGCTCCCCGTGCAACCTAGTCCCAGAACAAAAATGGGTGGAATATCTATCAGAAAATTTCACACCCTCGGGTTCTTTAGAATTTATTTTGACCATGGACCCCCCACCCCCCTGTGGCTCCTCTTGTTTGACGAACATGACATCTTGGAATTAATATCTAACTCATCTACATCCAAAGCCGCAGGCCCAAATGGCCTGATTTATCAGGTCGTAAGAAACAATCCAAAACTTTGGGCCAAAATCCTAAATCATCTCTTTCGAGAAATCCTAAAGACCAGGGTTTTTCCCCCATCATGGAAGAACGCATTTGTTATTCCATTCTTCAAGGGGGGCGATCGTCTAAGCCCGGCAAACTATCGCCCAATCACCCTCCTTGACTTCGATAGCAAACTCTTTATGCAGCTACTTTTCAGAGAGCTATCGTACTGGGAGGGGTCAAGGCAGATATTATTATGCCATCAAACGGGCTTTAGAAAAGGGCTGTCTACTAGCCTTAATGGGCTAATCTTAAATCTGCTCAGCGAAAAGACAAGTGAGGAAGAGAATATCCCCCTCTTTGGGGCTTGCGTAGACTTATCCAAAGCATTCGATCATGTGGATAGATCTTTACTCTGGTGCAAACTATACAGTTGGGGGATCCCAGACTCTTTGTTAGCAATGCTAATTGATTTACATAAGAACACCACTATAAGATTGCGGCTGGACGACCAAGGACATCTGTTGGATCTTATACATGTTTTCAGAGGCATGAGGCAAGGTTGTCTGGGAGCTCCATTTTTCTTCGACCTCTTTTTATCAGATTTGGGAGATTTTCCGTTCTTGTCGGCGCTGGCCAGTCTAGTGATCAATGGCAGGAGGATGCACTGGCTAGCCTAGGCTGACGACATAGTTCTATTGGAGAGATCTGCGATTGGACTTCAGCGTCTCTTAAACTAACTTGGGGAGAGTGCCACCCTAAATGTGCTTTCAATCAAACCTCTGAAATCCAAAATCCTTATATTCAAAAATCCAAAAAAGAAATAGGATATGGAAACTGGTTTTTGGATGGGAAAGCTATCCCCCGTGTTGAGGAACTTGCATATCTGGGCTATGAGATATTTGCCTCCCCTGCTAACAACAAGGTTAATATGGCTATCATGGAGAAAGCTGCAAAGATCATTCCACAAATGAAAAAACTGAATGCAAAGTTTTGCACATTTTCCATCCTTCCGCTGATCAAGTTTTATATGGCCAAAGCAGTCTCGGTGCTACTTTACGGCCTGGAAGCAACACCTCTACTATGGCACATAAAATGGAACAAACTAGAGGGTCTGCTTTGGAAAAAAAACTTTAGCACTCCCGATGTGCACTCCATTATTGAGTCTTTGCTTTGAACTAGGCTTAGTCTATCTGGGGTGTCGAGCAAACTGGAAACTCATTTCACTATTTCGCGAAGTAATCACTGCAGCAAAAGCCTCCCTTTTCTTTGATGTGAATGAACATCTTAAAAACTCAAGATCTCAGATACTCCTTAGCCTGGAGAAGAAAGTTAGAGGAATCCTGCTCAGGCTCAATTTGAATCTAGAAACCTTGGTGTCAAATCCTTTGAAAGTGAAAAGTTCACTAGAATCAAGTGACTGGATTGACACAATCGCCGGAATGATATACCTTAATCCTCCCAATCAATTTCTAAAGGTGGATAAAAAGCTAAGTTTTCTTCCTCGCTATCTACACAAATTTCCAGACAAAAGAGCAAGAAGCATCTTCTTGAGACTCAAGCCAAATATAGCCCACATCAGGGAAATTTTGGCAAGGAGAAATCAGGGGGACCAAGCAAAAAAAACATTTCGATTCTCCCAGCAAACAATCCCTAAGACACTTATTAATGGAGTGCGAAGAAACCTGGAAAGTCAGACTGTTGTTGCTCAGGAGATTTGTGGCCAAAGAGGAGGGCCTCGTATCAGAGTTTTTTTGGGACAGATTGATGGCTGGACATGAGATCATGCTAACCGCAACAATAGTGCAAGTTTTGAAATAAAGCTCCATCCTATTGTAAAAAGAAGACACCTGCGACATGAGAGCGCTACCGTGTCATGACTGATCCCCTTTGTAGCCTTTTGGACTTTCTTCCTTTTTTCTTTCTTGCTTGTCTTAAGCATAGTTTTCTTTTATTAAAAGTATTCTGTGAAAAAGTTTCTTTTTTGTAAAGGTTTTCCTTTTTAAAACCAAAACAAATAAATAATAATAAAAAATAAAAAGTCAGTCCAGGTCCTGATATGTGTCCCTTCTTGGTAGATACTAATCTGTACACCATCTATGCTATGGTATGGGCCTTTCTTGGTTCTTCAGATCTGTCTCCTATATCCATGCTTGAGAACTTGTATTTTCTGTGAGGGTTCTAATCAGTGTTCTGTATTTTTGCTGTTCGGATTTCATAAAGATTCTGATCTGTGTCCTACCTTTATACTATGTTCAATATACCTTCCTTGTGGCTCCTTTTGCTTAAAACTGCCCTGTACCTATGCTAGAATATGAGTACAATGGTGGTAAATTGCTAATGTTCCTCTTGAAATGCCACTTATAAACCAAATCACAAAATAAATAAGAAATTGCCACATGTTTATTATTCTGCTTCCAAAAGGATGGAGGGCAAGGAGACTTTAAGGGGTTACCCTTGCTTATTGCATGACCATAGATTCTTGATACATGTATTTCTGTAGTTTGAAGGGGGGTCCAAATGTGTCTGTGCTCATTGTGTCTACAGCAAAGAGCTGTGCAGAAAAGGGCAGGTTCTGTTTGACTAATTTGGGTTCCCAGGCCTCGCATTCTGCCCTATGATCCCTTCCCTCCATTTTTCTATCAATGCAGAACTACCAGCTAAATCTACAGAATCACTGTTATGAACGTCCACCAATGCATATACCAACTGCACCTTGTAAATTGCATTTCCTGGTCACCTAGGACACTGTGATTTCCTAATTTGCATTTCTGTCAACTAGGACCCTGTGATTTGTACATTTGCATTTCTTGGCCACTTTCTTGGTCGCCTAGGATGCTCTGATTTCTTAAATTACATGTCTTGGTCACACAGGCCCTGTGGTCCCCTTATCACTCCTTGCCTATCACATGTTTGACAATCCTGCTCCTCTTCCTTCCTTCCTGTTCCCTTCCCTCTCACTCTCTTCTAGCCTCCCTCCACTGCCTCTCTTCTCCACACTCCTCTGGCTCCTCCTTCCCTGGTTTCCCCATTATTCACTCACCTCCAAAACGCCACTCAGACTGCTCCTCTCCCAGCTCACCCACTCCAACCTAATCTACCCTACACGCTTCCCTTCATCTGCTCCAGTAACCAACTCCTCTATCTGTGCTCCCCCTTTAGATCTCACCGAGTTTATCAGGATTGCCCAAACCCTCTGCAAAATACCTCTTTTCTCTTCACAAATGATTTCCATCACCCCAAACTCTGTGATGCGTATCACTGATACTTGGATTTTCCCCATGACACCACCACTCAACCTCCTCTTCTCGGATCTTGATGTCTGACTTGAAGCACTCCTAACTGATGTTCCTGCTGTCGTAATTGGGGAACCCAACCTTTTCAATATGACTAATACCCAACACCCACAGCTTGAGTACACTTTCCGACCACTCACTAGACAACCTACATAACCTTCTAACCCACATCCAAGACAACTCTCTCAATCTTGTATTCCTGTTTTCGACCCTGGGCTGATGTGCTCCCACAATTGACCCCCCCTACCCCCATCTGACCACTCTCATTCACTTTAACCTATCTAGTCCCCCCCACTCTCCTATCCACCGCCTTCACCTGACTCCAAATGTGAATTGAAGCCTAACTCTATTGTCTCCTACCTCGACAAAGTCAACCTCTTGCTCAAAGAGCTCCCCTCCGCTTGCTCCCTCATTGAACCTGCCTTCACCAAATTCAACTCTGCAGTCTACCCCCTTCAGTAAAGACTACCCTGCACGCTCCATTACCTCTTCCCGTCTGCGTCTTCAATCTTTCATCTCCCGGACCAACTAATGCTTTAGGACAACATTGTGTCGCTGTGCCAATCGTGCAAACCCCCAACCCCCACTCTTCTTAACGCATATGGAGACTCTACTGACCCAACCACTGCTCTCAACACTGCCAAAGTCTCTTATTACAATAGATTATCTCAGATTCCACATATTTAAAACTATTCAGTACTGCCAGTCCATGCTTTCCTTCTGCAGAACCCCTCATTAACTCCTTTGTCAGCCGATTACTTTGCCTTCTACTTCTCTGCTAAAATCATCAAAATACAGGACACCTTATCCACACTTATATTTCTCCCACTTTCCTCCCTCATGCCATCTTCCCCACACTCTTCTCTCTACCATGCTACTCTCTCATTTCCTCCAATAGGCTTCAGCCCTTCCTTCAGTTTGCCAACCCATGCTGTGCACCATTTGACTCTTTGCACCACACTTTAAGGAACAATCACCTATTACCTCTGCTTACTTTCCCAACTTGACTCTCAACTGGTATCTTCCCAGCCTGCTACAAAACACCCTCGCTCATACCTCTCCTAAAGATACCAACTTATTCAACAGACCATTCTCTCTACTAGTCTAAAATCCTTGATCGTTTTCAACCCCATATTTAAATATCTCAAGGTCCACACCTTGCTGATCGCCTCCAATCTGGATCCTGGTTCAAACACTCCACTGAGTCTGAGCTCATCCACATGGCCCTCCATTCTCTTTTGTCAGACCTTTCAGCTGCCTTTGACACTGGGTCATCCTTCCCTGCTTCAAACTCTTTCCCTCCTTGGCTTTAAGGACACCCTACTTGTGTGGGTGTCTTAATTCTCTGATCGCTCCTTCTCCAAATCTAGTCACTCCAGTATCTCTTTCCCAACAACCCTTCCCATGGGTGTCCCTCAAGGATCAGTCCTGGGCCCACTTCCCTTCACCCTACTCCCTTCTTTGGCAAACTGATTTCCTCCTTTGATTTTAATTAACACCTCTTTGCTGACGATATTTGGATAGTCTGAACGTATAACCAATTGCCTAACTGCCATCTGCCAGTGGATTGCTCTAGTATGTCTTATGCTAAACTCTTGAAAGACAGAATTCCTCTTTCTCCCTGTCTCCAGTGTCGCCATATGCTCCTCTCTCCTTTCCCCAGACAGTGTCCTCCCTCATCCATGGCTCTCATTAAACTCTACCAGTTCATCATAACCACGGTCACTCGACGCAACCTCCTAAACATTAGAAAAATCTACCTACACCTCAACTAAAACCTTCTCTACTATTGTGCTTAGAAAACTGGACTCTGTGCAAGCCTATTTCTAGGTCTCCTTCTTTACTCTTTTGTTCCTCAACTTTGCAATAGGCACCCTTTTCAACCTACCTAGATCCTCCCACCTCTACCCATTATCCCCTCGCTGGATGGCTATCTGTGCAAAGAATTCAAAATCATTATTTATATTTCTGCTAATTATTGATCAATCCATCCATGTCCTTGCCCTTCATTACCTCACTGAATGCATCTCACTGTACGCTCCCACTTTAACAATGCGCTTCTCGACTCTTCACAAGCTAGCAGTCCCCCGCCCCCTCCACTTTGTGCTGCCCCCTGCGTTCACTCATTTTCATTTCTTGACACACTCCACTGTAATGTCTCCCACTAGCCAACAAAGCTATATCTTCAGTTCAGCTCTTTAAAACTTTACTCAAACTGCACCTTCTAAGAACAGAAGTAGCATCCTAAGCCCCTCCAACCTCCTATCCAAACTAACGGCCCAACCCACTTCCCCTGAATTCTGCCCTTCGACTACTCTACAATTTTTAAATGCATAAATACTGGCTTCAGGCTCGCAATATTAAAAATCGTTTAACTGATTTACGTTCTCATTCTTACCCCTTCACCACCTGGAATACCTCTTTAAATACAACAATTCTATTATGTAAAAGCCAGTCGGTCAATAAAACATTATTCGGGAATAAATATCCATAAAATTACAAAAAAAACAGTTAAAACTCAAGAACACATATACCACATTTAAAAACATTAAAACAAACCCCTTGGCCAACGCCCATAAATCATGAACATAAGCCTAACCCCACACATCTTCATAGCTAAAAAAGCTCCTTTTCCTGTATTAGCTTCTGCCGGAGCTCCAGTGCCCTGCTAATGAAGATCGACAAAGCCCAAACTATAGGGGGGGTTTACACCATCAACAGAAATAAAGGCGCTGTGTGATACTGGGGGAAATGTTTCCCCTCTAAGCGTGGGAACCAACAGCCACCTCGTAAGCCTTGCATACAAGGGACAGAACAATAGGAAGTGTGCCAGGTCCTCCACCCCAGCCCACAGGGCTCAAGTCGAGGGTATACACGGTGGACTCGTCCACCCACTTTTGTCTAAGAGTGGACTCCGTTCCCCCCAACTGAAATGAGAAACATTGAAAGTCTTCTTTGAATTTATGAATTAAAGCAATCTCAGAAGTCGCAGTCGTTAGGTTTGCAGGCCGGACACTTCACCACTGCACTATATAACCTGATAAAAAATAACAGAAATAACAAATAACTAAAGGTGAAATCTCTCATTTCGGTACTGCATGTTCCAGGCAAAACATTTGTATTGGTTCTTGGAGTTTAAAACATGCACACCTTTTAATGTTTTAAAAAATACTTTTAGAAGAAAATCTCCTCTCTTGGTTTTGTGTGTGTGTTGATTTTATGAAAGGCAAATGTCGTTCATTCTGTGCAAATAGGGTGATTATGCAAAGCCATTTTGATGAAATGTGCATGTTTCACATTGCTATGCTAATTTCTGGCGACGTCACACCCCACTGCGTTTGTTGACGAGTCCCCCCACTTTTATTTTTAGGACTGCCAGCCCAACATAAGGGGCATCATGCGTGGATGCTTAATCACGTTCTGTTAGCTGTAACTTGCCCCAGATTTAGACAATTAAAATATGCTCTCATGATGTGGCATCGCTGAGATCTCTTGTGCGACCAAAACCAGTAATCCTTAATGTCATTTGTGGCCAGAAGCATGAAGCGTCTGTTCAGGGTCAGACTGAGACAAGAAATAGGCCCGGTCACCCAAAAAAAGTGTCCCAATCCTCGCCTCATGACCCTTGACCTCTGATGACATCACTGCAAGTGATGTCATTTGACCCCACCCCAAAGTGACATACCGGGAAGTGATGAAACATGACATTTCTCCCCTTGACAAAACAGGAAGTGGCATCAAATAGCATTGGTCCCAAGTACACTAAATTACTGTGAATCCAAGCAGACGTCCAAGGCCAAATGATAATGTTATTGTGTAGTACTTGCGCTTAAGCTCTCTTTTATAGAACAAATATGCATACAATAGCACCCAACCTCTCTTGGTACTCATTTATCGACCTAAGAAGGATGAAAGGCTTTTTGAAAAAAAAAGAAAAATGTGGAAAAAACAGGCCGAGGGGGGAAATCCGACCCTGCGTCTGTTCTAGGGTTTTGCTATCGTCAGGTTTTGCCCCGCTTCATGAAGCCAAACAGCAACTCTTATTTTTCAAATCTCGGGCAATTGCCCTGGCCAATGGCCTTGGTTCCTAGAAATCCCCCCCCCCATTTACATTCTGCAGCATTTGTTTAATACACAGAAGCCATATAATATTATTAGCACCATTCTGCCGTATAATGTTTTTTTAACAAGTGCTGGGATAGCGAGGCATTGGGATTAGACCAGACCCTGAACCACAACGAGACGGGTTCACTTGCTAACTCATCTGTAATATAACTCAAGCCCAGCTCGTTCTGGACTGCCAACAATTTTTTCCAAAAACTGTTTTCTTCATATTGAATGGCCTTCTGATGCACATAGCCCCTCAAAGCTGCACAGTTTTACCATATGCCTGATTCTAGCCATAGAGATTGATCTAATTATCTTCAGTGGCTGTTGCCTATGCTGCCCCATGAAGCGAAAAATATCCGAGTGATTGCCTCATGCTACATAATAGTTTTTTGAAGTGAGCCTCGGTGGGTGGGGCCGCAAAACATGACTGCAGATTTCGAGTTAACCTGGAGGTCCAACTCTCCCATAATTTTTGCATATGTTAATTAGGCACTGCAAGCCTCTAGGGGAATGAGCTATGTGCACAGAATCATCCGCATAGACTAGGACCGGCAGTGACTTGCCTCCTATTTTAGGAATGTCCACCTGACAGTCTGCTGGTACTTTGTGTTCATATACATAGGGAAAATAAAACCGAGGAAACGCACACCCTCTTCTGACCCTAGCCTGGATTGAAAACCAAGACGTGCAGTGACCCTCAGACCCTGATCTAACACAAGCTACTTTCTTCTTGTGTAGGGAGATGAGGAGCCAGGACACCAGGTGGGTGTCGTGGGACCTCAGCATTTCCCATAATTTACTTCTATTAACCTCGTCAAATGCAGTGCTGAGGTCCATGAATGCAAGATACACTGGATCTTATTTTATCTAAAGTGAGAGTGCAATTATTAAATAGCGATTAAGGCATTGGTCAATAGACCCCAGTGAGGGACCGAAACCTAATTGTATTGATGACAAGATCGAATTTGCTGACACCCATTCCTCCATTATCCGCAGAAGGCATCTTCCAAGCATTTTACAACTCTAGTTCAGAAGTGAAATCGGTCGATAAGATTGAGGAGAGTCTCTGCACCCCTTCTTAAATGGGGGAACGATAATCATTCTATTCCATTCTTTCGGGGCAATAACCGTGACCATAAATGTGTTAACCTAGTTAGGATGGGTCCTCAGATCTTAATATGATCTTGATAGTAATGTGCCGAGATTCTTTCCGAACCCAGCGCTCTGTTCCTCTTTGACCTCTTGATTGCCTTTACTACATCTGCATATTCCAACTTCACTGAGTTGTTAGTTAAGAGTCCCAAAATGATGGTCCTACCACCCCAACACTATAAGCATTATTACTGTAGAGATTTGAAAAATGAATAACCCAGCTACTGTCCGAGATCATAGTCTCGAGCCTGGAACACTGGTGCGAATACTTGGATCTTATTCACCTGTGCCCAGAAGCTTTTTGAGTTCTTATCCAAGCTGGCTACCCTCCAGTACCTGCCATTCTTTGACATCGATTTGCAGCTTCCGGGTTTCCACCGCTCTTTTGTAACAGGCCCTGGCTCATACTATTTCTTGCCTCTGATAGAGCTTGTACTTGAATAACAAGAGAAGCTTCCTTTTTGCTTCTCTGCACTGCTCATCAAACCAGCCATTAACCACTTTTTTCTTCTTACCTGATGTGCACTTTAGTAGAAATCTTTTTTTAATCCCCCTCGTCAGATCCTCAGTCTCAGATGATTGCCTCTGGTGTTACCAACTCCTTCAGCAACAACATGAATTTATGGGTGTTTAACCTCAAGATTTGCTCAGTTATGCTGGATTTGAGTGCGAACTCCCATCTTAGACATTAGGTAACGTTGCCCTTGCAGCAGAGGCACTGAAGATGTTTAATTGTGTTGCCTGCCTGACATAGTGTTTTAGACTGAACCACCAAAGTCAGACCATAGGGATCGCTGTATAGGGCAGGCAGTATACTAAGGTGCACAATCTGCTTCCACAGGTTTACAGTCACCATAAAATAATCAATGGATGAACTCCCTCCGGTCCTACTATGTTACCCCACCCCGGATGTCTCCATCTATCCTACCATTTAACAATCTCATATTAACTGACCAGTGCCAGAATGTCAAGCCCTCTGTGCTAGATTTTGGGTCGTTCATTCTTAGAGCTGGGATGGCCAATACTCTTATCTTCGGGGTCATACAACCCCTCCGGGAGACCCCTTCCAAATTTGAGATGCCAGTCTCTGCCACATATCAGCCTTCAAACGTTCCCAGTTTTATCTTCTGCAGCCCCTTAAGGCACATTTGAATTGCAGGGGGTATTTGTAGCACTTGGAGACAATGCCCTATTGTAAACATTGGCTAAGTATTTTGACTCGCCATCTGTAGTTCCAAAATGAGAAACCTGTAAGGGGACATCTGCAAAGCCCCTCCAATTCGACTCTTTTGCAGCTAAGGGTACTCTTAAATGGGGTAGCCATCCCTCAAAGGGTCTTCCCCTTCTACCTCACCTTGCCTTTATATGATAGGCCCTATACCCATCAAGGGTCCAATTGGAAAAAAATTATCCCCTGCTGCCCCACTATTCTTAGGCAGTGAATTAAACTGAACTTTAGCCCTGCCATTTCTGGGTGAATCCCCACTGCTGCCACCCCTCTTTATTCCTTCCAGGCTAATCTCTCGAACCCGCTCTACAAGGCGGCACATGCAAGGCGCATGCTAATACCTTTTGCAGAGCCTGCTTGGATGGTCGTTAGCCTCCAGGCTCAGTCTGCCTTAATCTTGACTCAAGTTCACTTCTCGTCAAATCAATTATTAGTCGGTTGGGGTCAACCGCTACCTCAATTCTTACTTTTGCGCCACCTCCCCCGGAGGCCTTGACTTCCTTAGCTATATTCCCCTCTTCCAAATGGTATACAAGCACCGGGTACCAGGATTCCTGTAAAAGCATCTTAGCCTAGGACTGCTTTTGCTCTGTTATTGCCTACTTTGTAAGTAGATTCTGTTCAAAATAACATCCTGTTGTTAAATAGAAATACATTAGCAGGTTTACAGACAAAATTGCCCCACTGATGCAGAAGAGACGGCCAACCAGGTTAAGACTGACAGAGTGAGTGCAAGGTTCAGACCCTCCCAGTTGCCGGAAGAGGAGACAGAAAACCTAGGCGAGAAGCAGGCCCATGTTCAGTTTCCTTTGGTTATTGAATGCCCAGTGGCAAGAACTGTCCACTTCCAGCAAGTATTTCACCACTGCCAATCACGATGACCTTTCCTCCTTGAGGTCAGATTTTGATGCATCCATATTCACCACAGAGGGCGGAACACTAGAGAGTTGTGAGAAACCGGAGGGCATTCTCACTCCTTCTCCCCCTGGATCCTCTGCTCGGTGGCCAGGAGACACCCATCGCTGTTGTAACCAGCTAAGCCAGTGCTCATTTCCCTGGGAGGTATCAGAACCCACGGATGTCTGAGGGGCAGGTGGTGAGACATTGACCTCAGCTCTGAGGCTGTCAAGCCTTCCCAACAGCATTGCGCTAACTGGTGAGTTTCTGTGAGATACAAAAGTGACTGCTGAACAAATGTCTTTGATTAGAACACCTCTCTGAAGAGCAGCAAAGGTTGCCATGCCCCCTGTGGAATGTGCTCTCAAACATTCCGGCGGGTCTTTGCCCACTAACCTGTAACATTCGCCAATAGCCAGATTGATCCATCTGGATAGGGTCTGTTTTGTAACAGCTAAACCCAATTTAGGGCCTGTATAGCCAATTAATAATTGGTCATTTTGACACAATTTAGCCATTCTTGATATATGGGTACAGCCTATGTAATCTTTCCTCCTCCTTTCCAATATAAGGAGTTAGATAGAAAGTTAGCAAAGTTATCTTTTGCGACAAGTGTAAATCAGAGACTTCTTTAAGTAGGAAAGGTTTCACCCTGAGAACAACCTTGTCTGTATAGAAAAGTGTATGTGGGGGTTTACAGGAAAGTGCCTGCAACTCGCTTACCCTGCGGGCTGATGTTATTGCTATTCGCAAAACAGTTTTCAGGGTTAATAGTCTTAAAGGGCATGTGTATAGGCTCAAAAGGAATGCATGTAAGAAATGTCAACACCAGGTTAAGATGTCATACAGGGGCTTTGGATGGAACTGGTGGAAATACGTTAGTTAGACCCTTTAGAAATCGAATAATTAGAGGGATTTTAAAATATGAATATTCCTCTGAAGAGTGCTTGAAAGCGCCGCCAGGTAATCTTTAATTGTTCCAATCTGGAGCCCCAGATTTGCCAAATGTAACAAAAAATAAAGCACCATAGGTGTGTCACATAGAAAAGGATCCACATTCTTATCCCTGCACCAACTATTGAACTTGTTCCAACGGCAGCGGTACAAAGATTTCATTGCTGGCCTTCTGGCCAAAGGCAAGATCTCCCATTACGTCATCCGGGAGGTCCTAATCCTTGTATCCCAACCTCTTAAACCATGCAAGAAGATTGAGTCTCTTGACCTCTGGATGGGGAACCCGACTCTCCTCTTGCAAGAGAAGGACCCCTCTTTGTGGTAAGACACATTGGAGGACAGATTGACATGTCCAGAAGGTTCGGGCACCATGTCCTCCTGGCCCAATCCGGAGCAATTAGGATCACGGATTTCCCGAACTTTCTCTACCTTCTGATCACATGAGGAATGACTGGAACTGGAGGAAACACGTACAGGAGTGGAAACTCCCAGTCCACTACGAAGGCGTCTCCTAGACCTCCACTTGGAGGAAATTCCCTGGAGCAAAACAGTTTGCATTTTCGGTTGACACTGGTTGCAAACAGATCCACTTGTGGGGTTCCCCAAAGGGTGAAGATCTCTAGAAGGACTTCCTGAGCTAGTTCCCACTCATGTGCCATTGTGTTCTCCTCTCCGGCTAGGTTAATTGCTGATAGATTCCTTCTTGAATTGCCCAGAACCATTGCTTCTCGGCACAGTGGTAGTGACCCTACGCCTCCTTTCTTGTTGAGGTAGTACCTGGCCACTGTGTTGTCCGTCATTATCAGGACATTCTCACTCCGTACAGAGGGCAGAAAGGCCTTCAGCGCTAGTCTGGTTGCTCTCAGCTCTAAAAGGTTGATGTGTAGTTTGGACTCCGATAGAGACCAATGACTGCTGATTGTCAGCACGTTGGCGTGGGCTCCCCACCCCATGAGTGAGGTGTCAATCACTAACGATATCTCTGGCCATGGCTGCCAAAAAGATTCTCCCTTGAGAATGTTGTCCTTGCAAGCCCACCACAGAAGCTCCTGAGATTCTGCTTGGAACTTTCAGGTGGTCTGACAATCTGCCTGGGAATTGGGACCGTTGAGTCCTGAGAGCCCATTGGAGGGATCTCATTCTGAGGCGAGCCTCTGGCACCAGAAAAATGCAGGATGCCATGAGACCGTGCAACCTCAAATAAATCGAAGACTGGAAGATGCTGGGCCCTATGGAATTTGGTGACCATCTGCAGACTATGATGAGCTCTCACATCGGGTGGCCAGACTTTCCCAGAGGGAGCATCCAGGTCTGCTCCAATAAATTGCAGTCTTTGAGATGGTATCATGAGGGACTTCTTGTAATTGAGGGAGAAGCCCAGTTTGTGGAGAGAATGGCAGGTTACAGGGCTTGTTCAGGTGACTGTGCCCTGATCAGCCAATCATCGAGGTAGGGATAGATGTGAATACCCCCCCCCTGAGACTCACTGCCACCACCACCACCACCATTAACTTGGTGAAAAACCTCAGGCGCAGGTCAGCCCGAATGGCAGAACAAGAAACTGATAATGAGAACTACCAACTGCGAACCTCGGGTACTTTCTGTGCTTGTGATGGATAGGCATATGAAAGTAAGCAGCCTGAAGGTCCAATGACACCCTCCAGTCTTGGAGTTGGAGAGCCTGAAGGATTTGGGAAAGGGTACCCATCTTGAACTTGTCCTTCCTGAGGAACTTATTCAAGTTTCTTAAGTCCAAGATGGGTCTCAAGCCTCTGTCCTTGTCATGGGCGCTACTCCCGAGGGGCCAGGACTGGCCCAGCGCCCTCGGAAGCAGACCCGTCTTCCACTACTCCGGACCCAGCAGACCCCTACAGGGGCCCTTTGGACCGTGTCCTGGCGCCTTTGGCGCCGGGCTCATGAAGGGTTTCAGTCCCGGCGCCATAGGCGCCGGGCTCATATTGATTAACAGTGTAATAATGCTTGGGTGGACTTACCTGAGGCAGACCATGCTGCATATTTACCCAGAACAATCCACTCTGGTTGAAGTCCCCAGCCATCAGGGCTGGGAGGAACTATTCCCTCCATTCAGGAACTCTTTTCTTACCTGGGTGGAACCGGTGGAAGAACACACACTGGAAGCACTTCTCTGCTATTTAAACCACACCCGATGGAAAACACGTGCTTCGCGTTATTCTGCAGCAGCAGCAGGACGCTCACCGAGTTGGCTCCTGCATTCCAGGTCCAGAGTCATCTTCAGCTTCCGCGCAGCAACCTGTGGATGAAGAAAGACACAGAACAATACTTACCAGATCCCGGAATCCAGTCACCGGCAAAACCTGCAAAGAACAAACAAGGTTAGAAAAGTGCAACTCGCTCGCAGCCGCGCCCGCTTACCTGATCCATCCGTGATTGCAACGGAGCTAACCGCGGCCTTCTCTTCGGCAGCTTCTCTGCACCTGAAAGGCAAAGGACATAATTAAAAAGGGGTTCGGGTGAAGGCAGTCGCATTCATCTTAACTTACCAGTTTTTGCACGTGCAGAAGCGGCCGTATCAACCGCAGCATCCCGGCACCTGAAGACTAGAAAAAGGACATTATTAGAGGTGCCATTAAAAGCGGGCAACGATCATTATACTTACATGCATCGGCATGTGCAGTGGCAACGGATATAAAGCCCGCAGCATCCCGGCACCTGAAAACTAGAAAAAGGACATTATTAGAGGTGCCATTAAAGGCGGCCAATGAGCATTATACTTACATGTATCGGCACGTGCAGCGGCAACGGAAAACTACGCCCACAGCATCCCGAGGCCTGAAACAAAGGAAAAGGGACATTATTGAGGTGCCCATCTTTTAAAGCCTAAAGACTACAGTATACTTACAGGCATCCGCTCGTGCAGTAACGGCGGCATCGCTCTTCGGCATCCCAGCACCAGTGCCACAACTAAGGCCGCAAAAGACTTGAGCTTCAACACTGAACTCATCCAGTGACGTAACTGGAATCCACGCACCCCTGCACCAGACGCAGGATGGAGAGCTCAGCATTTATACGCCTAAGGTGAGAGCTCGCCGAGACAAGTAGAAAGCTAGGCTGTGGGAGAAACTGGCGATTGGTGGGAGAAGGAATCCCATCAAACGGTGATTAACCCTTTTTCTTCCACCTGCAGAAAACTTACCCTGCAAGTCAGACATTCGATAAGAGGAAGCCCAGTCCTGAGAGTCGTCCGAGCTATACGCTTCTCAATTGAAGAAACAATAGCAGCCCAGCCGGGATCAGCGCCTCCGTGGGAATCAGGTGAGCGTTACAGAACACGAAGCCCACCAATAACCTCCTACCCAGGCGCTATGGAAACTTCCGACACAGACCAACTGGCCCAGTTATTAGGGGAATTAAGAGCTGAAGTTCATGCTGCCAGCCAGGAAACGAATGCCCTTAGGAGGGAATTGATAATATCAAAAGAACGAACTGATGATCTCGCCAGACAGTTATTACAGACACAAGCGGGGCAAACCCCGCTACCTAATTCAGGAGGGAGCTATATCCCAGCGGCTTCAGCCAATCCTGTTCAAATCAACCTACCCGGAAATGTGCCATTGGCACCGCCTGAACGCTTCTCTGGTGACCCTAAAAGGTTTGCGGTGTTTATAAATCAATGCCGATTGCACTTTCTTTGTAGACCTGCAGCCTTTCCGACTGACCAGACTAAGGTAGCCTTTGTGCTTTCGTATCTTAGCGGCAGTGCCGCTGATTGGTCGATCCCTCTGGTTACACAGGATGACCCGATCCTTTGTGATTTCCCGACCTTCCAGGCAAATATGGAAAGACTTTTTGCAAGGCATTCCCAGGGGCAGGCCCTGGACAACGAACTCCTTTCCCTACGACAGGGCAATCAAGATCTTTTGGCCTACATTGCATCATTCAATAGGCTAATCGTGGAAACCAGATGGCCTGAGGACAAAAGAATCACGCTTTTTCACAGGGGTTTGCGTGGCGAACTCAAAGACGTCCTTGCCCAGGTAGTGAATCCTCCTCAGGATTGTTCAGAGTACATTGATTTGGTGGTCCAATTGGATCACAGACTACAAAACAGGAAGGCAGATCGATCCAGGTTTGAAACACGAGTGTTCCCTAAGCCTCAAAGTCACACCAAAGGAGTTGAAGCCGTCGAACCTATGCAAATTGGGGTTGTAAAGGGTCCCCTAACCCAGAAAGAACGCGACAGGAGATGACAAATGCAACTATGTCTCTATTGTGGAAACTCAGGAAATTTTCTTCGAGATTGCCCGGTGAAACCACCTAAGAAGACAGTGGGAGCTTCTGATAAGAGTTCTGAAAAGCCTGAGCCGGGAAACAACCTCGCCCGACAAGTGTAGAGGTCCGCTTGCCGAGTGTAAAAACCAGTTCTTTGACCTCGCACTTCATAATGCCAATGGTCCTCGTAAACCCAGAGCAACCGGATCGTTTGCATGCAATTAAGGCATACATTGATAGCGGAGCAGTTGGAAATTATGGGGACCGCGAATTGGCTTCCAGGATGAACTTACCTCTTTGTCCAAAGGTGGTTAAAGACGTCATTACCACGGTGGATGGGACGGAAATCGCCTCCGGACCAGTGACCCATACCACTACTGACGTGAAGATACTAGGCCAAGACGGGCATCAGGAGGTAATTGTGTTCGACGTGATCAAGGCTCCTCAATTCCAAGTAATTCTAGGGATTCCTTGGTTGGAGAAACACAATCCTCAGATTGATTGGCGAGCAAAGACGATAAAGTTCCCAGAGTGCACACCAACTTGTTATCCACGACCCAACATTGGCCTAGCGTCAGTAACGGCTGACGGTCCACAATTACCTCTAGAGTATCGAGAGTTCCAAGATGTTTTTCAAAAGGAACAGGCTAACAACTTGCCACCCCACAGATCATACGATTGTCAGATATATTTGCTACCCGGTGCAACTCCCCCTTACAGTAGGATTTACGCCCTTACCGAGCCTGAGAACCTTCATCTGCGACAGTATTTAGACCAGTACCTGGCCAATGGCTTTATCTGTCCGTCGAAGTCCCCTGCATCCTCAGCTCTGTTCTTCGTACCAAAAAAAGAAGGTGACCTCAGAACCTGTATAGATTATCGTGCTCTGAACCAGATAACAGTAAAAAACCGGTACCCCTTACCTCTGATCCCGGAACTCCTTGACCAGGTAAAAAACACCTGTATTTATACTAAGCTTGATCTCCGGGGAGCTTATCACTTGGTACGGGTCAAGGAAGGAGATGAATGGAAGACGGCCTTTCGCACTAAGTATGGGCTATTTGAATACCAAGTGATGCCCTTTGGACTATGCAATGCACCGGCCGCGTTCCAATATTTTATGAATGATGTCCTCAGAGAGCTCATTGATGTCTGCGTTGTCGTCTACATAGATGACATTCTTGTGTACTCATCTTCAGAAGCTGACCATCGAAATCATGTTAGGGCGGTCCTTGAAAAACTTCGCCAACATAAACTTTTTGCCAAGCTCGAAAAATGTGTTTTTCATGTCACTGAGGTCGAATTTTTGGGATTTATTCTGACACCCAAAGGAGTCCACATGGACTCGAAAAGTAGACGCTATCCTCAAATGGCCGTCTCCTACTTCCGTGAAAGGCGTTCAAAGCATGCTAGGCTTTGCCAATTTTTACCGTAGATTTATTCCAGAGTTTTCACGAGTGGTACAACCCATCACCGCCCTCTTAAGAAAAAATAAACGCTTTGAATGGTCCGCAGAAGCAGAACAAGCCTTCCAAGAGCTAAAGGCTAAATTCACCTCGGCGCCAATACTGAAACACCCACGCCCAGACCTCCCTTACATCGTTGAAACCGACGCCTCCAGCTTAGCAATGGGAGCAGTCCTATCACAAAGAGATCCAGAGACTAACCAACTGCATCCTGTGGCATTCTGGTCTCGGAAGTTCTCGGCACCTGAGATCAACTACACCATCACAGACAAAGAGCTTCTAGCGATTAAATCAGCCTTTAAGGCATGGCGGCATTATCTCCTCGGGGCCAGACACACCGTCACAGTGATCACCGATCATCGAAATCTGCAGTATCTGAAAACCGCCAAGACTCAATCCTCCAGACAGCTTCGCTGGGCTCTATTCTTTGCTGAATTTGACTTTGTGATCACTTATCGCCCCGGCAACAAGAACGGCAAAGTGGATGCTCTTTCCCGAATTGGAATGGGAGATAACGTTGCCAATCCAGAACTTGTGCCAATAATTCCTGAACAAAGGATCGTGGGTCTGATTTCTTCACAATCCATTGAGGATATTGAAGAAAAAACTAAACAACTTGTAACCTCACCAGACTTACTGAACTGGTTACAAAAAGGAAAAGATTTCACCGTAAGCAATGACTTGCCTTATTTCCAAGGACGATTGTTCCTACCACACGCCGATTTACAAAGACAGGTAATCTCCTGCTATCATGATTCATTAATTGAGGGTCACCCTGGCATTGCCAAAACCACAGAAAAGGTGAAGAGACACTTCTGGTGGCCTTCGTGGAGAAAAGACATAAAGGAATTCGTGATGTCCTGCGGTGTGTGCGCTCAAAACAAGGGTCAGAAGAAGAGGCCGGCTGGTCTTCTGCAACCATTAGACATCCCACCGTGTCCCTGGCATACCCTTTCCATGGACTTCATCACAGACTTACCCTCCTGTTCCGGGTACAACACCATTCTTGTTATTGTGGACCTGTTTTCTAAAATGGCCCACTTCATTCCGCTAAAAGGCTTACCTTCAGCATCAGTCCTAGCCAAAGTATTTCTTGAAAACATCGTCCGGCTACACGGCTTCCCGTCAGTACTAATCTCAGATAGGGGGAGCCAGTTTATTTCCCACTTTTGGCGTAGCTGTTGTCGATTAGCTCAAATCGATGTAAGACTTTCGACCAGCCATCATCCCCAGACCGACGGGCAAACCGAGAGAACAAACCAGACTCTCGAGCAATATTTACGATGCATGCTACAACAGTCGGAGAGTAACTGGAACGACATCCTTTGGATAGCTGAATATGCTTACAACAATTCAGTTCATTCGGGTACCGGGAAGAGTCCCTTCTACATCTTGTATGGGATTCATCCTCGAACCTCCAACCTTGATCCACCTCAAGATCTTGGAACACCCGCCGTGGATCAATTGCACACCGTTATTACCCAAGCTTTTAAGGAAGCGACTGCACATCTACAACAAGCTAAAGAGAGGTACAAAAAAGGAGCAGATCAACACCGAAGCAATGCCCCTCAATACCAGGTTGGGGATCAAGTCTGGCTGTCCACCAAACATTTATCGCTTAAAGGGCCTCGCACCTTCAACCCCAAATACCTGGGACCATATCCAATTACGGCCATAATTAATCCAGTGGCCGTTAAATTAGAATTGCCAACCCATATGAGAATACATCCTGTATTTCACGTATCTCTTTTGAAACCCATGCAACCTGGAACCAGATTGACCAATCCTCCAGAGCCCATTCAAGTGAATGGGGAGCCCGAATTTGAAGTAAAAGACATTTTGGACTCTAAAATCATCAGATCGAAGCTATTCTACCTAATCGACTGGAAAGGCTACGGACCTCAGGAAAGGTCATGGGAACCCTATGACCACGTCCATGCTCCTCGTCTAGTCCAGAAATTTCACCGAACCTTTCCCGATAAACCAAAACCCCCGGGGAGGACAAGTTTGGGAGGGGCCTTGAGGGGGGGTGCTGTCATGGGCGCTACTCCCGAGGGGCCAGGACTGGCCCAGCGCCCTCGGAAGCAGACCCGTCTTCCACTACTCCGGACCCAGCAGACCCCTACAGGGGCCCTTTGGACCGTGTCCTGGCGCCTTTGGTGCAGGCTCATGAAGGGTTTCAGTCCCAGCGCCATAGGCGCCGGGCTCATATTGATTAACAGTGTAATAATGCCTGGGTGGACTTACCTGAGGCAGACCATGCTGCATATTTACCCAGAACAATCCAGTCTGGTTGAAGTCCCCAGCCATCAGGGCTGGGAGGAACTATTCCCTCCCTTCAGGAACTCTTTTCTTACCTGGGTGGAACCGGTGGAAGAACACACACTGGAAGCACTTATCTGCTATTTAAACCACGCCCGATGGAAAACACGTGCTTCGCGTTATTCTGCAGCAGCAGCAGGACGCTCACCGAGTCGGCTCCTGCATTCCAGGTCCAGAGTCATCTTCAGCTTCCGCGCAGCAACCTGTGGATGAAGAAAGACACAGAACAATACTTACCAGATCCCGGAATCCAGTCACCGGCAAAACCTGCAAAGAACAAACATAAGGTTAGAAAAGTGCAACTCGCTCGCAGCCGCGCCCGCTTACCTGATCCATCCGTGATTGCAACGGAGCTAACCGCGGCCTTCTGTTCGGCAGCTTCTCTGCACCTGAAAGGCAAAGGACATAATTAAAAAGGGGTTCGGGTGAAGGCAGTCGCATTCATCTTAACTTACCAGTTTTTGCACGCGCAGAAGCGGCCGCATCAACCGCAGCATCCTGGCACCTGAAAACTAGAAAAAGGACATTATTAGAGGTGCCATTAAAAGCGGCCAACGATCATTATACTTACGTGCATCGGCACGTGCAGTGGCAACGGAAAACTACGCCCACAGCATCCCGAGGCCTGAAACAAAGGAAAAGGGACATTATTGAGGTGCCCATCTTTTAAAGCCTAAAGACTACAGTATACTTACAGGCATCCGCTCGTGCAGTAACGGCGGCATCGCTCTTCGGCATCCCAGCACCAGTGCCACAACTAAGGCCACAAAAGACTTGAGCCTCAACACTGAACTCATCCAGTGACGTAACTGGAATCCACACACCCCGGCACCAGACGCAGGATGGAGAGCTCAGCATTTATACGCCTAAGGTGAGAGCTCGCCGAGACAAGTTGAAAGCTAGGCTGTGGGAGAAACTGGCGATTGGTGGGAGAAGGAATCCCATCAAACGGTGATTAACCCTTTTTCTTCCACCTGCAGAAAACTTACCCTGCAAGTCAGACATTCGATAAGAGGAAACCCAGTCCTGAGAGTCGTCCGAGCTCTATGCTTCTCAATTGAAGAAACGATAGCAGCCCAGCCGGGATCAGCGCCTCCATGGGAATCAGGTGAGCGTTACAGTCCTCTTTGGGAATTAGAAAGTATGGGGAGTGCCAACCCTTGTTCCTTCCGCCACAGGTACTGGTTCTATAGCACCTTTCTCTAGCAGAGTCAACATTTCCTGCACATGGAGCGGATCCAGAACTTTGAGTTGTTCTCTGGTGGATGATACTGATTACTGATGCTTTTTTTTTTTTAAAGGAAGGCAATAACCTTGGGCTACAGTTTCCAGTGCCCAACCATCTGAAGTAATGCCCGCCATTCTTTCAGATGCTGAGTAAGTCTGCTTCCCACCGGGGTCTTGTGAGTCAAGGCCTCAGAGTGGTTTTGAGGTGGCTGAAGCGGTGGCTGAAGGTAAAACTGCTGCTGCTTGGGCTGGCTTAGCACCTCGCCCTCGTCCACCACAAGGGAATCTTCTGTGACATTTTTGACTGGCTTGTCCTCTTCCAATTGAGGAGTAGAATCGAAAGGACTTAACCCTCCAAGAAGATGAACCGGGGTAGGGGTGTTGAGGCTGTCTAATGGCGGAACTAAGGGATTTAGCTTCTGCTTTCACGGTCCGCAGCTTTTCCATACTCTCATCAGCCTTGGTGCCAAACATCCTTAAGCCGTCAAATGGCATGCACATCTGGTGCAAATCTAGCCTTCCTCAACCACGCAAATCTGCGCAATACTGTCATAGTTGCTATAGATCTGCTGATGCTGTCTACAGTATCCAGACCTGACTGAAGGCATTCACCCATTGCCTCCTTACCATCCTTGATGATAGCCAGGAACCGTCTATAGTTTCACCTTCCGGAATGTGGTCCGCCGCCATAGCTACGCAGTCCCTCAGGTTAAACGTAAATCTTGACATGGTACAAGTTGCCTTAGTTGACTTTAACGTCGTACTACCAGCAGTAAATATTTTTCTCGCCCAGGCATCCACTCTTATCCTTATCAGGAACGATAGAGGGTTATGCTGATTGCTTAGTAGATGTAGCAGCTGGAACCATCAAACTTTCTGGTGTTGGATGTTTTGTTAAGTACTCTGGGTCACTGCCGAATGGCCTATATTTCTTAGCAACATTTGTATTCACTGCAACTGCAGTCTCTGGTGTCTCACAATTCTCTGATACCCTTTTTTGTAGTGCAATGTAAAAAGGAAAAAAGTGATCTTTTTGGGGACCCTGATCCAAAATATCTGTTGCGTCATCCGGCTCAAAAGGAGTAGGACTGCGCCAACCTAAAAACTCTTATCACCTTGCTACTCGGCTTCCTATATGAGGAGTCAGCGTGGTCAGTAGGATCTGGTTTACAAAATTCCAGTTCGGGAGAGGTATCTAAATCACTGGCTGATTGAAGTGTATCATACAAGTATTTTAACCTACACTCTTTTGAGATGAATTCATCTGGCACATTGGGGTGCCATATTGTAACCCAAATGGTGGTCTGTTATCATCTGAAGGTTCATTGTCTTCATAGATAGAGGTTAAAGACTTAAAGTCTTTTTTGTCAAGGGTTTGAAAACCTTTTCCTGGGTTACTGTTGGCTTCGACAACTTTGAAGTAATCGTCGACGACGACTTCAGAGTCCATTTTGCGACTTCGACACTGGCGTTGGTGGCTCCGACGCAGATCGTGTTGGTGAAGGCCTCAGCGTTGTTGACTTTTTATGCTTTTTCGAAGAAACCCTCGATGGACTGGATTCCTGACTTCTCAAAGCCCTCAACGATTTCTCGTCTGATCGATATTTTTCTCTATGCTGTACCAGCTTTTGGCTCGGTTTTGAAGATTTAGACTTCCCTTTGTTGTCTTGATGCAGATCGACAGTGGCATGGGCTTTCTGCTTGTCCTTCTAGGGGGTCGGGTTGCATTCCTAAAGATTTCAAGCATTTCTTTATGAAACGCATGCCATTTTGCTGGGGAGGCCGACTAAGTTGGACATTGTATTACCTTGGCGAAGGAAACGCTAGAGGTCGAAGGTGACCTGTGATGCGTGTTCTTGGCCTACTTCGAAGAAAACGAAGAATGGCGCGATCAACTTCTCGATCAAGATCTTTTAGATCTTTTCCATTGAGGAGAATCTCTCGACTGTTCAGCCTTTCTTTTTTTGAACTCTTCGAAGGCAACCTCACCACCGCGAATTTACCTTTACACTCCCTCATAGCCTTTTCGGTCACCTCCTTTCACGAGTTAGTCGAAGGTACGGTGACCGGTACCAGGACACCACAGACCTATGCGTTGGGGTTCAGTGATCGACATCTTCGATCCACAGTCTTGGCACCTTTTGGAGCCAATGGGGAAGACATTTTCGTTGATCGAAAATAGTTGATGACGTACACGGAAGAACCGAAGCACGCTGTAATTCTTTGAAGCGTTAGCTTGGGAAAAACGGAAAGGAAGCCAACGGGTGCTGCAAACGCTATTTATACTGATGACGTTGACAGTCGAACTGAGGCCCTCGAGGGACATCGACGTGATGGTACACAGCGCCCCTTGTCAAATGTTTTCCGAAGCAGCTAAAGCTTGAAGGATAATTATCATAAAATGAGGAATATGTAGGAGGACACAATCCATTTGAAGAGAATGTTCTGCAGCATTTTCCTATTCAAGTATCTAGTAGGGAGTGGGGAGCGAATACGAACTGTGGTACTACGAGTAGAGGTTCATTTACCAGATGGAGAAATCTATATTGGGCGAACTATCCCAACAGCCTTCTCAGCATCTAACACACTGGCAATTTTTAGAGACCATCTTGGAGACTCCTTGTTGGATATATACAGTGCATACCCGATGTTAGAGGGCGATGAATCTAACTTGCATTATCCAACGGAATTGACATCATTGGGCTCTGTATCGTTATCCACCCTGAATCTCTTTTTGATGTCATTGGTGAACCTATTGGCAAACATATGTACAGAAGTAAAACAGCATGCTGTCACGTTATATACTATGCAATTATCAGTGGGAACGATAATTGGCAGGTTCAATTCTTCCAGGAGAATCAATACAAAATTCTACAATAGAATAACATGAAAAGAGGATAAAGCATTCCCAAGCCTCCTCCACCTCACAGATGTAGTAACGGAAGAGGTGGGTGGTATACTGGAGGATGAGGTTAGAGAGACTGATATGTCTAATGCTGGGACAATTAAAGAACTAATTGATCTTAAGTCAGACCTACAGGAAGAGGTTTTGGGGCAGGCTAACGGATATACCCTCCCGAGGAAGGCACAGTTGTATATATCCGAGAAATCGGTTCCACTGAGGTCCAGGATATCCCATGTGAAAAATGAAGAGTACGAATCAGAAAAAAAACAAATAATAACAAGAAATCCTCCAGCAAATGTTTATGAACACTCACTTTACATGAGGTTTGGAATAGGTCCACTCCAGTGATAGCTCCATAGAGGTAAAACAGCCAAAAAGTAAGAGGAAAGTAAAGAGATCTCTGCCCTTAGAAAATCCGACCTTGAAGGAAAACTTAAGGGTCAGGGGGTGGTGGATTCCTCCTCCTTGCTTGGAGGATGGTACCGCTGAAGATAGAGGAATCGCAGTGTCGACCAACCAATGTAACAACATTGAGTAGGCTCGGGTGATAGGAGACCAGAACGATGCGAGGGGTCCTCAATTTTACAAAGTCCAGCGATGTCATTAAATCTCAATGTTAAGAGCAATTGGATACCGACTAACAACCCTGTGTGGAAGTAATGGCCTATCAAGTGCCCCGCCTAATTCTTGTTTAAAAATACAGAGGATTGATAATGAAAGTCGGTATAATCAAATAAGGATAAAGTCTACTTGAGAAAGAGATTTGCTATTTAGAAGTGGCTCAAGGTTGATATTGGAATTTATTTCACCAGGGAAAGACAAACCATTATTAAATCCAATGTATTAGCACTTTTCTTCGACGTGCCAAGACTTAAGTTTGTTGTTTCACATGACATTGAACTGGTTGAGTTTATATACGAAGAAAGGACCACCTGGAAATAACCTTGAGGACAATCAGTGAGATGGTATTGGCAGAAGCTAAAATTCTTAACTCAGTGGTATGACGATCTCCCTTATACTGGTGGAGCTCAACTAAGTTGTTTTGAAGAATTACGTCAAGTTGAAGATTGTTCCTCACAATCCAGCTGGGGTAACATTGTTATTACATGCTTTAAGGCTGATGGTCCAGTGCTGAGTGGAAGGGTAGTGGGTAAACCTGCCCACAAGGAATGGAGCATCCAGGACTAGTAATTGCTATCGAGGCATTTGGTGAAAAATAACACGTTGGAAGGAAGGTCAGGGCTTCTACTTTAGCAAACACGGAACAGCTAAAATTGGCTTCATGGAATGCCAGAGGACATTGACAGTTGATCGCGAATTCTGAACTTTGTAGTTGTTTGAAGGGATTTTCTATATTGTTTATTCGGGAAACGTGGGCAAAAGAGATCTTATTTGATGGTTATTGCATATGTTAACCTGCTGCACAGGGTAAAATGCGGTGACCATCGGGCGGCCTTTTGCTAGCCATAGCAACTACACTGGATCGAAAGGTCCTTAGGATTTGGTATTTGAATATGGTACTCCCTCATCTCATTTATTAATTGCTAATGTGTATTTTAATGTGGCAAAGCAGGATGTTAATGCATTTCTAATATATCTGATATCATTGAGGAATGGCTGATTGAGACAATTAACGGTTATATAATTGTCGCAGGAGATTTTAATACAACAGATATGGCTCGAACCTGGTCTAATCAGAAGGAATACTTGGGTCATCCTGAACAGACTAGTCACACATGGGAACATTTTTCTGTAATTTTGGAGCTGCTCATTCTGAATGATGTGACTGAGGTCCTGGGGCAACCGAAACCTGGCACAGAGGTCATCTGTCTTGATCGGTTATACATGTTTGAATTAACCTCTGTTTATGAAATGGAACATATTTTTGTATAGTTTATTCTTGAAATAGTGATCATAACATGTTAATAGCAGAATTCAGTCTGTAGACTGACCTACCCCCTTGTGAAGGCATCCGGCCTAGTTAAATGGAATCCCCATCGTATTGAGGTCTTTAATAGGAGAAATTGAGGTGTGCTCTATCTCACTTGTAAACATATTCTGGAGAGCAGAAGCAGAGCGTGGTCTGCAGGAGAACTGCAGTGGAGTCTTTCTATTATTTTCACTGTTGGAGTTACATGAAGCCTTTAAAAACTGCTCATTCACACAAAGCGCAGCAGCAGATAGTGGTCTGCTGTGATCTGCGGTGGAACGAGGTGAGCAATGGGATATTTAGTACTCCCAAGCCGATTAACTTTGGCCAATTGAGAGAGCCTGTTTTATAGGGGCTCCTGACGACTCATGACTAGTATTCACCATTATTTGCTTAACTACTTACTAATCCTGACATTGGTACATTGTTGCCCAACTAGTGATTTGACTGTCAGTTATGTTTCGTGCTACCTATCTGGAAAAGCTAAGAAGCCATTCTGCTCCGTATTCCACAATGTCAACAGTTAAAACAGACAACACAGCCAGTTCGGCCAAGGCTCCACCAGACGGTGTTAGTGGGGGCGGAGGAAATCTGTCTGGCGGATACTGCAGCCTCACATCTTTATTGTGAGGACGGCATGCTGCAAGTTATATATGCCGACCTATGCATTATGAGAAGTCCACACACCAGTGCCATGTTGCGTGTTCTGTCACCTGGCCAAATTGAAATGGTTGTGAATAGTGATTCTAATATAGCAAGCAAAACAGGCATTATTCCCATTGCTTCTCCGATTGCTGGTACCAGGATCACTGACTTTGTTTCCATGTGCCAGAACTAGCACAGAAATAGATGCTCAGTACTGCTTAATGGAAGTCTGCCTAAGGGGGTTGGGTGTTTGACTGATTATAGCATTTTGGAAGGTGTGTGGGATACTGGATGTTTTGCTACCAAGGCAGAGCAGTTGGAGATCAGTGATATAAATGAACGCTGCTGTTACTGCCAAATGTGCCCCCATGATTGACATCATTGCCAAATATGCCCCCATGATTGCGGCTGTTAATGCCAAATTTGTATTTATTTATATTTATTTGTATTTATTTTATTTCTATAGTGCACCAGGCACATGGGCAACCGGGCGCATCACTTGGATACAACAAGATAAAGCAGACATGGCAGTACTTATAATGTTTACAGGTAAAATTACATAGTTTACAAGCAGAATAAAAACAAAAGAAGACAAGCAGAGTGTATATACAAGGGTACATCAAAGTACAAGTTAAGCAGTGCACCAGTGTTAGATGTCTTGGGAGGACAGCCAAACTTTGGTAAGGTGTTTGAATCTCAGAAAGGAAGGTTCTGCTCTCCGCTCATTAGGGAGTGAGTTCCATAATTTAGCTGCCATGATGGAGAAGCTGGTTCCACCTGATCTTTGGAGATTGAATCGTGGGATGACGAGGTAGTTGGCTTGGGCCATTCTACGAGGTCTAGTGGGTCTGTGAAGGGCAAATCTGTTAGCCAGGTAACGGGGAGCTTGGTTGTGAAGACATTTATGTGTGAGAGCTAGAGATTTCAAGGAAATTCGGTGGGGAATTGAGAGCCAGTGAAGGTTACGTCTAGTGTCAGCTATGTGTTGGCGCCTGGGAATGTTAAGGGCCGCTCTGATCGCATTGTTTTGGACAATTTGTAACTTATTTAAGTTACAGCGAATAGTGCCCAGGTAAAGGGCATTGCAGTAATCGACCTTTGAAAGTACAAGGGTCCTAGCCAAGGTCACTCAATTAGCTGTGGAGAGGAATGGGCAACAGGCAGTAATAAGCTTACAGGTATAAGCCGCTGCGGATGAGACTGAATTGGTTTGTCTCGTCAAGGATAAGGTCGAGTCAATGTAGATCCCTAAGGTTTTTGTGTCCTTAGCAGTTTGGATAGTATTCCCATCAATGGTGAAGGACTTAAATGCAGGGTCAAGTTTGGTGAGTTTTTGTGGCGAACCGAGAATGAGCAGCTCTGTCTTCATCATTTAGACAGAGTCCGTGTTGAGCCATCCATGCTTGGATGACCTGGTAGATGGCATTGATGGCGAGGGAGTCAGAAGTCTAGTCACCTGTGATAGGGATTAGTATCTGGGTGTCATCAGCGTAATTGGTATACGTGACACCCAGGTAGTCCAGAATATCGAAAAGGGGTTTAGTGAACACGTTATACAACGTGGGCGAAACACAAGACCCTTGGGGCACGCCACAAGAGACCGGCGCGGGTGGGGCGGCTGCTAGTGGAGAGAACACACGCATTGATCTATTATCAAGGAATGAACTAATCCACGTTGAAGCTTTGTCTGAGAAGTGTGCAGCTGATTTGAGGTGGTGACAAAGAATTTCGTGATTGACAAGATCAAAGGCCGCCGAGAGGTCCAGGAGAAGTAAAAGTGCCAGTTTGCCTTTGTCTTTTAGATCTTCATTCTGCGTTTTTAAATCGATAAGGGCAGTTTCAGTGCTGGGGCGTGGCCGAAACCCCATTGCCTAAGTCCCAGAAGTTTGTTTGATTCAAGGTATTCTTGAATTTGTAAACACGCAGCTCGGTCGAGGATTTTTAGTAGAAATGGGACAGTGGTGATGGGCCTGTAATTTGTAGGTATGCTGGGGTCCAAGGTAGGTTTTTTTCAGAAGAGGGATGACCCACGCATCCTTTAAGTTGTCAGGTACAATCCCAGAACTGAAGGAAGAGTTGATGAACGTAGTGATGAATGGGGCTAGGTCATGAGCTGCTTCCTTAATGATGGGCGCAGGACAAAGGTCACCTTGACAGTTGGAAGGTTTAAGGCTAGCGATGATCTTTTCCACTTCAGAAATGGAGAGTGGAGAGAAGCTAAAAGGAGTCAGAGAATCTGGGATGGAGTGGTTTATGGAGGGTATGAGGTTCGGTTGGGGGTTGGATTGGAGGCTTGTTTGTTTGTTGTTGATTTTAATTTGGAGAGTGGCAATCTTGCCTAGAAGAGCCTCTTGGATTTTGGAACACCAAGTGCTATCTTTGGTGCAGGTGTCTGGTGCAGTAACAGGAGTTTCAAGTTCTTTTAGGATTTTGAACAATTCTTCGGTGTTAGATTTGGCTTGTTCGATACGTTTATTGTAAGTGTCTTTTTTTGCCTGGAGTATGGCTTCCTTGTAATTAAGGGTAGCCAGAAGTAGACACGATTTGTTGGCTGGGGAGTGGTTACTTTTCCAATGAGATTCCGCAATTCGTTTTTCTTTGCGCAAGGTTCTAAGCTGGGGTGTAAACCAGGAGTTCAGGTGGGCTCGAGGTTTGGATTTTCTCAGTTTAGAAGGGGTGATAGTGTCCAAGGCTTTGAGCATGACACGGTTAAAAGTGTCAACCAGGGCCGTGGGGTCGGAGCATGTGAGAGCCTGGTCATTGAGAACAGGGAGGAGGAGTGGGAGGAGTCTGTCGCAGGTAATGTCGCGTTTATTGCGAGTGGCCGTGGCAGGTGAAATACTTGGAGAGGGGCCGACAGTTTGGACTGGATATTGAACGTAATTAAGTTGTGGTCAGTCCATGAACACTGTTGGTTAGAGGTGATGTTGATGGGACAATTGTGAGCGGCTATCCAGTCAAGGGTTCTGCCCTTGTCGTGGGTGGGTTGGTTTATAAACTGTGTGAATCCTGCATTCGTAAGGATATTGTCAATAGACGTGGCAGCAGTGTCCTTAGGGTCAGAAAGGCCTAGGTTGAAATCCCCCAATATCGTGGCTTGGGAGTTGGTTTTGGTGTTGTGAGTGATGATGTTAGAGAGATCCTCAGCGAAGGTGGATAGCGGGCCAGGTGGCCGGTAAAGTAGATGGAAGGTGATGGAATGGTTGGGGGTAACGGCTAGTTTAGCTGTCAGTGCTTCCAAAGAAGAAAACTGGTGGGCGGCAGAGAGGTGGAAGTTTAGAGCATTTTTATGGATAATGGCAATGCCACCACCTTTGGACTGATTAGAATTACGGTCATGTCTGATAATGTTATTGCCTGGAGGGATGGCCAGGGAGAGTGCTGGGCCTGAGGCTGCGATCGGAGTCGAGGATGAGGTCAGCCACTTCTAAGGCGTGAGCCGAGAGTGATCTGGCATTGATTAACGCACCCTTGAAGTTGCTCGAGTTAGGGAGGTTAGAATGGGATGGAGAAGGGTTTGGCGTAGGTGTGGACGGTGTGGGGGTCCGTGGCTGTTTGTTACGATGCGCCGAGTGATGGGAAACGTGAGTGAGTCGCGAGCCAAGTCTGGCGTTTCTCATGGTGATGGAGCATGGTATGTTTGGTAGAGGTCTAGATGCAAAATGTTGAATCCATAGGGCTGGGTTGTTGAGGTAAGGGTTGGTGTGGTGAGCATGGGGGGGGCATAGTTATGGTGTCGTACGGATATAAGTGGTGGGCGGGGGCGGTGGTGTGGTTGAGTATGGTCCCCCCCCCCCCCGGAGTGCCGTATAAGGATGAGAAGGGTGGGCAGTAGTCTTGTGAGTAGGATACTGAGAGTGTGCATGGGTGAATCTAAGGCTATTAGGCTGTTGGTGAGAGGCATGTTAACCTAGTACAGTCTAAGAGCAAAGGTCTGAATAGTGATCATGTGGACTGTTAGCAACCGTAAGGGACAATACACTCAGGGTAGTCTGTTGGTGACCGTGAGGCACAACACAGTCAAAGTGGTCTGTAAGCGACCGAGAGGCACAATACAGTTAGAGAAGTCTGATGGCGACCATAAGGCACAATTCAATTAAAGTGGTCAGTTAGCGACCAAGGCACAGTTAGTGCAGTTAGAATAGTCTGTTAGCGGCCAAGAGACACAACACAATTTAGAGAGGTCTGCTACAACACATTAGAGAGGTCTGTTAGCGACCAAAAGGCACAATTCAATTAAAGTGATCAGTTAGCGAGCAAGGCACAGTGCAGTTAGAATAGTCTGTTAGTGGCCAGGTGACACAACACAGTTAGAGAGATCTGTCAGCAACTATAAAGGCACAACACAATTAAAATAAATATATTTTTTTAAAATTGAAAGTGGCCATGTGGATTGTTGGAGACCATGAAGCAACAGCCTAACGAGTGAGGTTTGATGACTCCATGCGACATGCAGCTGGAAATGGCAGGCTGAGTGTTGCACGCCGCTCATTAGCAAGCGGATGCAGGGTAGCATGCGGTAGGGCACTAGGATAACTACAATCCCAAGTCACAATAGGTGCAGGGAAGTGGATTTCAGCAGGAGCGGTGGGGCACTAAGCGAACCGAGTACTGTAGTCAGCAGCAGCATCATGATTTACATAATGCTTCCATGGTGCACGTGGCAGAGTACCTGCCAGAGGCGGAGTGTGAGGAGGGTTGTGCCTCAAGAGAGTCAAGGTGTAAAGGATGGGCGTAGTGTCACAGGGCTCTTAGTGGTAGAGTATGGGGTAACAGGTGCGTCGTTCACAATCACTGGTGGCAGGTATAGCGGTAAGCAATCACTTACTTGCAAGGTGAAGGGCAGTTCAGGCAGCGTGTCTGGCCGACGGTCAGGACGGCTCAGGACAGGCTGGGACAGGCGATGGCCTTGATTCAAAGGGCCTTGCTGAGGTAGGGCCGGCTTCGCCTGCCGGCATTCTATTGGATGAAGAAATGGGCGCAATCGCCAATCAAATCACGGCGTAGTCAGCTGGGGCTGGTTCGGCGCCGGGAGGCGGACGGACTTCAGTGGCGGGCGGCCATCTTGAATTGTCTGGGTGCCTCGTGGTGCTCAATGGTGGGGAAGGGCACAGGGGATGTCACTACCAGCGGGATGGAGTACAGAAGAGGGTAGCCGCATCTAATCCTCAGGGGCTTCGTTTACGGTAAAGCGGAGGCTTGTGTGCTTTAAAGTTGAAACACAAGCTCAACCCCTGCACCGCTTACCGTAATACATGGGCTGAGCATGAGGCTTCCATCTGGCTTCCCGCTGCTCCTGCAGGGTCGGGTGCAGCTGGGCAGAGATCCTGCTCCACGTAATGTGGGTCCCCATGATTGACATCAATGCCAAAAGTGCCCCCATGATTGCTCCTGTTAATGCCAAATGTGCCCGAATGATTGACATCAATGCCAAATGTGCCCCCATGATTGCTGCTGGTGCCCCCATGATTGCGGCTATTAATGCCAAATGTGCCCCCATGATTGTTGCTGGTGCCCCCATGATTGCAGCTGTTAATGCCAAATGTGTCCCCATGACTGACATCAATGCCAAATGTGCCCCCATGATTGCTGCTGGAGCCCCCTTGACTGCCACTGATGCAAAATGTGTGCCTACGATTACTGTTGTTGCCCATATTCATGTGGCAGCTCCCTCTTTTTCTACGCTCAGTTGTGCTCTCATTAATGCTCGATCGATCCCTGCCCACGCGCTAGATATCCACAACCTTATCTGCAATTCCAATCTTGACCTTCTAATCATTGGTGAAAATTGGCTTCATGAAGCATCAGGACTCTTGCTCTGGCCTTACCCCATGGCTACACAATCTTTAGACAAGACTGAGGCTCGCAGAAAGGAGGAGGATAGCTTAACGGCAACGTTTGCGCCTTGGAAGCAAGACGAAACGAAGCAACACAGGTTCGATCCCTGGGTCTGCGCTTAGAAACCTCTGGGTGTTTAAGCGCGTTATAAATACGCAACTAAGATTAACAAAAAAAGAATTATGCAACTAAAAAAACAAACAATTACTGTAACAGCGCCTCGATGCCCGCGGGCTGTGTGAGCGCTTTAAAAATGCAAAATAAATTTTAAAAAAAAATGTAAAAAAGGAGGAGTTGCCCTCATCGCTAAGGAGTCCACCCACATCAGGAGATTACATGGAGACATTGGACAAAACTGCGACTACATGCTCATCAAGGCTAACCTGTCACCTAACTGCACTATCACCCTCCACATTGTATACCGCCCTCCTGGCCCAGTCACCAACTTCCAAGACTTACTCATGCATGCCCTCACTGATAACCTAAAAAAGAATATCATATCTATCCTCTTGGGAGACATGAATGACCCTGCAGACGGCCGTCCTGCATCACTCAATGCCCTCTCCACTCTGGGTTTCAAACAAGCTGTGACAGAACCCACCCATATCAAAGGTCGAACACTGGATTGGATATCGCACCACAACTGCCCTCCAACTATCTTGTCCATTACTCCAATTCCTTGGTCCGATCATTCAGCTATCCACTTTGACCTGAGTTTTTCCAAACCTACCTCCCCCCACCCCCACTCCCTATCTCACTGCCGCCTGCCTTCAGCAGAAGTTCTAAGCAACTCACAAAAGAAAGGCTCCTACCATACCTTTTGGTTCCTGAACTCAGCCCACCGCTTTCCAATAACCCAGACACCTCGGGGCTGTGGACACTATTGCCCCTCTCACCCAAAGAAAAGCCAAGACCGCCAAACACACAAACTCGTGGTTCTCACCTGAACCCCTCAAACTTTGCACCAAGAAAAAGACAGCCCTCTCAACATGGCTGGCCAAACCTAATGAAGCCACCAAACTTGCCTTTAAAAAAAATTGCAAAAGAATACAAAACTGCCATTATTACAGCGAAAGCCAACTCCTTCAACTCGAGAATAGCTAATGCTAAATCTGGTCCGAAGGAAATTTTTGCTATATTCAGGGAACTGGAAGCTCTCGCACCTACACCACTCTCTATAACAAAGGACAAGGACTGGTGCATTAAGATCCAGAAGGCTATGCTGGACAAACTGGGCACCCTCCAAGACAAGATCATTAGCCACCAAAAAGGCTTAAATCAACAACTATGTAATCTACAATAACAACTATCCAATCCACACAATATTACGCCACATGGAATACCAGAATTCTCATTCAAAGAAATGAATGAACATGAAGATCTAGCAATCCTCAGTTCAATCACGCCATCAAATTGCTAGGGTGATACTTGTCCGGCACAGCTCATCAAAGACAGTGCAATTACCTTGGCACCCTTCATCACAGCGTTCATCAACGCCTCCTTCAAAACCAACTGGGTCCCTTCATACCTGAAAGAAGCATGGGTGCGCCCATTGTTGAAAAAGCCTACACTGGACCCGAAAAGCCCTGGAAATTATAGACCTATCACTACGGTCCCATTCCTACTGAAGATTCTGGACAATGGGTGACCGGTCAAAGTTTCGACTCAAAAGGGTCGAATGACAAAAGGGTCGAGTCAATTCGACCGAAAACAAAAGGATCGCATTTTTTTAAAAATGTTTTTTTTTTGCTTTAGTATAGGTAAAAAAGGTGTTTTAAAAAAAAAGTGCCCCTTTTTTTCGGTCGAATTAACTCGACCCTTTTGTCATTTGACCTTTTTGAGTCAAATCTTTGACCTATAACCTGGACAAGGCAGTTTGCCTTCAGGTCCACAAATACTTGGAGACTCAACACCTACTAGGTCTCCGACAATCAGGCTTCCATCCCAACCATGGAATGGAGACTGCCTTATCTGACCTTAAAAACCAGATTGATGACATCAGAGATGCAGGTAAACGCGCCCTCCTACTGCTCCTGGATATATCGGCGGCCTTTGATCTGGTTGACCATACTACCTTATGCCACCACCTTTCTACTACCGCCAACTTCTCACCTAATGCCACTGCTTGGGTCTCATCCTTTCTCAAAGAAAGAACAATGAAAGTCTTCTCGAACCTAGCCTGCGCCAAGCCTGTGATACAAGGATCCTATATATCGCCCACACTCGATAGCCTGTTCACAAGGTAGCTTTTCAACTTCTTAGACTCCTTAGGCATCGCATATACTAATTATGCTGATGATACTCAGGTCCTCCTACCACTCACAGGAAATTATGAGGCTGACAAGGAATCACTTGATAACATCTACGCCACAATCCAAACCTGGATGGCCGAGAACTGGTTGTGCCTAAATAGTGAAAAAACTGAACTCCTACTCATCGGCTCACCGGATACCATCAGGAAACTGGACTCCAATTACAGCTCCTTTGTGATCGACAATACCACTAACCCAGTCTCACAGGCAGTTAAAACCCTTGGAGTCTACCTAGACTCTAACCTCTCAATGGTTAGGCAGGTTAATGCCATCTCATCCGCATCGGCCTATCATGCAAAATTTATCTCTGCAGCCAGACCTTTTCTGACGCAACAGAACTGCCTCACCATCTCCAGAGCAATTATTGGGTCCAGACTTGACTATTGCAACGCACTCTTGCTAGGCACCTCGACAAAAAACATCAGGAAACTGCAGACGGTACAAAACAATGCCCTCATCGCAGCCACTGGCATCTCTAGAAGAGGCCACATCTCGGACACCAGGGAAGCCTTTCACTGGCTCCCCATTAAGGAGCGGATCATTTTCAAGACTCCCTTTTACCCACAAATGTCTACACAATTCAGCACCACCGCTACCTTTCTCAAAGATTTACCCTACAGCACTCTGATAGGCCCACTAGAGCTACATACACCAACCATGTAGCCATCCCCAAAAGAGTGAGGGCACGAGCAGGGGGTTCAAGTTTCACAGTCATTGGGGTCACTAACTGGAACTCTCTTCCCCCCACACTGAGAGGCATCGAATCACACACAGCGTTCAGGAAAGCAATTAAAACACTTCTGTTTGTGTAATGACATGTTGCTAATCACATGGTTTTTCATGTTTCCATGATTGAGCTGCATCAACTCAACCTGTATTCAATATATGTATTACTGTTTATCCTTAAGGCTCATGCTCCATGTAACCTAGCACTGCCTTCTATTTCACACAACTAAGGCATTTTCTTGAAACAGCGCCTCGATGCCCCTGGGTTGCAGGCGCTTTACAAATGCAAAAATAAAATAAAAGTAAGTGAGGAACTAAATATGAATGAACAAATGGAAGGACACACGAGTACATCTGTTTTGGCAGGCTCTGCCTTGATCTCTGCAGTCGTGTGCGTCTCCCCTACTGGCTCTCCCTCGCAGTTACTTGAACTAGTATGCACTAATGCATCCTTCCAAGATGCATAGGAATTTCAATCTTATTCCTTGTATCACACTCTAAGAGAAGCAGATGAACAAAATAGGTTGTCCTCGCCTTCCATTTCAGCCCTAAATTCCATCTTAAGTGTATCTGTTGCATTCTATGATAATATTCAGGATGAGATGAAGGCCCATACACTCACCATGTGCGAATTAACCGTGAACATTGACATTTTAAGTAACTGGTCTATTAGGTCCAGAGTGACTAAACCAAAACGTACGAATGAGAGTGTTGGTTCAGAGTTTTATAATCCTTTATCAAAGACCGCTCCTGATAATGATAAAATAGAGCGGATCTTTGATTGAGGGCAGGGATGAAGGTAAATGCAGTCCAGGGAACCATTTTGCAAAGGCAGTAGTTGGTGCTATACAAAGGCGGAAAACAAATAGGAAATATGGCTCTAGAAAATACCTCAGGAGCCTACGTTTGCTTTTAAATGAGGAACAGCGTTTTAACATTCCTCAGGAGACTTTAAATGAGATTAGTAATAAGGTAATTGTTGATACTTCTCTCTGGGATAGTGGAGGGCATATTGCATTTAACAAATCTCTGTACCCAATGGGAAGATTGCATGAATGCCCCAGCCTTCTAATGAAACCATTGACTCTGTAGGTCTATTGAATGATGAACAAATGATCTGGCAAAATTTGCTTGTGAATACTAATAAAATGTCTGCATTCTCTGACACCAACGAGGTAATTATAGTGCCTTCTCTGGCCTTGAAAGAAAATGCGAAAATGTGGTACAATCTCCAGAGTGATACAAACGAACTATTTTGGTGGGAATTATGAGGAATTATTGTGAAAGGAAGGAACAGTTGAGATTAAAATGGTTTACCAAGATCAGGAAACATTGAATACATGTAGAGGCTCGCATAGTAATTAACAATATCAAAACATTGGTGACACTGTATAATGGAGAGTCCCACTATTCCTCTTCCTTGGCAAGTGTTGAACGGCTAGTGCCTATATTTAATATGTGAAAAACAACTAATTAGTAAAGGTAAGAAAGAGGAAAATAAATTAGGCACAGCTGACAGGAGGGTAGGCTTTTTTCCACAAACTCGAGGCCCCCTGGCTAATAAACCAAATCTAATTTTTGCAGCGGAGCCTGATGAAACGGAACAAAGTGAGGTATATAAGAACCCCATCTGAAGATGTAGAATTGGAACATTTGATGGGCCTCATTGGTTTCCAGAATAATGCCAGCAAGTATAATTATAGTAATAACGATAAAATACAACCTAAAGTACCTCTTTGTGTGTCGACTAAGCAACCCTTCAAAAGAGCAACAGACCATAAGTGTATGCCTGGAAAAATTGAAAGATGTCTTCTTTTCGAATCTAAATTTGGACTGAACTCTGATATTCTACTAAATCGATCTGGCATTTTGAAATTATTATGACTAGCGATAGAAATGGACATAAATGGAAAGTATGATCTTTGGAGTGGGAATTACATAGGGAAAATGGCAATATAGCAGATGATTTGAGTGCTAAGGCTACGTGGAAAAGTGGTACCGTTCTAGAGCCACGTATAATGCATGTTTGTCTTTTGAAATTCACGATACACTAATAAGCGATCTTAATAAAATTATTGCTGTAATGAATCTGGGGAAAGAAGCGAAGCTATCTAAAGACCATGCCGGTATGCATATTCACAATGATGGGAATCGAATCAAGAAATGTACGAAAGTAGGGACCATTCTCATGAGAGAGAGTGCTTTTGAGATCCTCGAACAGGCTTGCACTAGTCGTGTTTTTAAGAACTTCTGTAGGAGAGGAACCTGGTCTTACTGGAGTTAATGCCCCATCCCATACCTTTATGTTTAACAAAGAGGTTTAGTTTAGGAAAAAGATAGTGTTACGCTCACCTGGCTCCCACAGGGGCGTCGGTCGGACCCGGGCTGCTGCGGCCTCCACCCACGTGATGCGTAGTGCAGCGATGACTGACTGGATCTGCCCTCCTAATCTTGTCAGCTTGACCCGTAGAAATATTCTCCTACAAGTGGAGAGATGGGTTTAGCCACTTGTGGATTCAAGTGATAGCACCCCCACTGTCCTCCCCACTAATCACCTCTGAAGCGCCCTCTCAGCAATCTCACCTTATATTCTTGAATGATGAGCCGTCCATTCTGCGAAGCATGCAGGGGCGCGTTGATGACCAGTTACTTCACTGACCTGAGGATATTGGAAGAGTAGACGAATCCTGACTCCAAAAGGTCCTGGCGAAGAGCCGTAAGTATATAGTTCGTAAGAGTTAAAAATGTCTGGAGTTCACTCCTGTCCAATTCCTCTTTTATCTTGCAGCTTTGACCCAATAAGAAGATTGACGGCTGAAAGCGCTCCGCTGTTACCCAACACTGTCCGGTAAATAATGCCAAGGGTTAAACTTGCTGCTTTCTCCTTATCTTACAGGTGCGGCATAAGAAGATGTGACGTGCTGATGAATTATACCTCCGGCGGTAAAATCAGGTAAGCATATGGTGCTAAAGAGATTGTCTCTGCTCACCTTGTTGTTTCTTGTCCCCCTTAGGTGCCGGGATTCAGCGATGTAAAGATGGAGACAGTGCCGGATCGAAGAGATGCTGCGTGGAACAGTGAGTATGGCGCGGCGCTGCTGCTGGCGATGCAACGCTTTTAAAACAAAGTCTTTCATCTGGTTTGAAGATGCGATGAATCCGGAATCAGGTAAGCAATCAGGTAATACTCTTGTTCTAACCTTTGCTTCTTTCCTTCTTTCTAAGTGCTCCAGGTTCGAGGAGGGCGTGGCAGAAGTCTGGATGCTGCTGCTGGCACGGTGAAAGTTACGCTGCTGGATGCAGAATAACGCAAAGCGTGCGCTGCTCTTCGGGCGTGGTTTAAGTAGCCTCCAAAGTAGTCCCAGGTAGGTATTCCTCCCCGACCACACCCGAGTAACAAATAGTCCTTAAGGAAAAGTAGTCCCTTCCAGGCCTCACATGGGCTTGGATCTTCTTGCAGCATGGTCTGCATCAGGTAAGTGTGCACTTATGAGCCTGGCGACTATGGCGCCAGGACTGATGTCCCATATGAGCCTGGCGCCATTGGCACCAGGACTGAACCCAAACAGCCCCTAGCAGGGGTTGCTGGGTTTTCTCAAGGCAACATGGTGCCTGCTCCCGGGGCTGATGGACGTGGTCTGGATGCCCGGGGTATGCATCATGACAGCACTCCCCCCTCAAGGACCCTCCTAAAGTCGTTCTTCCCCTTGGTCCTGGTTTGTCTGGGAAGTCCCGATGGAATCTCTTCACTAATCGAGGTGCATGAACATGGTCACTAGGCTCCCATGACCTTTCCTGTGGCCCGTAACCTTTCCAATCGATTAAGTAAAAAAGTTATGATTTAACCACCTTGGAGTCCAGGATGTTTCACCTCGAATTCAGGTTCTCCATCTATCAAGATAGGATCTGGTGGTTTGGTTAATCTTGTTCCTGGTTGAACTGGTTTTAAAAGTGAAACATGGAAGACAGGATGAATTTGCATATTGGAGGGTAATTCCAGTTTGACGGCCACCGGGTTGATAATGGCCTTAATGGTGTAAGGTCCTAAATATCTAGGATTAAAAGTCTGAGTTCCTTTCAGAGGTATGTGTTTTGTAGCTAGCCAAACCTGATCTCCAATTTGGTACTGTGGAGTTTCACTTCTATGTAGATCAGCATTTTTCTTGTATTTCTCTTTTGCTTGCTTCAAATGTTCAGTTGCTTCCTTGAAGGCTTGTGTAATAGTAGAATGCAAATGACTAACTGCGGGTATTTCTAAGTGCTGAGGCGAATCGAGTTCTGAGGTTCGAGGGTGGTGTCCATATATGGTATAAAAGGGGCTTTGTCTGGTTCCTGAATGTACAGAGTTATTGTATGCATATTCGGAAATCCATAAAATAACTTTCCAATTACTTTCGGTCTGGTGAAGCATGCAACGTAGGTACTGTTCAAGGGTCTGGTTGGTCCTCTCCGTCTGACCATCGGTCTGGGGATGGTGATTGGTTGATAACCTTACGTTGATTTGTGCCAATTGGCAACATTTCTTCCAAAAATGTGAAATGAATTGACTACCTCGGTCCAATACGGAAGGAAACCCATGTATTCGAACGATGTTTTCGAGGAACTCCTTGGCCAGAATTGAAGCAGAAGGTAATCCCTTCAAAGGAATAAAGTGGGCCATCTTGGAAAAAAGATCCATGATAACTAGAATGGTGTTAAATCCATTACATGGAGGTAGATCAGTAATAAAGTCTAAAGACAAGGTGTGCCATGGTGTAGGTGGAATATCCAAAGGTTGTAAAAGGCCAGCAGGTTTTTTCTTCTGACTTTTGTTTTGGGCGCAAATGCCGCAAGACATCACAAATGACTTTATATCTTTTCGCCAGGTGGGCCACCAGAATTGTCTCTTAATTTTAGCTTCAGTTTTTGCGATACCTGGGTGACCTTCCATCAGGGTATCATGATAATTGGAGATGACAAGTTCCTGTAATTCCTTGTGTGGTAGGAATAGTCGTCCTTGTTAGTAGGGTTGGTCATTGATGACTGAGTAATCCGGGCCTTTCTTAACCCAGTCCTGCAAGGCTGCTGGATTGAAGAGTTGTTGGATTTTTAAATGAATTTCTTCTAGTGTCTGTAAAGTAGTTATGCCAAGAATTCTTTGTTCAGAAATTATAGGCACCGGCTCCGGGTTCGCATATGCTTCTTCCATTCCTATTCGGGATAAGGCATCTGCCTTGCCATTTTTACAGCCTGGTCGATAAGTGTTCACAAAATCGAATTCGGCAAAGAACAATGCCCATCGAAGTTGGCGCGATGATTGGGCTTTGGCTGTTTTTAGATACTGAAAGTTCCGGTGATCGGTGATTACAGTAATGCTATGCCTGGCACCGAGAAGATAGTGTCGCCAAGCCTTAAAGGCGGATTTGATGGCTAATAACTCTTTATCGGTAACCGCATAGTTTAACTCGGGTGCCGAGAACTTTCTGGACCAAAATGCCACTGGGTGAAGTTGACCAGTTTCAGGATCCTTCTGGGACAGGACAGCTCCCATGGCTAAACTGTATGCATCAGTTTCCACTATGTATGGAAGCTCTGGGCGTGGATGCTTTAAAACAGGCGCAGATGTGAATTTTGCTTTCAGCTCTTGGAAGGCCTTTTCAGCCTCTTCGGTCCACAAGAAACGTTTGTTCTTTTGCAAAAGTGCTGTGATGGGATGTACAACATGCGAGAAGTCTGGAATGAATCTGCGGTAGAAATTGGCAAATCCGAGCATGCTTTGTACCCCTTTAACTGAACTAGGTGATGGCCACTTGAGAATTGCGTCCACCTTTCGTGAGTCCATTCGGACTCCTTTTGGAGTCAAGATAAATCCAAGGAATTCAACTTCCGTAACATGAAAAACACATTTTTCCAATTTTGCATATAACTTGTGCTGGCGTAGTTTCTCAAGGACTGCAAGTACGTGCTTAACATGGTCTGATTCTGAGGAGGAGTACACAAGGATATCGTCTATGTATACGACAACACAGACGTCAGTGAGTTCACGAAAGACATCATTCATAAAATACTGGAAGGCTGCTGGCGCATTGCACAACCCGAAGGGCATCACCTGATACTCGAATAATCCGTACTTGGTGCGAAAATCTGTCTTCCATTCGTCGCCTTTCTTTACACGTACCAGATGATATGCCCCTCAGAGATCTAACTTAGTGTAGATACAAGCATCCTTTACTTGGTCTAGTAATTCGGGGATCAGAGGCAATGGGTACTGTTTTTTTACCGTAATCTGATTTAGTGTGCGTTAGTCTATGCACGTTCTAAGGTCACCTTCCTTTTTTGGCACGAAGAACAAAGCTGAGGATACAGGAGACTTGGAAGGGCGAATAAAGCCATTAGCCAGGTATTGGTCCAAGTATTGCGGTTGGTGAAGATTTTCAGGTTCCGTGAGGACGTAGATTGTACTGCATGGGGGTTGTGCACCGGGTAGAAGGTCAATCTGACAATCATACGATCTGTGAGGTGGTAATGTATTGGCCTGTTCTTTTTGAAAAACATCCTGAAATTCTTGATACTCCTGAGGAAACTGCACGATTGGGCTGATGACTGTGGCCAGGCCTTTGTTCGGGGTTTTCTCCGGGTAACAGGTGTGTGCACAATCCGGGAAGGTTATTCTCTTCTCTCGCCATTCAATACAAGGATTATGTGTTTCCAACCACGGCATCCCCAGTATTATTTGAAACTGCGGGGCTTTGACTAAATCAAACACAATAGTCTCTCGATGCCCATCTTGACCCAACAGTGTCATCTCTGTAGTGGAATGAGTTACAGGCCCAGAGGCAATTTCAGTTCCATCGACTGTGGTGATGACTTCCGAAGTGGTCTTTTTGCAAAGAGGTAGATTCATCCTTGAAGCCAATTCGTGGTCCATATAGTTCCCTATGGCCCCGCTATCGATGTATGCCCTTACTGCGTGCATACGTGAGGGTTGTCTAGGATCAATTAGCACCTTTGGTATGATCAGATGCGAGGTCTGAGTGTCCTTCTTTAAGCGCGGCGAGCGGACCTCTATGCTTGTCGGTCGTGGTCGTTTTCCGAATCAGGCTCTTTTGGGCTTTTATCAGCAACTCCTACCACCTTCTTGGGTGGTTTTATAGGGCAATCCCGTAGAAAATGTCCTGAGGTTCCACAGTACAGACACAATTGCATCTGTCTTCTTCCCCTTTCCTTTTGAGTTAAGGTTCCTTTGACCCCCCCCCCCGATTTGCATAGGTTCTGATGCATCTGTTCCTTTGGGGGCAACATTGGATTTAACCAATACCCGATTTTCGAACTTAGCTCGATCAGCCTTTCTATTCTGGAGTTGATGATCGAGCTGGACCACTAAGTCTATAAACTCTGTGCAATCCTGAGGTGGGTTCACAACTTGAGCCAAGACGTCTTTAAGTTCTCCCCGAAGTCCACGATGAAACAATGTAATTCGTTTTTCCTCAGGCCATCCGGTTTCCACTATCAATCTATTGAAGGTTGCGATATAGCTTAGCAGATCCTGGTTACCCTGTCGTAGGGACAAAAGTTCGTTATCCAGGGCCTGTCCTTGGGAGTGCCGGGCAAATAGTCTTTCCATGCTCGTTTGAAATCCCTGAAAATCTCGAAGAATTGGGTCATCCTGAGTAACTAGTGGAATTAACCAATCAGCTGCACTGCCGCTGAGATATGATAATACAAAGGCCACCTTGCCTTGATAGTTTGGGAAGGCTCCTGGTCTACATAAAAAGTGCAAGCGGCATTGGTTCATAAACACGGCGAACCTCTTGGGATCTCCGGCAAAGCGTTCGGGTGGAGCTAATGGAATATTTCCTGGTAGGTTTATTTGCACAGGGTTACTTGATAACACAGGAGCTGGATTTCCCCCGGAACCAGGTAGGGGTGCTTGTCCAGCTTGATTTTGCAGCAGTTGTCTAGCGAGATCATCTATGCGTTCCTTCAATACAATTAGTTCTCTTCTGAGGGCATTAGTCTCTTGGCGAGCGGAGTGCACTTCCGCCCTAAGTTCCCCCAATAGTTGGGCCAGTTGGTTGGTTTCTGAGGTTTCCATCACGCCCGGGTGGGGATTTGTAGATTGGCTTCGCGTTCTGTTACGCTCACCTGGCTCTCACAGGGGCGTCGGTCGGACCCGGACTGCTGCGGCCTCCACCCACGTGATGTGTAGTGCAGCGATGACTGACTGGATCTGCCCTCCTAATCTTGTCAGCTTGACCCGTAGAAATATTCTCCTACAAGTGGAGAGATGGGTTTAGCCACTTGTGGATTCAAGTGATAGCACCCCCACTGTCCTCCACACTAATCACCTCTGAAACGCCCTCTCAGCAATCTCACCTTATATTCTTGAAGGATATTTCCATCCTGCGAAGCACGCAGGGGCGCGTTGATGACCAGTTACTTCACTGGCCTGAGGATATTGGAAGAGTAGACGAATCCCGACTCCAAAAGGTCCTGGCGAAGAGCCGTAAGTATATAGTTCGTAAGAGTTCAAAATGTCTGGAGTTCACTCCTGTTCAATTCCTCTTTTATCTTGCAGCTTTGACCCAATAAGAAGATTGACAGCTGAAAGCGCTCCGGTTACCCAACACTGTCCGTTAATAATGCCAAGGGTTAAACTTGCTGCTTTCTCCTTATCTTACAGGTGCGGCATAAGAACCTGTGGCGTGCTGATGAATTATACCTCTGGCGGTAAAATCAGATAAGCATATGGCGGCTAAAGAGATTGTCTCTGTCTGTTCTCTCTGCTCACCTTGTTGTTTCTTGTCCCCCTTAGGTGCCGGGATTCGGCGATGTAAAGATGGAGATAGCGCCGGATCGAAGAGATGCTGCGTGAAACGGTGAGTATGGTGCGGCGCTGCTGCTGGCGATGTGACGCTTTTAAAACAAAGTCTTTCCTCTGGTTTGAAGATGTGATGAATCCGGAATCAGGTAAGAAATCAGGTAATACTCTTGTTCTAACCTTTGCTTCTTTCCTTCTTTCTAGGTGCTCCAGGCTCGAGGCGGGCGTGGCAGAAGGCTGGATGCTGCTGCTGGCACGGTGAACGTTACGCTGCTGGATGCAGAATAACGCAAAGCGTGTGCTGCTCTTCGGGCGTGGTTTAAATAGCCTCCAAAGTAGTCCCAGGTAGGTATTCCTCCCCGACCACACCCGAGTAACAAATAGTCCCTAAGGAAAAGTAGTCCCTTCCAGGCCTCACATGGGCTTGGATCTTTTTGCAGCATGTTCTGCATCAGGTAAGTGTGCACTTATGAGCCTGGCGCCATTGGCGCCAGGACTGAACCCAGACAGCCCCTAGCAGGGGTTGCTGGGTTTTCTCAAGGCAACATGATGCCTGCTCCCGGGGCTGATGGGCGTGGTCTGGATGCCCGGGGGTATGCATCATGACATATATACAGCAATTGCATCATCAAAGGTTGAACTTTATGAATGGAAAGTTGTACGAGCTTAAGAAAAATCAGTAGAAGATGCTATAAAAATTCGCTTTGCCTACATAGGCATGCTTTAATCTGTACTGATTGCAAAAGGATGCCACATTCCCTAATATCAAAAAACTCAATTTCTGGATGATTGTTAATGACGCTAATCGCCGACAGATAAAATCTCATTGTAATGCAGTGAGTGAATATGCATGCGGGGTCACTGGGATAAAATTAATGATAACCGCGTTGAGAGACCGGCTTGTATCTCCTCGGCTCTCTCGGATATTTCTTTTGAAAATGCAGATGTAGAGCGTTTAATTACAAAAGCATCTAATTCGGCGGCTTCAGAACCAAATGGTCTTACTAATCTGATCCTATAATCAAATAGGGAATTGTGGTCTACTCTGCTTTCTCTGTTATTTAGGGACATGTTTGTCACATGAATCATGCCCGAATCATGGAAGCTTTCCATCATTCTCATATTTAAGAGGGGCGAACGGTCTTATTTGGAGAACTGCTGTCGGATCGCCCTTCTTGACGCTGACAGTAAACTCATCTCTTCATTGGTTCTAGAGTAATTGGAGGAGTGGATAGCAGCAAATCATATTCTTAAGAATTCTCAGACTGGATTTTGGAGAGGCAGGGCTACAAATTATTTATTTTGAGCACACTGAAGGATAAAATATGGGCCTTAAGGGGCTCTTCTCTTAAGTCACATATGTTGGCTTTCTAATATTAGCCAATGCTCAGGCCTTTGCAATTGTTGATAGGCTGGAAACGTGATTGACTCATTGGCGTATCAAATGAAAAAGATCTATGCTAAATTTTGTAAATTCTCTATAATGCTGCTAATAAAGTTCTATATGGGAAAGGTAGTGCCACCAATTCTGTATGGCTCAGAGGTTGAACCTGTTTGTTATGAACTAGCACAGGAAAAACTAGAGGGGAGAATTTGGAAGCAAACTTTACATTTACCCTCAGCTGTGCCAATGTCCTCCCTGCTCTTTGAATTAGGCCTCTATCCCTCCAGGCATGGTTCCATTTACCTGTTTTTACCATGTATGACGAAATAGTTTTTACGACGCATGGCTCTATGTATGAGGATTTACGTAATGGTTTAACTAATAATTCTTTGAGCCTGCTGAATACTATAACACTAACAGTAGAATGTGTTCTGGTGAAATGTGAAAGTGATATGCATGATTACAATGTTAACCCTTTATGGGTTAAAAAGTGCCTGCAGGAAAGAGATTGGATGGAAACTATGACAAAGACCAAGAAGTAATCGCCTCCATTAAACTTTCTCAGAACTAGACAAACCTCTGGGCACACTGCTGAAATATCTGATGCAGTACCCACGTTCGTACTACCAGGCTCAATTCCTTCTATTTAGTCTAAACTTACTATTGACAGGGGAAGTCTTGTCGTCTCGCTCCCCAATATTGGATGCAACAATAGGTATGTGTAGCTACTGTACAAGTACTGTAGCAATACAGACGTTGAGGCACATTCTAGTGGAATGCTCCGCACAAAATTCCTGGGACTTTTTTTTATTATAGGTGCCATGTCATCTGTGGGTGATATCTGGAAAACGATGAACGAAGGTAACAACAAATTCTTAATTGCAGTGATCTTGAGAATGCTGCAGATTTTGGGTTTTTTAAAACATCCAAATTGGAAATATTACGCTATTCATTTAGTTTTAATACATTATAGAATTTTAATAGATATTTATGTAATATGTAATTATTTTATGTCAAATTGTATCTTGCTGTTTAAATGATGTCCATTACATAGTTACATTTGAAATGATCATTATGAAAATCAATGTATAATTCTACCTCTATGTACTATGTTGATAATACATTTGAAAGATCATATCTTGATCGAACCAAATAAAAAAAAAGAAAGAATATTCACTCTGGGGAACTCAAGAGGGAAAACAAAACATTCTCCTGTTTCTGATCAGCAGGTAGCCCAAAGGAAAAGTAAAATGCGTCAGGAACTAAGGTACATTAAAAAAGCAGAGGGAACCCACAGCAAATAATCATAGCCATAAAGAAATGCCAACAAAGTTTAAAAAATTGGATGCAACAACACCATAAATATCAGATGCTCCAAAATGATGCAGACAAAATGCAGAATGTTATTGGCTCGAGAAATGACAGATCCTTTTGGTCTGTAATTAATAATCTAGAGAGTACCCAATTAAATACTCAGCCCGCCCCCTGAAGTTGAATGGGTAAGGTATTTCAGTGCTTTGTATAGAGGACCATAGACTAAAATGGGAAATGAAAAGCTTGGGGGGGAAAAGCTGAATGGGAATTGAATTTCACATATGACGATGTTATGTTTGCAATAAAGTCTAGCAATTCCCAGGTAGCAGGCCACAATGGCCTTACAAATGTAATCTTAAAAGCTGCACCAGAACTCTGGTCATATTGACATTGCTGGAAATTATCCATCGTAGTGCCTATTTTCAAAAGGGGAAACTGCATAGAGCCAATACATTATTGACCTAGCCTGCTATTGGATGAAGATTTTAGAATCATTTCTGCATTAATCCTGAAGAAATTGGAATCCTGGGAAGGGACTGGTGGCCATTTAGGGAGGTGTCAACCTGGATTTCGAAGGGAATATGGGTACATTGGTGAAAGTAACAATATTAAATATTCTACACAGCCAAACAATGAGGGATAGGAAGCAGAGTATTTGTCTTGTGTTTATAGATTTCACAACTGCATTTGACACTGTGGATAGGTGTCGTTTATGAAAAAAATTGGCTAATTTGAGTTTGCCGTTGAGTGTATTGAATAAATGATCTCTTCATAAGGACACAGTGCTTCAAATTGACCTAGATATGGATGGATCATTATCTAGACAGGTGAAGACAGACAAGGGGCTATGCCAAGTATGCATGTTAACCCCTGGTCTGTTTTACCTATATATATCTGATATGGGCCCTGAATTGGAAAGTGCATGTCTGGTTCCCTTGAAACCAGGCAGCAGGAGCTTACATTGGCTGGCTTAAGTGGACAACATTCTTTTGTTGGACATTGCCCAAATTGTCCTTCAGAGAATGTTGAATGCCCCAACGGGCTATGCAGAGCTAAATAACCTGAGGGACAATAAGGGTAAGACAACGATAATGAGGTTTGCAGCTGGAAATTCAGCTATTGTTGGAAATATGATAATGATCCCTTGGCGTTCACAGATCATTTTGTGTACTTAGGAGTACCGATTTGTAGGGGGAAAAGTAAAGGTGCACTTGAGTGTGCTGCGTGATGAGAGAGATGGGTTCATACCCAAAATGAGGACAATCTTAAGTAAATATGGGTGTTTCTTACTAATTCACATTATACAATATTATAACAGCAACGTTGGAGCAAGTCTGACCTATGGAATGGAGACAAAGTTGGATATAAACTGGGGTATGTTTGACTCCATGGAAGCAGGACTATCGCGTAAGATACTTAGGTGGCCTCAGTCCCTTCCTGGAGTGGTAATATGCTTTGAATTGGGTTTGCTGTCCATGAAGGCCATAGTGATTTGACTGGCACTCTTTCTGTTTAGGAAAATAAAGAGCCCGCCTAGTAATTATTTATTTTATGACTTAAATGCCGTATTAATAAGTAGTATCATTAGTAGTAATGTCATTAGGCACCTCGACGCTAGTGACCTTATCCAGGTGCTCTCGGGCTATGTGATCGCCCCCTCAGCTATCGCGAAAGTGTGGACCATTTCCATGCTGCCTGCTTCATCCACTGGACTTAATGACTCTCCTGACAATCTCTATAACTATCTTCAGAAGGCACCTTTCTTTTCTTTTCTCTTTTTGTTTCTAAGCAGCAAACCATAACACCCACTTCCTTCCTGGACTTTTATCACCTCCACTGCCTGCACCCCTGTACTCTTTGTGCTGCTAAACTTGTTGACCTAGAAAGAAAATCGAATTTAGCTGTGTGCATATCCTGATTGTCTTGTTGCTGTTTAAAGTCGAATTTAGCTGTTTACATACCCTCATTGTCTTGCTGCTGTTCAATATCGTATATAGCTGTGCAAAATCGTATTAAGCTGTTCTAACATTCTGCTTTTCATGAGAATGTGCTTACAGGTTTACCCCCCCCCCTTTGTTCTCTGTCTGGTCTGCTATCTGTTCCCTTACCCTCATCATCTCCCACTGCCTCTTCACTATCCAGTCTGTGTCTCCCTGTGCGCTTGCTCCCTTCTTACCTACCTCCTCTCGCATACCTCAATTGCTCTGCCTGCTTTAGTGTACCACACCTTGTGCCCCTCACTATGGCACTTTCCATTTTTCCTATCTACTCTAACTGTTTCTCCATCTACTATAATTTGCCGCTCACTAAGTCTGGCAGGAAGAAACTCAAGAAGGATATACTTGCCTCCAACCCAGGCCTTCCCGTCGCTGACACCTATGTCCGTGCCTTCCCACAGAGACTCTCGCCAACATCTTCTTTGTCGTTCCTTTTCCCGACCTATGGACTCCCCATATGGCCGCTTTGCTCTCTCCTTACTCTTCCTCACACATAAATGGTGGCACCCGCTGGGAGGCCCTTCTTGTCTCCTCTTCCACGTCCAGGGCCATCAGAAATGTCTTATCGAAATGGTCCTAGTACAAAGGCCTCAACCCAACCTCTTACTTTTTCATAGGCTCCTTCCTCACCTTATCAACTTTCCACTTTCCTCTTTCCTCTTCACAGGCTCCCTTACCACCTACCTCTACTGCCTCCCACTCCCCAACTATGTCCACCCTGGCTACCTTTCCTCATACCAACCTCACAACTCCCCCATTATTGCTCTCAACTGTACAGGCTCCCTTGCCTACTCCCACTTCACTGACAAACTCGTCAGCCCTCTCCACACTGCTGCCCTGGCCACCCACTGGCGCTGCATCTGATGCTCCCTTGCCTCCATCTCTCAGGCACTTTTGCTGCTTGCGTGGCGGACCCCTGTCCCCTACACCCCCCCTAAATCCTTCAAAGTGGCAACCTGCTCCATGTAGCCACACTAAACTCTCGCTCTGCTGTCAAACACTCCTCTGACATCTCCCACCTCCCGGACCTTGATGTTCTTGCTCTTACTGAGACATGGTTTAAAGACAGCTCTGTGACGAGTTTTGACACACTCCTCCCTGAAGGTTACAAGATCTTCTCCGTGCCCAGGCTCAACAGGCCAGGAGGTGGAGTAGCCTTGATCTTATTCCCACTCAGGTATACTCCTTCTTTGAATGCTGGTCTGCAGGCTCTCTCTCACCTGTCGACTCTTACTCTGGCCACCTTCTATCAGCTGTCAGGCCAGTCCACCCCCTTCCTCTCGGAATGGATTGACCTGGCCTCTTCTATCCTCCTCCTGCTGGGGGATCTTAACATCCATCTTGAGTCTCCTGACTCTTCTGGACCTTTCTGCAACCTATGTGACTCACTTTCTCTTTCCATTCTACTCTCTGGTCCAACGCACACTTCTGGCCACACCTTTGATGCTCTCATCTCCACAGAAATCCCACTCTATTCCTCTCACTACCCCATTCTCATGGACTGATCATTCTCTTCTCTCTATTCACTTGAAGCTCTCTTCTCCTTTAGCAATGGCACACTACCTCCTGCCTTCAAGGTCATCTAACCCATGGAAAAATTATCAGTGGCTGCCTTCGTCTCCACCTACTCTCCTCCTCCTACTCCTGCCGCTGACCCCCACCATGATACAGCCCTTTCTAACTTTCACCTTTCCATTGTTAATCTGCATTTTCATGTTAAAAGCGTGGGCTAATCCATTTAGTATAATCTATGTTTAGCATTATAGTTTGTTTTGAGCTCTTATCGATCGACATTTGCTGATAGCCATGTAGAAAGAAATGTTTAGCTTGTTATTTTGTAAAGGGCACATTCTGTGTTTCGAAGGGCTAAGATGTGGTTTGTTTTTTTGTCCATTATGAATTAGGTTTTTGCAGAGCGCGAAAGGCAAATGTGTTCGCAGCTGAACACAGTGTAGATGTTTTCATAACAAATCTGTCTCTTGGCAGGCTGTTAGATATAGCCTTCACTGCTTTTGTTTTTGTTCTGCAGAAGAACCTTTCTGTCTTGATGCAGAAACACAAGAATATTAGCGATATGATTGCAGTTCTTAGAATATAGAACATGTCACCGCTTCTCGGTACAGTACCCGGCTATGTTGAAATTATATATGCACGCACGTAGGTAGTCAAAAATGCTGGTTGCCATAGACCGCTTTCTATGCATTTAATTGTAAAATGTACGTCAAATGCTGCTATATATAACAGTGGTTTTCAGTTTAATTTCAGTGCTAGGAATCAGAGCTAGGGTGCTCGGAGGCTGGGAGGAAGCGAGGCAGCTTTGTGCTATGGTGTTCAGTAGAGCATTGCTAGAGAGAAGCTGAGAGGTCTGGGTTTGCTAAAGCACTCATTGCTAGACAGTGCTGATTGCTTGTTAGTGATTAATGACTATTGTCATGCATAAATATACATGCATTCTTATTCTCACACCATCTCCAACACTCTTAACATTCTTGCTCCTGTCATGAGGGTCTGACTGAAACACGCCAAAAAGTGCAGCTCTTGGTACGACTCTGATCTGGCTGCCCTTAAAGGCAAGTGCAGAGCAGCGGAATGGAAATGGGGATCTTCAAGTCCACCCTCTTACAAACTGGCCTGCCGCCTCATTCAAAGGCAATATAGACTCTGCATTCGCTCCAAGAAAAGAGTCTACATTCAAGCCTGCATCTCTGTGGCATCTAACAATACGGCCAAACTTTTCAAAGTCTGCAAGGAACTGGCCAACCCTACTGCAGCTGCATCCTCTACTGCGCGCACCCAGGCCCTTTGTTCGGCACTGGGCGCACATTTCACCACCAAAACACAGGCCATCCTGTCCTCTCTCTCTTCTGCTCCCTCCCCTGCATCAACATCTCTTGGGCCCGCCTCTGCCAACCCCACAGCTACCCCTCTTCTCTCCTCCCTCTCCCCTGTCACACCTGATGAGGTCTCTAGACCAGTCTGGTCTATGAAAGCATCCTCCAAACAGGTGGACCGCTGCCCCTCCAAAACCATCAAGGACAATATGGACACTCTTGCTCCAGCCCTGGCTGACCTCTGCAACCTCTTTCACCACTGGAGTTCCGGCAGACTATTGCTCGATCTCCATCACCCCTTTCCTGGGGATGCTCCTGGAGTAGCTGTCTATCACTCAATTTACCCTCCATACTGAATATGTTGGTTGTCTCCATGAGCATCAGTCTGGCTTTAGAGCATCCAGAGGCATGGAAACTGCTCTTCTGAACACCTGTGAAGACCTGCTCTCAAATATTTACTCCAACTCTCCCTCAGTCCTCATACTTCTCTTCTCAATCTCTAATGTGCTTTTCATATGGTAAACCACAACATCCTGATCACCTGTCTCTGTGTTACCCTGGGCATCACTGATCAGTCCCTGGCGTGGCTCGCCTCCTTTCTCTCTAACCGGCCCTCCCAGGTGGAACTCAGGCCCTTTCTCTCCTCTACCACTCTCTACTTGTGGTGTCCCCAGGGATCTAACATTTTCCTCTGGTTCTTCAATATTTTCATGGCCCCCTTGGCCCACAGGATCTCTACCTTTACCTCTAACTTTCAGTGTTATACGGATGACGAGCAGCTCTCTTTCAGGCTACCCTCAGCCTTCTCCTCCTTGCTCATCCTAGACTGTCTATCCGCAATTCAGGCTTGGTGTGCTGCTAACGTTCTATGCCTGAATGCCAGTAATACAGAGATTGTCCTCATTGGGACCCCTGCTCCTGCTTTCCCACGTTCTCACTGGGCTGCTTCCTTTGGCCCTGCGCCCTCGCATACCAATAAGGCAAAACATCTTTGGGTCATCTTCGACTCCACTGTCTCCTTCTACTCTCACATCTCAGACCTCTCCAAAAAGTCCAACTACCAACTGCACCTGGACTATTTCAACAGCCTCTTTCTCAATCTTCCTACTTCTACTCTCCGTCCTCTACAACTCATCCAGAACAGAACTGCAAGAGTTATCCTTGGCCTGCATCTCTCAGGTGCTGAAATCCCTCCACTGCCTCCCCATGGCTGCAAGGATCAAGTTCAAGACCCTATGGATAAGCCACAAGGCTTTCTGGGGCTAGGGCCCGCAGTATCTTCAACACTCTCTTCCTAAATACTCCCCCTCTAGAGTCCTCTGCTCGTCCTCCTCCAACTCTCTGCGGGTGAGCCACTTTTACAAATGATTTGCGGGTAGATCTATATTCTCTGCAGGTGCCTCCCTCTGGAACAGCCTCCCTGCCTCTCTCCGCCTTGAGCCAGAGCACCTTAAATTCTGGAAACTCCTCAAGACCTTCCTTTTCTCTTTCTCCTGTCTCCCTCTCCCCTGCTAACCTCCTTTCTTTTCTCTCCACCCTCCTTCTCCTCCCTAACGATTCAGTTTTTGATGACTGGTTGCCCGTTTCACCTCCAGAGCCTACAGGTCCCAGGCTCCCCCACCACTCTTTTGCACTTGCCTCCGGGCTGTTGCACTTTGTTCAACATGACTGCACTTTCAGCTTATGCTCCTTGAGCGGGGCAACCTCTCTGCACTTAACCCAGGACCCTGCTGGACCGAACCCTTTGCCCCCCCAACCACAATGCATGGCCTAAGTGTACTAGGACCAGCAGATAGTTGGTGGGTCCCCCCCCCCCTCCGCCAGAGCTTGGTTTCTACTGTACCACTTCATGCACTTGCACTAGGATAAATGTTGTCAGGTCTAGTGTGCTAGTTTTTCAGTTTAGATAATTCGTAATCTTCAAGGCCTACGAATGATTACATTATTCCCTTGTTCCCTTCCAGCCTTGGAGCACTTTGAAGCACTTCACCTGTGTATAAGCGCTATATAAATAAACAATAAATAAACTAAGAGCAATTATTTGGAATTGTCAAGTGCGAATTGTCCCTGAAAGAAGTGAATTGTTTACGGAACAGTTCGAAGTGAACCCGGAGATGGTAAAACGTAAGCTATGGGATCTGGGTTGGGTCCAAACCTGTGAGGAATTGAGGAAGTGATTGGTGATCTGGCCCTTAAGCATTACAATTGCCCACGTATTTAGAAAAATCACAGAATCACAATCTTAATTTAAGGAATAAAGAGGAGAATTCCCTGTTGAGTTGTCAGTATTGTAATAACACCGAGAAAAGGGACACTCTTAAGCATATAGTTAGTGCGTGCCCAGCACTGATTCCTTTATGTTGTCGATACTGGGGAGTGCTCAAATATACGAATGCGTGGCTGGGAACCCAATATCATTGGCAATCCTGCTTTGAGGGAAACACTTAAGCAGATAATCAAGTATTAAGGTTCATGAAAGAGAGAGGATTAAACTAGCATTAGAATATTCATTCAGAAGAAGTGCCGTTTTAGTCAATCGTAAGAGAAATTTTCTTATTGAAGGGAACATGTATTTATTTTTTAAATCAGCAATGCGATTCTTTTGACTGTAATTATTTATTAGTTTTGATTATTTATCTTGAGGAATTGGTGGGTTTTTAGCTGCTGTACATAAATTGGACTGTCTTAATTGTGAAAAGTTTGTGTGTAAACTATAAAGGTTTGTGTGTAAACTATACTACTAAACCAAAAATACAATAAACAAAATACTCAATGGGGTTCTTTAGCGGGTGGTAACACCACATACGACAACTGCAGGCAACTGTACTTAGCTTGCACAAAGCAGAGGACTATGGTTAAACGTGCTATGCTCCTGCCAGCAAGATGCGGCCCTCATCCGCTCCAGTGAACCACAAACTCAGTCTACCAGCGAGGCTGCAGGCATCTGCACTTAGCTCTTGCTTTGAGTTCTGCCAAAAGGCAAGTCAACCTGGACACATTTACCAAGAAGGCATTGATTGCATTGGAAGCAATTAATGATAAGGCAGTACAGGCTTACAAGCCGCCCAAGACTCGCAACCCTGATTGATCCATAGTTTCTATGATGCTTCAGCTGAGCACCGGCAATAATAAAGAAGCTGGATGATCTAGCTACGAAATAAGACTCCTGTAATAAAAATATATTAAACAGCTTTGCAAAAGGACAATGGAAGTTGAACAGAGAAATGCTGAAAGTGAAACCGCAACATTGCGATTTTAGAACAAATTGATCACCCTACAGAAAGAGGTGAGCAAATTAAAGCCAAAAAACAATGATTGAGAAAATATTAGGATTCTTTGACTTTCTGAGTCTATGCATAGAAGTCCTCTGTAAGTGTTTGAGATGGTCAACAATGGCATATCCTACACCCATGAACATATGATGATTTTAATAAGCGTGTTACCCAAACCAAATACCGACAAAACAGATTGAAGGGCTTATCACCATGCTCAACATGAACAATACAATTCTTGACAAAATCCTGTATGTGGATTACGCTAGCCTATATTGATCCTTTATATCCGTCCATGGTCCTGCATGACCATTCTGGTTTAATCCCTGCGAGGTTCAGTTCATTTAAGTTGGGGAAACTATTAGTTGTGTTGGCTTTAATTGATCCCCAGATACCAGCAGATGGTGCGCTTTTAGTTGCATACATTTTTTTTTGCCTCTCTTGAATGGTCCTGCATATTTGCTTCCCTAAAATGTATGGGGTTCGTTATATATTTTTTACTAATATCCTTTACACTAACCCTGTAGCTAGTGTTTACATTAAGGGTGTGATATCAATTGCCTAGAGGGACTAGACGGGGCTGCCATCTTTCTGTTCGCGCAGTGGATCTATTAGAGTGAATACTGCATAAATATGCTTGTAGTGGATTATTCTTTCATAATCAAACCCTTCTTTCATCATTATAAGCAGTCGACCATAAAAACCTGCGACTAATTTACCACCAATTGTTAATGAAGTGAATGAGTTGAGTCATTATTCTGGCCCACAAAACCATTTGAGCAAATCGGAGCTTTACTTTTTAATGGAAGACACCTTGTGTAATGGGGATCTAATTGGGGTTCAAATGGAGTTAAGACAGCAATCGATATAGTGGGTGTCACAATTGAAAGGTTTCTGAATCTACTTTGACTTTGGTCCTCATTGCGCGTTTAGCGGTGCAGGTAAAAATGTTAGTAAAGTGTCAGTAATTCTGTTATTGCCACTTTGCTGGACTCCAAGTTTAGAGGTGGACAGGAGGACTTACCTCCAACATGTAGCTGAAGATAAACACTTGACTTCACCACGGCTCACTTTAAGGCTGTCAAAAACCTCATGCAGTTCTATAGACTCGGAAAATGGGTACCAAATCGGTCGTTGTCCCACTTGTATTCCTATGGTAAATTCACAGGACCTATTGGCAGTAATAGGAAATGGTGTTCCATTGGAATTGCCGTCAGGCTTTTAGTGAGGCCCTTTATCTGTACCCTCCTTTGTGTTGAGCTTGTGAATGAAGTCAATAGATGGATATCACTTACCATATCAATGATGGCAAGGATCTCCCTGATTTTAAAATGTTTTTATCAACTAAATCTCTCTATCTATATCCAAATATTCCCCATCGACTGCATCCCACCTTTTTCTCATTGCTAAAATACTTAATAGGCTATTACGGGGAGAAAGGCAAGCAAGATTGAATTGGGATATCTTAAATTTACCATATGACTTTGGTGGCATAGGAATCCCTGATTTGGAAACTTGTCTTGCTCGAATTAAAGAACTGCAGTTTACTTCGGATTCTGGAATTGTCAATGATTTAATTAAATACACTTTGTGTGGTTATGATTGATGATTTCTATAAGAATGGTCTTATTATTTCCGACCACAGGTTCCAAGATCGGGATGGTACCTTTTTTCTGTACATGCTTCTATTCTTCAGGATGAGAGGTGAACTTACAACTGAATTCAAAATGCTTCAGAAAGCACCACTTGTAAATACCCTAATTACTTTTATTTTGAGGGCAGGTTCCCATAGTAAATCGGTTTCCTCCACTTGTAAGCTTGTTAAGAGATGGCGAAAGAATGTCTCCTTAACTTCTAGTTGGTGAAGGGAAAAAAGTGCTGGGAATTGGTATTGAGTATAAACTTGGGAAGAAGATGTTTATCCAAACCAAGCAAATATCTATGAACCCTAAGCATAGTATTTTGCATTTTACATCATATTTAATACACCTCTATAGAGAAATGTGCAAATGTGGCCCTACTGTGTCTAGTGCATGCCCTAAATGTATGAAAAAATTATGCTGACTTCAATCTTACGTGAACATGTCTTGCAGTACATACATTTTGGGTAGCTGTTAGCAGAACGCTTATTGTGGTGATTGAAGTTGATATAGCCATAGAAGCACTGTTGTGACTTTTAGGTCTACCTCCACAGATTGAAAAATCTACTTGCAGGTCTACCAATTTAGTCCCATGACTAGCTTCTATAGAAATTACACTCAATTTACGCCCCCCCCACCCCTTTACTCACAGTCGGCATTCTGAGGATGTATATAGAAATCTGTCCCAGCCCAAAACTCCCCCTATGGATTATGGACAAGTGATATCCACTACTTAGAGATGATCCCAGGTCAGCAACAATTACGGATAATGGCTAATGCATATGATTTAAGATATGTCCTCACAATGTTATTGCTATATATGTGCATATCCTGCGGTACAACCTACCTCTATGACTATTGCTCCTATGTACACCTGACTTTGCCTACTAACTGCTATATCTTTTTTATTTGAACAGTGTTGCTGTTTTTTCATTATTAAACGTAATAATAAGAATGTTAAGAAAAACAAAGTCCTCTGAAATGCTTATTCTTGTTGCTGTTGAATGACTGGGGGACAGATCTGTATTGCCACGACGACTGGTCAGTCAGGCTTTTTCTTGCCATTCCGTTCAGTCTCTAGACATGGTGAAGACAGATCAATGATTCACTGCATGCATGAAGTGAAGCTGGGGTGATGGCTTCCATTTGCATATGCACATGGTAGGTAACTGAAATGGCAGATGCTATTGCAAACCTTCCCCACTACCCCTTCCTCTAATTGTATGGATTGCACCACGTTTTTTCTTGTGTTGCAAAACTAAACCCAATTAATGCATTTGCAAGGATGTCCCATGGCTCAGCCTTGCTCAGTGCTCAATTCCAGATAGCACCCAAAATCACTAAGGACTGTGTTCATGATATGAAAAAGGTTATCAATGTGTTGTGGTCTGGTTGAAAAGAGTTTTAGCACTCTGAGTTAAACGATAATGGAGTAAAGCAGATAGTTAAGGACTCCATTTTGCAAAACCCATGGCAGTTAGCAAATGCTGTTAATCATCTTATTGGACATAGAACCATTGCCTAGTGTAAGAAATTGTTTTCAAAATTAACTTGCCCTTCTCTTACATAGTGCTGCCATAGGGCTGCTATGCGTGCTATGTAATGCAATGGGCCTAATTTCAACTGTGGCGGTACAGTGATAAGGACGCCGGTATTGATGCCGGCGCTGTTATCACTGTACCTACACATTACGAGTTCTGCTCGCGGGGGCCGCTCTGCACGCCTGGTCAGACCTGGTCAGCAACGGTACCGTTATGAACGGTACCACTGCTACCATCCTCTCCATTTCCATTGAGCTGTATGGGGGCTCAAATGGGAATGGGGATGTACCTGCTCCGTGTCCCGCGAAAGGTAAATTACTGGGCCCACAAAAGTCGGAATGGCCCAGTAATTCCCCTTTCGAAGGACCCAGAACCGGACCCGAGTTTGGGGGTGGCCATGCACACCTCCAAACTCGTAATGAGGCCCAATGTCTGCTAAGCATTGAGGCTGGATTTGTGATACCAAAAGGGATAAAGACCCAGAATTGTTATACAACATAGCTGGAGAACCATATGTCTAGTCTTTTTAGTGCAGGAACATGATACCAAAATGAAACAATTGGATTGTGCTGTGATATGATGTAGGGTATGTTTGTTAAAGCTCTGTTCCACTGAGCCAGAAACAGGGTTAGAGAGAGGTAAAGTGTAGTGATATAATAAGCCTTTACACACGCAGTAAGTGTATAGCAGCTATGTTCAGAAGTGCTGGTCCTGTCCCTTTCAGAATATAACTGTTATATTGAAAAGTGCACTTCCGCCTTATATAAAGTCTAGAAGTCCTGCAGATAAATGCTGTATTGTCCTGTTGGGGTTGGCATAATTACTCAATTTACTGCAGCCCAGCAGTACAGTGAAATGGGAATGTAATGACTATGACGAATACCGAGATGTTATCACTTCTCAGCAGGGGGAGCCCCTTCTGATGATGCCAGGCTGGTGAGGCCGCTGACAGTCCCCATGGAGGTGGTACTTAGCGGGAGAGTCTCATGGGAAGAGACTTCGCCTCTGGGGACAAGGGAGAACATCTCGGGAGAATGCAGTATGACATCCCTCATACAACACCCTACACACTTCCATTTCCCCTAGCTCCTAACCCATTTACCAATACTCCCATACACCTTTGTAAATCTGTGAGTCTCGGAGCTACTGAGATGAGGCAGATTATGGATGACCAAAAGGGAGCATATCAGATAAGTACTGGGGTGAGGAGGAGTTGTGGAGCCATAGAGAATGCCCCATGTAACTTGACTGAGCATTCCAGTTATCCAACGCCAGATCAAATAAGAAGCGAGAAAGGATTTACAATGTTGCTTAGCCATCTCAGGAGGACCCAAGGACCAGGCTGGTGCTCAGCGCGGGAAGTTCAAGTGGCTGCAGTCCGGGACACCGAAGGTGAGCAGACTGCATCACCGGCAGGTCTGACGCTGAAGGACCCTTGGCGAAGGAGTAGCCCGAACTTGCAGGGGAGGTGGACCCAGCGATCTGTAACGGGTACGCGTACTGCAGAAGGCCAGAAGCTGTGGGCCCTGCACAGTGCTAGAGAAGCCAGTGGAAGCCTAGAGAGACGCGAACCAAGGAGAGGCAAATCCCGAGGCAGTCCGCAGCCCACAAGAGAAGTCTCTGTAGGTACGGGAGTGAACGGGCTGGCCGGTGGGGGTACCAGAGGGTCTGGGTTACCGTGCAACCATAGAAAAGGGAGAGATCTAGAACTCAGGGGCAAGGATACAGACCCTGAGCTAGGGAGAAGTGGGGAGAACCATAATGTGAAGTGGTTCCCCAACAGTTGCATAGGTTAGGCCCCGAACCCTTAAAGGCACATATCAAAAAAATAACACAAGTCCTCTTCCTCGTGGCAGTACTTGGCAGGGTAGTGCACCAAGTGAGCCACAGGGGAGGAACCTGGATCGAGGACCCTATCAATATATGAACTCTATTGTTGAGAAGCCTGAAAGCAAAAGAGAGCCAGGGGAATAGTCATTCACTCTGGTGTTGTTGAACTGTTACCTAAGAAAGAGAGAAGCCAGGGAAGGGAGTCATTCCCCCTGGTGGTGGTGTTGCACTGTGAAGCTCAGATACCAGTAGAATGGAGTTATTCTCCTGATAACTAGGACCAGGGGAAGGTAGTAATCCCCCCTGTCTGTGTTAAACTGCTACATTGAGATACCAGGAAGAGGGAGTCCTTCTCCTGGTAGCCAAAATTATAAAGACTTGTTGAGGTAGAATGCAAAGACACATACATTGTGGCTGCCAGGAGGAATTGTTTGAATGCTACCTTTTTTCTGCTGGAGAACAGTTTTGAACTGGGGAAGGGAGCCATTCCACTAAGAAAAAACAAATCTGAAAGTATTACTGCCAGTCCAGAAGAAGGCAGGCATTCTTCTGGACAAAGAACATTTACTTTATCTCTAGTTTAGGTTCAAGTGTAAGGGAGAGAAGTTGGTTTTTGACACAGGATGGTGGACTATTGATTTATATGGACATTCTGACCACACCCATAGTATTTTAGTTGATGCAGAGAAACCCCTCTTAGAGATAGGGAAAGTTAGGTATTCTCTTCATTTTCTCAAACAAATAAGTGTATAGCAATAATCATGCCGTGTGTGTCAATCTCCTCCTTCTGCACCCTTACATAACACATGGGGAAGAGGAGGTGATTGTGTAGTGGCATGCCTTGCCAGCAGGTTTTGCACAGCCCTATTGTCCCATTAAAAGTATGGCAGCCCTGCAGAGAATTCTCAGTAATGTTTGATTAAAAGTAAAGCTATTCTCCCGAAAAGTATCTTAGAATCTTTGATACAGTATAGTAGCCCTGCTGATAAAGTTCCATACCATTCCATGAAAGGTTTAGCAGCCCTGTTGAGAAGAGAGGGCTTTGTTGCATTGAATGTATTACAGACTAATTGCATTGAAAATGTGAAGGTTAATTCTACATAGCTTGGATTCAAACTCATGGCCTGCCTTTTAACCACATTTTTCTCTAACAGGCACATTTACACACCAGGATATTTAACCAGGATTGGAAACAAATACCTAACGATTAAATCTAGATAGTTACAGCTGGAGCATTAACCAATTTACCTCTATTATTTACGTCACTAATACTTCAGTAGACTTTGGTAATACACAAGGCTTGTCTAACTTGTTCCTGGCACTGACCGGCCATTGCTGGCCAACGGAAGGACCATCCTATATGTAAATCAGTATATGTATGAACAGGCGAGTGCCTTAGGATGACCAATCAGTTTGGGGAGTCAGTCAGTTGTCAGGTATGTATGACCAAGTCAATAATCTGCTATATTTTGTTAATGTACAAAAATGTAGAACATTTGTTTGAGAAAAAGCTAGGGACATATAACTACTAGTGTGATAATTTAGAGACAGCTCACCCGGCAAATATACCAGGCAGGACATAGGCTAGATCAAATCTTTACTTAAGAGATATCATAAACCTAGGGCACTAGAACTTTGAATCCAACTGTGCTGTATATAACAGCTATCAAACTTCTAAAGATCGTTAGAAATATGATACTACAGGGTGGGCCTAGGTAGAGTGAGGTGGTGCCCTACCCACCTCAAGAAGAGTAACAGATGGAAGACCAGTTAACCTTGGCACTATTTATTTAATTTATTTACAGGAGGTACAATGCTCTTTTGATCACAAAGGAACAAACAATAGATTAGAAATCAGATTTGACAGGAAGCAGTGAGCTTCTTATAATGTGGTGCATTTTAGGGACATTCTGATCAGGTTGTGGAGAGGAGTAAATGTAACAGTCACTGGGGACAATACGTATGTAGACATACATAGATTAAGGACAATGAACATTGGGCATTTTTAAGTGCAGGTAGGCGGTACGGCCTGCTGTGCTCGGGATGTGTCCATGATGGGTGAAGTGCTGGATTGGAGGCAGAAGAAGTGAGGCACAGAGGTAGGTTAGAGGTGAGGGAAACATATTAGCTAGCAGGCAGATGAGATGTTGGTTAAGAGGGTAACTCGGAAGCGAGAAGGTGGGCTTTTAGTCTGGTTTTGAACAAATCCGTGTGGACTGTTTCTCAGATGTCCGGGGGGAAGAGAATTCTATGCAAGTGGAGCAAGAATGGAGAAAGAGCAGAAGCAAAAGGAAGCACAGGGAGGGCGAGGAGCCACAAGGGTAATTGAGGAAGAGCAGAGATTACGAGAAGGCTTGTAGAGTTGGCTAGATGTGGTGGTGCCTTACCGTCAACAGATTTGTGAACTAGGAGAAGAAATTTAAATCTGGCCTTGTTTTGCATCATCAGCCATCCAGCCTGGAGACTGTACAAGGAAGTAGGCGTGAAGAGGGGGAGTTCAAAGAGAGCCCTGGTAACAAAGTTAATGATCTTGTCAAGAGGACAGAAAGCCTAGTTGGGGAGACCAAAGAGGATGCTGGCACAGTAGTCCAGTTTAGTGCAGATAAGAGTGGGTAAGAGATGCTTAGTAGTGTTGAAAGGGAGCAGGTGCCTGATTTCCCTAATATTTAGGAGGTTAGGGTGAGTAGCTGTTCTAGTTTTGGAGATGAAAGTTGAGAAGGTGTGAGAAGGGTCATAGATGATGCCAAGGATTCTAGATGATGAAGAGTTGGGGGGAGTGTCCGGTGGGAACTGGATAGCTAGAGGAAGAGATAAGGGAGAGCTTTTGGCATGGAAGAAGAGCACCTCTGCTTTGGTAGAGATTAACATTGGAGAGTGCACAGCCACCCAATAATTAATGGCAGACAGTTTGAAATTATGATAGAGAGATCAGGAAAAGAGAAGATGATTTGGGTGATGTCCTTGAAGATTTGATACAAAAGCCCAAGTGCAGAGATTAATGCTCTAAGCGCAGAGGTGTAGGGTGTAATGATGAGTGGATAGAGCCTAGTGGAACACCAACAGTTAGAGAAGTGTGTTGAGATGTGTTGCTGCTCCAGGAGACAGAGAATTGGTGAGGTGTATGGTAGGATTGAAATCGGGCAAGGGCTTGATTGCGAATCCCAAGGGGGAAGAGATCAACAGTGCCAAAGGAAGCAGATAGGTCAAGGAGAATTAGGATGGAGGAAAGGTTGGAGTGCTTAGTAGAGGCGATGAAGTTGGACACATTCCTGAGAGCAGTTTCCGTGGAGTGACAGGAGCGAAACCCTGCTTGTAAGGAGTCTCGAAGGTTTTGGATCTCTAAGAAATTGGTAAGACAGTTTAACACAACCTTTTCAAGCACTTTATAGTAGTACAGAAGGAGAGCCACTGTGCAAATGTTAGCTGGTAGGTTCGGGCCAGCCCCTAGCTTTTGTAGGAGAGGGCTGTTTTCAAAACAGGGAAAGCTAGCAGAGTCGGACAGGTGGAAGAGTTCAGCTAGGTTAGAGGCCACTAAAAGGGCAATAGGCTTGACTAGCTGAGGAGCAAGAGGGTCTGATGGGGCACAAGATGGGTTAGCCTTCATCAGTAGGGATAGCACTTAGTATTAGGGTGACTAAAGTAGGAGATACAGGCAGAGGATGATGGTAGAGTGTAAACTGTTGGAGGGAGTGTGAGGAAGGTCAGGAAAGAGTCTCTAATTTTGGAAATGTTTGCAGCAAAGTATTCAGCTAGGTCATAAACTGTGAGAGTGGATTTGATGGTCATAGTTAGTTGGAGTCTGCTTAGAATGCCCTCTAGCTGGTGCACACGGTTGTAGTGAGAGTCAATGAGGGATAAGTAGAGTTGTCTTTTTCGCTTTAACAAGAACGGATGTGAGAGAGTTCAGAGCATAGAGGTTGAGTTGCAGGTCCTCGTGTGAGTGGGTACACCTCCATTTGCGCAGCAGCTGACGCATGTCTGTGAGGAGAGAGAGCAAAGGATTGGGGTGAACCATGGCAGAGGATGCTGAGATTTAAGGGTGAAAGTAAGCAGGGTGAAGTGAAAGGAGAAGGAGTCATATAATCGTAGGGACTGGGAGTTGTAGTAGGCAATTTTGGTGGAAGAGGCATTGGGTGTGAAGGAGGAGAGTAAGAACTGTAGGTCGGAGAGAAAGGGGGGAATGGCAGAAGGTTTAAATTTCAGTAATGGGTGAAGCAAGTGGTGAGGAAATGTCAGATGGTGGAAACAATTGAGTGATCAGATGTGGATGGTGTGACAATAGTATTAGTGGCTGAGATAGAGGCGTAGATGAATAAGAGATCCAAATAGTTACTGCCTTTGTGGATAAGTAGGTTATGGATAGAGGGGAGAGTGTGGTCACTTAGAAAAGACTGAAGTTCAGATTTCTGGGAAGTGGTTGGAGAGGGAAAGGTAGTCACCTAAGAGAATGAGGTGATGTTTAGTGGAAAGAGAATCAAGGAGTTGCCCAAGATCACCAACGAATGACCCAGTGGGACCAGGAGGGCGATAGATGATGTGAACCGAGTAAGGCAGAGCAATAATAGAGATTGTGAATTCAAAAGGGGTAGGAGAGGATGTGGCATTGGAAATGTGTGAGGCATTGGGATGGGAAGAGAGTAAGTGTGCACCTCCACCTCTGCCAGTCAGTCAAGGAAAGTTAATAAAGGAAGTTTGGAGTTGTGTAGGGCTCCCATAGTGTCAATGTCAGATGGCGAAATCCAGGTTTCAGTGATAGCAAGAAGGTCAATGGGAGGAGAGCTGTAGGAAAGTATTCAGTGATAAAGGAAGTTTTGTTCCACACAGACTTAGCATTCCAGAGTGCAATGTTCAGTTGATGAGGTAAGCCACAGTATAGACTTTGAGTCTCAGAGGAAGAGAGGCAAGGTGGATAGGTCTTAGAGGAGGTATGGTTAGCATGTCGGCTTAGTTTGTTGGAATGAGGTGAAAGAGAGATGGAGTAGTGGGAATATTGGGTTGCGAGTTTTATAATAGGCATAGGAAAGGAGGAAGTTGTAGCATGATTGGAGAAAGCATAGGGAGATATGAGTAGGAGGAGGAGTGAATGCATTATGTGTGTAGCATAGTGTGGAGAGACAGCACAGTAATTTTGAGTCAGGGGTACTCGCAGGTGTATGCACATTGTTGTTTTAGTGGTGTTGGAGTTATATTTGATTGTTGTTTGTGTGCTGTATTCAAGGCATTTTTGTGGCAACCTGTGGCCAAGAAGGGGCTAACAGGGAACACAGAATGAAATGGAGAAGGATATAGTAGCTGCCCAAAGAACAGTGCTCAAATACCCAAAGTAACCCAGAAGTAACTTTGTCAGAGGTCACAGGGGCAGTCCCTAGATTGATTGTGGTTGCTTCTTTTAGGTCTCCTGACCTCTGCAGACAGCCTCAGGTAGATGGAAAGAGGACTTTGTTGGTGTTGGGGTGAGCTCTGTGTTCCTCCCATCCCAGTTAAAGCCCCTTTTGGAGGAGGAAAGACCTTTGCTAGGGGTAAGTAATGTGAGGCGGACAACTGCTTGTGAGTTTATCAAAATATGGCATTTTATTAAATAAAGTATATGAAGACAAAGCCTTGCTTTTCATACTCTAGTGAGGAATTCCCTGCCTAGTATATAACCTAAGGGCACATTCTCTAGCATGGGATAACTGGCGATCACAATAAACAATTATATAAAGAAAATATATGGCAACACAAAATAATAAACAATATTAACACAATATCTGAATGGCCTTCTCCTGTCCTGGGAAAGGTCCCTTCCCAAGGAATCGGAGTCAACTCCAAATATTCAGCAAAAGAAAAGAAAGGTTTTGAACCATCTATTGATATTTCCAAGCCAAAGATAAAGTTCATCAAACAAACATCCTCTGGTAACAAATAGTTTTTATTGCATGAAAGATCCCCTTCCAAGTTCCAGAAAAGAAATTGCACCAATGGCAATCCTGGTAATGATAAATTGTCTCTTGTTCCAGATAGTTTGCCACAGTTCAAAAGAAGGTGTAATATTCCCCAATGTCAATAATGCATAATTCTTTAAGACTTCTTTGGTTATAATTTTACATTGGTACATTTGTCAGGATGTTTACTTTGTGCTGCTGCTTCCACTTTTAACAACCACACTTCTACTGCTGGTACTTTGCGAACAGTCACCTTTGTCCCACAATATGTTACTGGTTCAGACCACTTCAAGGTCACATCTGCTAACAACTTAGTATACCACCACAGTTTAAGTACTACTACGACAGCTCAGTATTTTGAATGGTTGGACAGCTTCAAAAAGATACACTTCAACCTCTTCAGGTAGGCACAACACTCTTCTTTCAATATCCTTCTCAAAAGGGGCAGCATCTTTGCCTCTCCTGTCAGTCGGCATGAATAACAACCTGGTTCTGCCCATAAGACTCACTTTTCTTTGGTTTACAGTTTTTTATTGGTACCAGAGGCTGTATCTACTTTGCAATATTCTTCACAAGCAATTAGTTCCCCGTCCCAAGCTTTACTCGCACCTTTCTGCCAGTTATCAGCCTAAGTCATTACCCAGAAGCCTTGGTGCCACTCTCTCAGGTCCAGGTAATATTGGTACACTTGTACCTTAGGCTACCTGAGTGTTAACTTCAGAATGCAGTTTGATGGCTTTTTAATTCTTGGAAAGGTTGGTTTTGCTATAATAAAAAGGGGTGCCTCTTGGCTTGGGTGATGCTTGTCCTTCTCTTCATTAGTTTCAGAATCTTCACTTCATAGAAATATAAAGAATGTCACTTCTAAATACAGTGTAAGATTGTGTTTTAGTTGAAAACACAATTGGACACATGCAACCTCTCTTTAAAGTAGATTGCTAGGTTTAAAGATAAATAGAGAATTGTTTTCCTGTGTAACGGCAAAGGATAGAGTTCTCGCTTCCTTTGGGATTCACAATTGGGCACATCTAACCTCTTTTTTATGTAGTTTTCACACTTCATAACTTGTAGCTCGGTTATTGTTAAGATTAGGTATTCAGTCATGGTTTAGAGAGCGTTCCCTCTTCTTAATTAGGGACATGCAACTACTCTGTTAGACAGCAACAGTCTTGACATCATTCAACAATGGACTTCAGCAAAGTTGGCTGCTCACGCAAATGTTAGATCTTTCACGATAGACACAAGTTCTGCATTTCGATTGTTAATAGTATTGTGAATGCAACAAACAACTTCTACTCGCATAAAGCCATACGCGAGTGCACAAGGAGCTGATTACTGTTACCGGCTTGGCTTGTGCAAAGTGTTAGAACGATGTGCTTTACTCACAGGCTTCTCAGACACTTGCTTTGTGGGTTGCACTGCTTTCCAGGCATCTACTTCAACTTCTACTGCTTCTGAACAGGTGTCTCCGATCCTGCCACTTGTATTAGGAGTTCCTTCTGCTTCGGAGACCCTCGACTTGCCTCTTGCCTTGTCCGCAGCTCGGCGACCACTGCAATCAGGCTCACATGGGGAAAGCCATTTCTCCTGCATGCCTTTCGCTGCATAGCCTCTGCACTTCAGACTTTGGGAAAAAAGGACTCTCTCAGAACTTGCTGGTGAAATCTGCTGTTTCCACGTTTCAGCATCCCTCTTGTTCTCCCACTTCTGCTGGTTTGCTGGACTCGTTACTTCTGTCTGGTTCTACTGCTGTAGCCTGCACTCCAGCTCACGTTCCAGTTCCTTCTACTCCTTCCTTCCTGAGCGGGCATTTTATGCCTCCCAGTCAGTAATGGGCTTCAGGTGTGGGCTATTAGTCTTGATTGCCTGACCACTGCAAAGGCTAATAGGCTTGATTGCCACATCTGGATGCCTCTTAAACCCTCTTCCTCATCTCAGTATCTCTTGGATTCTGGAACTTGTAGTTTCTTTCAACAAAGTTTGGTTTAGCCACTTCTGCAGTTTGGAAAATAGCCATCAAAAGTGTGGGATTAAGGGGAAAGTTAAATAGGGTGTTGTCCCAATCTTCCTGGTCTGTCTCTCCCCCACCCCCCATGTGATACTCCAGCAGTACACCGCCCCCAGCATGGGAATCGGGAAGCGTCTGCCTTTCCCTGGCCACATGAGGTGGGTCCCAGACCAGGTTCCTGGGAGGAATCTTTACTGATTTATCACACCTTCAAAAGATGCCAGTTTTGGCGTTGAAGGTCACAGGGGCAGCATCACACTGTTTCATTCAATATAGGTACCAAGAGATAATGTATCCAATTTTTTTTTTAATGATTAGAAGCTGGAAATTCATGTCAAATTCTAGTGAGTTACACCCAACATGTGTTGCAACCCTGACTGGGTCTTTTTCAATGCTGATACAAATAATAAACAAAAAAAAGCAAACCCGAATACAATTCAGTCAATAAAAGTTGATCATTTATCACCAAAGGTGTGTGTCCCACTATAGGAAAAAGTCATAGAACTCCAGTGGGACATGAAGTGCATATTAACTATTAAAACCAGGAACAATATACATGTAATCAATGTTCAGAACAAAACCCACAAATACAATCCAGTCCAGTGTGAGGTTCATGAAGCCATGATGGGCAACATAATAGCAAGCAACAACATGGGAAACAAAAATGAAGGAAGGAGATAAAGAAAACAGTCAAAAATGGTGGAATCCTACTAAATCTATTGTACTCAAACATAGATGTGCATTTGGAAATCACCCCGCCCAGAATGAGATGCATCCTACCCTTATGAAATGTCTTGTTTGAAGAATAAAATTCACTTGAGGATTAAACTACCCTTAGTTAACATCCTTGGCACACAAGAGACAAATGAGAATCCTTTTAAGGCTCATAGCTGAATAACAACCTAATTAAGATCCATATAGATTCCTAATAGTAACTACCTAACTGAACAATTATGGCCCATTTAGAGATGTGAATTTGTTTTGGTGACGGTGATGATTAAGGAATGTTTTGCTTTTTCTCTGAAAAAATGTCTGTTCAATGGGCATTATTACCATCAAATTAAAGGGATTGCAATGAGTGCCAATTACGCACTGGTATTAGCTTATCTCTTTATGAACCCATTTGAGACTACACATCCTGCCAAATATGGAGTTTCAGAATTGTATAAAAAAATTGATAAAGATACACTGAGGATGTTTTTATGATATGGAAGGGAACACAGGAAAACCTTCAAGACGTTGTCTCATATTTGAATAACAATGACTTTGGAATAGAATTCACAAGTACTTCAAGCAATACGTATATAAACTTTTTAGATATACGTATTACTGTGTGCTCCAAAGGATTACAGACACACATTTATAGAAAACCTATGGAAGTCATTTCTGTGTTGCATGCTACAAGCTGTTATAGGAAAACAGTCATTCAGTATATACCCAAAGGAGAATATATCAGAGCATGAAGAAATTGCAATAATGAGGAGGCCTTTGTAACAGAATGTCCACTGCTCAATGATAAAGTAATAGGGGTAATCCAAAGTCACTATTGAAACAGGCTGAAAATGCAGCTCACAGTACTCAAAGAATGTGCTACTAATGCCTAAAGTCAAACAAAACAAAGAAAATCGTAACCCCATAAGAGTTATAACCAGGAATAATAAGACCGCTTTAGGATCCAACAGATTCTAAAGAGACATTGGCACTTGCGCCTAACAGATGAAGACATCAAGAATGATATTAGAGACACCCATTATGTCATATAGAAAAGCTCTGACACTAGGATTCTCCTTACTCCCTCATACATGCCACAGATTCCAAGAAAGGCTGTGGACTGGTTACAGACAAAAACACATATGGACTTCCACAAATGCAGGTCTTGTTCTATGTGTATTTACACAGTGAGAACTAATACGTTGAATCTTAACAAAGATGGTGACTTTGATTTCACACAATCTATCAATTGCTGTACTACGTTTTCTTTTGTTTATGCTATTATTTATGTTTGTAAACTTATCTACATTGGAAGCACAGTAAGGGAACTGAGAACAAGAATTTGAGAACATTTTAACATTGCTGGGTGCCAAGACAGCAAACACCCTTTCGCAACACACTGGCCAGATAAACACCAACTGGGTGACCAGAAGAATATCAGATTTGTGGAACTGAAAGTTGTTTCTTGTGGTGTTCGAGGAGGCGATGGAGAACTAAACCTTTGCCAGCAGGCAGCGACTTATTCGCAAATTCCATAGTGTAACCAAGGACTTAACCCTGACCATAAGTTAAATGTGTTTCTCTAAACTATGACATTAGTCATTGATAGATGACACAGAGGGGATGACCTGCCTGGGGCGAGTTTACCTTGCCCTTTAGGAATGTAGCCTAAAGTCATTCTTCAAACTATGGCCATAGTTATTGAAGGATGACATTGGAGTTGACTTGCCCTGGGCGAGATCACCTTGTCCCTTGGGAATGCATCACCATTCAAACTGAAATATAGGACACTATGCCCGAAGCCATATATTTGTATTTGTGTGCAGGGAACACATTACAAGCCTTACCTCCAATTTTTCACATGTAGGCCACGCAGATATGTTATTATTTCTCGTAATTGACTGAGGCCCATTAATGGAACACTTATCTTTACAATCTTTTGAGTAAGCCTGATGCTCAATTAAGGATAATAGTGTACTCACATTTTCCGGGGTATACTTATCCTGGACATTTTCTGAATCCTAACAACGGTCCAGCTGGAATGACGTCACACGTAAAACGTGTGACGTTAATTAAGGGATATATGATGTTAAATAAAAATGGCATCCGTCTGAGCCCACAAGGAAAGCCGAAAGGCTTACATCAGCAGGCTGAATACAGTTGGTCTCTTTCAGGTAAGGGACCCACTAATGGTCTTTAAAATAAGTATGGATCGCCCTATGGATTTTAGCCTGATAACTTGCCCCATTATTTTTCTTTTATTACAGAATGACACACTATGCTATTTCACCACATTATATTGCATGATAATAGAATGCCATCTCATATTTAATGAGCTAAAAATATATTCGTCGGGTACAGAACAGCATTGCCTTACGCTTATTATAATTACATCTACACGTGATTTCATCATTTAAGTGAGATTTGACCAACATGGCCTCCATTTTATTCCACTCAACATTTAGAATGATTTGGAAAATCGCCTTCACCAAAACAAATACACTTCTGCAAATGGCCCATAATTATTTAGTTAGGTAGTTACTATGAGGAATTTATATGCATCTTAATTTGGTTGCTATTCAGCTCTGAGTCTTAATCGTACACATTCTCATTTGCCTTTTGTTCTGAGGACGCTTAAATGGTGCAGCATTTTCATACTTAAGTGAATTTTATTCTTCAAACAAGACATTTCAGAAGGGTAGGATGCATCTCATTCTGGGCGGGATGATTTGCCAATGCACATCCACATTTGAGTACAATCAATTTAGAAGGATTTTACCATTATTGATTGTTTTCTTATTCTTTTCTTCATTTTTGTTCCCCATGTTGGTTGTTGCTTGCTATTATGCTGCCTAACATGGCATTGTCTTCATGAACCTCACACTGGACTGGATTGCATTTGTGTTTTTGTTTTGAACATTGATTGCCTATATATTATTCTTGGTTTTAATGGTTGATATGTGTTTCATAACGCAATGGGATTGTATGACTTTTTCCTATCTTAGGACGCACACTTTTGGTGATAAATTATCATCTTTTATTGGCTGAATTGTATTTGCATTTGTTCGTTTTTGTTTCTTATTTAATTTGCATCAGCCTAAAGGTATAAAGCTTAAAGGCCTGGTTGGAGTCGAAACACATTTTGGTTGTAACTCACTGAAAGTTGACATGAGTTTCCAACCTCTAATCATTAAAAAGTGTTTTAGATACATTACTAATGAGCCGATTATCTTATAGTAAATATATTGAATGCACCAGCGCGATAGAGCCAAGGTTAACTTGCCTTGCATGTGCAAATCTTTACTGAGGCTCCCTTCATAATAACCTCAGTTGAAAAATTACAATTTACCTGATTGGACCCCATAGGGATTCCCCTCTCTGTTAATACGCCCATAACCTTCCTTATAGCTAGCTCTACTCCTGAAACCATATACTTTAGGCCCTAAATATGAATAACCAAGGACTCAGCTGTAAGCATGTTGAGCCATAAACCCAGGTAATCTCTCCTGTGAGCATCTAGATATGCAGATACGATTAATAATGATCTATTCAAAATGATTGATGAAGTTCCACCTTTGAAAATGGCGACATTGAAGAAAGGCAAAACCAAACACAAATGGTTCACACAAGAACTTAATATGGCAAGGCATCCGATGAGACAACTGGAAGAAAAACTGCCATCTTCTTATACCCCCGGGATGAATCTTCTTATAGAAGAAAGTGCTCACTGTTCAAACTACTAGTGTTGAAGTCTAAAAGAAAATCGATGTTTAACAAAATGGAAACCGCATGCATTGTGACTTTTTTCAGCTATTAAAAAAAACAATCCATAACTGTCATCGAATATAGCTCCTCTCTCACTGGTATTAGTCGATGAACTCTGACTAATTTGATAATAAAATCAAAACTATCAGGAGTGATCTATCAATTTATGATATTAGTTTATAGAATATGTCCAATATGATTCCCTCTTTTTCAGATAACTTTTTCATTTAGTTTCACTTTAAGAGGTAGATATGCTGCTATCGCCTTTTTGCTATTCAGGATCACATGTGGATGCTCTGAGCCATAAAATTGCTTAAGACATCTATCCATTGTTGAATGAAGTGACTGAAGACCTATTCAATCTCTCAGTATCTAGAGGCTTTGTGCCCGAATATTGGAAAAAGGCAATCCTTTGCTCACTGTCCCTGCCCCTGCCATGAGGATCCGCTTGAAGCCCAAAGCCAAGTGCATCTCTTGGTACGACTCAGACCTCGTCACCCTTAAACGCAAGTGCTGGGTGGCTGAGAGGAAATGGCGTGCTTCCGATACATTTTCTGACAAACTGGCCTGCCGCCTGCTCCAAAGGCAATACAGGCTCTCTGTCCGCACCAAGAAGAGAGCCCACATCCAAGCCCACGTTTCGGCAGCATCTAACAACCCGTGCAAACTTTTAAAAATCTGCAAGGAGCTGGCCAACCCGGCTGCAGTCTCTACCTCTTCTGTCCCCTCCCAGGCCCTCTGCATGGCTGTGGCTTCTCATTTCATCTCTAAAACTCAGGACATCATGTCCTCTCACTCTTCTCCCCTTTCTTCTTATACTTCCTGCTCTTCCCCAGGCCCTTCTTTGGCCACCTCTCCTACATCTTTCTCTGCCTTTCCCCTGTTCTCCCCAGGCAAGGTTTCTAGACAAGTCTTGTCTAAAGAGGTTCACCCCTGTTCCTCCAAAACCATCAAGAACCACATTGACACCCTGGCTCCTGCTCTGACTAACTTCTGCAACCACTCCTTCACCACCAGAGTCTTCCCTTCGCCCCTGCGGCACTCCCTTGTGCACCCTCTTCTTAAGAAACCCTTTGCCGACCCTTCCTGCCTGGCTAACTGTCGCCCAATCTCCACTCCTTTTCTGGGCAAACTCCTGGAAAAGCTGGCAATCTCCCAACTTAATCTTCACACTGAATCTGTTGGTTGTCTCCATGATCATCAGTCTGGCTTCGGAGCTGCCAGAAGCACGGAAACTGCTCTCCTGAACATCCGTTAAGACCTGCTCTCCAACCTTGATTCCAACATCAACACACAGGTGTCCTCATCTTACTTGATCTCGCTTCTGCCTTTGACCTGGTCAACCATGCTATCCTGCTCAACCGTCTCTGTGATAACCTCGGTTTCATCGATCAGGCCCTGGCTTGACTGACTTCTTTCCTCTCCTATTGACCCTCTCAGGTCCAACTTGGGTCCTTCCTCTCCTCTATCTCTATCTCTACCCGTGGTGTTCCCCAGGGGTCTAAGCTCTCTCCCTTGCTGTTCAACCAATACCTGGTACTTCTTGCCCACCGCATTGCTGCTCTCTGCCCCAACTTCCATTGCTCTGCGGATGACACTCAACTCATTTTCAGGCTCCCTTCCTCCACCTCCTCTCCTTCTCTCATCTCTGACTGTCTGATATCCAGGAGTGGTGTGCCGCCAATGATCTCTGTCTTAATGCCAGTAAGACCGAGATTCTCTTCATTGGCACACCTGCTCCCTCCTTTCCTGTCACTCTCTTGCTGGCCTCTCTTGGCCGTCTTCCTGCTCCCACCTGGGAGGCTAAAAACCTTGGGGTCATCTTCGACTCCACACTTTCCTTCTCTCCTCACATCTCTGACGTCTCTAAGAAGTCACACTACCAGCTGAACCTCCTCAGAGGTATTTTTCCTTTCCTCTCCTTCCCCCAGAAGCTCACTGTCTCCAGAGCCCTGGTTCTCTCTAGGCTGGACTACTGCAACAGCCTCTTTCTAAATCTGCCTGCCTCTACTCTCCGTCTTCTGCACTCATCCAAAACAGGACTGCGAGACTTGTCCTTTGCCTCAAGCCCAGAGACTGTATCTCTCCAGGACTGAAATCTCTGCACTGGCCCCCAGTGGCTGCGAGGATTACGTTCAAAACCCTCTGCATTGTCCTCAAGGCCTTCTGGGTCCTGGGGCCTCAATACCTTCAATTCTCTCTTCCTAAATATTTTCCTTCTCGAGCTCTTCGCTCATCCGCCTCCAACTCCCTCAGGGTCAGTCGCTTCTCCAAGCAACGAGTTGGTGGTAGATCTTTCTTCTGCTGGGGCCTCCCTCTGGAACACCCTCCCTGCCACTTGAGGAGAATCATCTCCTGTTCCGGAAGCACCTCAAGACCTTCCTCTTTGCTTCTGCTTTCTCTCCTCCTCTTCCCTGCTTATCTCCTGGCTGAAACTGAAACTGCACTGGTTACCTGGCTACCCTCTGATCTCGGGCCCAGGTCCCCTCCCCACCAGTTGCACACCTGCACTGCCCCCCCCTGGCAACCCTTGTACTCAGTGACTGTTTCTGTATTCCTATAGCCCCCTACCAGCACTTGACATCTGTTTTTTGCACTTGCACTTGCCACCAGCTGGCTGCACTTTTATTGTCTTATTTATTTTACTGTTAGCCTATGTACTGCACTGCACTTTTCCACCCCACCTTCCCTGCCCTTGTGTAATATTAATGTCACCTAACCTAGTAAGATCGTTGTCTCCGTCTTCCGTCTGATCCCCCTCCTTGCCTCATCGTGCCTTGAACCAACGGTGTATAGGCGCGCTTTAAATGCCGTATATCATATCATCATATCACTGCTGGTAAAATCCTCACTGGGCCCAACTAATGTCTGGATTATTTGACCAATTTCACAACTCCCCTTCCTTAACAACTGCACTGTGTGGTAGTTAACAAAAACATGGCCTGCGGGTTTTGGGTTTTGATGTTAAAACAGAATGTCCGCAACAGAGAGAAAAGGACATAAAAAGGGACACAATTAAGAAAACAAGCTTTGAAGAACAACAAAAAAATGCCTGCGAAAACCAAAATGAAGAGGAAGTGGATTACAGACCTATATGTTTCTCACCAACAGTATTACGGGGCCCAAATGCTCTACGTATGAAAATTAAAGGAAATTTGAAAGGGAATCTGGTCCAGCAAACAAATAATGACCGTCCTATTGTAACTAAAATAGATGCTGAAAAATCCTGGGGCTGGTTAGCGGAAACTTTGAATACGAAAATAAATGAAAAAAAACATTAGACCGAAGGACTAGGACCCCGAGGATTAACAAGTTTTGCTTCCTGGAATACAAGAGGCTTCCATCACTTGATCGAAAAGCTAAATAAGGAAATTCTAAATGCAGATATTAGCTGTATTCAAGAGTGCTGGCTGCAAGAACAGCCATACATACATGGAGCAACTTGTTATTTAAATAAAGCTCTCAAAGGAAAAAAAGGTAGACCTTCCGCAGGTTTATTAACTATCATAAAAAACACATATGGCGGACATGTAATTCGTACAATACACCCCTCACCATTGATACAAATAATAATCATGCAACAGGATTCAAAAGGAAGTGATACTCAAAAAGAAAAAAAATACATTAATCATTTGTAATCTATACTGGAATACAAAAGCAAAAGATGGACAAGTATTCCTGGAATTACTAACTAATCATATAGACCAATTGAGGTCAGAATATGATAATCCGGCATTAATAATATGTGGTGATCTAAACATCTCCTGTGGTAAAACCAAAAATCCACAGTCAAATTTGTCTAGTTACAACCGACAAAAACAATCAAGAGCAAGAGATTGGCAGATGGAAATGGAGAACCGTGATCTCTTGCAAGTAAATGGAAGTGTCCAAGGAGACCTGGAAGGACAATCGACTTGGTCATCACATAATTCAAGCGCAACATTAGACTACTTTTTTGTTGACCGGAAAACGTTTGGCAGAATACTTACCTTAAAAATCTTACCAACAAAAAGTAGTGACCACAAAATACTAATCCTCACATGCTCAGATCCAGCAATAGAGCATTAAAGGGTTGTGGTACCTAGGAATACTTGGCCTACTGGAGTCAGTGTAAATGAGGGGTGAAACAGACTGAGGTTAACAACACAAATGATTCCCATGCTAACAAATTCAATAAATGAATGGGCTACCATAACAGGAAAAGACGTGGAGTATGAATTGTGTCTCAAAATCTTCAAAGTGACCACAAAAACAAATAGAAGAACCACAAAAAGCAGGACGCATTGTTTCAATACGGATCTAGCGGAAAAAAACGACAGCTGGCTAGAGATCTAAGAGCCTTAAAAAAACAGAATATTGCCTATGATGACATGCAAACAAAAAAGAAAGAATTGAGAAAAGGTTATCGAAACTGGGCTAAGTCCCATAGAGCTCTATTATTTCAAAAAGACTCTGAATACATGTTAATGGCGATGAGAAATAAAAATGCAAAATATCTATGGACATTGCTAAATCAGAAAGGAAACCAACAAAGTGAGGAACAACTTAATCCTATAAATGAAACAACGTGGGAACAATATTTTCAAGAAAAATATAATCGAGAGCCCATAACAGCCAAAATTCCACAAGATGACAAAGAAGAAAAAGGTTGGGATATCGAATTCACTTTAAGTGAAATCTTGGCACTGATAAGAAAAGCAAGTAGATCGCAAGCACCAGGGCCGGATGGCCTCACGAATGAAATCTTAAAGCAAGCTCCAGAGGTATAGGCACACATGTGCTTTGTTCTCTTTACACGTATAGTAAAAATGGGTTATATACCAGAATCTTTGACAACTTCAATTACTATTCCAATCCATAAAAAAGGAGACAGAGCTTGTCCGGAGAACTATCGTCCCATATCCTTGCTGGATGTCTTAGGCAAACTCTTTGCGGGCATTCTCTTGAAAAGATTAAAGGAATGGATACAAAGATCTGGTAATTTCGATCACAGACAAGCGGGTTTTGTGGAAAATGTAGACTGCAGTCTAAACCTCCTAATCCTCAACCTGCTAAAAGCAAAGACCATCCATGAAAATCAAAAACTGTTCATCGCCTCAATAGATATGGCGGCAGCCTTTGACAGAGTAGACCGCCAAATTCTCTGGTCCAAATTGAAAGAAAAAGGTTGTCCATCAGACCTAATAGAAGCTATCAAATCTCTCCACACAAATACATTGATGCGAGTCAGATTGGACCAAAAGGGAAACTTAACGCAGGCAATAGCAACAACCTGTGGGCTGAAACAGGGATGCCCACTAGCGTCTATACTCTACAATTTCTATATTTTAGAAGTAAAGGACTGCTTGGAACCACCAAGAGCATGCTCGCCTAAAATAGGAGAAATTAAAATTGGTCATCTCTTATATGCTGATGTTCTTATAGTGTTGGACAAAACTGAAATGGGTCTACAAAAAAAACTAGAAGCTCTGAATACACATCTAAAAGAAATCGAACAAAAAATCAATCCTGAAAAATCAGTGGTAATGATAATTAAAAAGCAGGTGCTGCAAGTAAAACATCTTTTAAATGGCATATACAGAATGACCTGATAACAGTTAAAAACACAAAATACCTGGGAGCAATTGTAAGTGGCAATTGGAGTGACCAACCGTGGATTGAACATTTGCAGAGGAAAATGGACCAATTAACATCACAGGCATTAATATTGAAAAGAAAGTTCTGTAAATTCTCCATGCGCCCGATTGTGGAATTCTATAATGCAAAAGTAATTCCTACTGTGACATATACTGGCGAAACGGCCTTGAGAATCCCTTGGGAAACATGGGATAAACTTGAAGCCAGATTTTGGCGTAAATTGCTGAATATTCCGATATGTGTTCCGATAAGTATCATACGACATGAGCTAGGATTGCATTCAATGCAAGTCCGAATCATCTGGAAAACACTGGCCACATACAGAAAAATATCTTTGGAAAGCTGTCCACCTCAATACCAAATATTGAACAAGGAAGCAGGAAAATGCCCTTTTGGCCATTGGATGAATGGAAAGGGTAATGTAACGAGCTGCTGCAAAATCTAAAAGTCACGACAGAAGCCCTTCTGAAACATCCAAAGAGGGTAAAAATACTTTTATTATCAATCGACAGGGCAGAAACAGAGCGTGCGAGAGTAGCTTCGAACCATCATACTCTATCGAACAAGATAACTAGATGTCCACTGATATTGCCTGGATACCTAGAAAAAAGCGCAAATCGGAATCACAGAGACCTAATAATGCGCTTTCGTCTGAACATTTTAAGAACAAAGATCAATCTGTTCAGATATGGCCTGGCAAAGGAAAAACTATGCAGATTATGCAAAAAAGAAGAAGAATCGTCTCAACACTTAATGTTGTTCTGCCCTGAACTCAGATCTGAAAGGAGTTGTTTATTACTACCAATATTGTCTCCATCATGTGATCTGGAACCCAACTTATGGTGGTCAGCTTTATATGACGATCCAAGTAAGAAAACCGTTAAAGGTCTGGGTATTTTTCTGGAATCTATGCTAAAGAGATTGGAAGGGAATTAAGACTATTATTAACAAGGAGGACTAAAAACAAATAGCCAAACCTCGACTTAAGCACAAAGAGAGAAGACTTGGGAGAGGTCTGGCTTGTGCATGGGGAGGAGGAAAAATTTGTACATAAGCAAAAGCTTGTATTTTTGTACGCTGAAAGCTTTAATAAAAAAAAAATTATAATAAAAAAACATTTGTGGGAATCTGTCAACAAGTACAACCAGCATAGAAAGGCTTTATAGCAGAATGCTTGATGGATATTGTTGCCACCACTATGAAAGACCTTATTGGAGAGGGAGTGAACAGGTACAGTGCTATGGAAGTATAAAAATATAGAAGGAAACCCAGTAAACACACAATAAGCACCTGCTAATAGTGTCTGTTTTATCTATTCTGGGTAGAATAAGGTATACATAATATGAAAATAGAACTAAAAGGGCAGGTCAATGAGAAAGAAAACTGTTAACATATTTTAATAATACAATCACATATATAAAAAAATGTTAAATGAGATACATTCAGAATATAATTTTCTAATATAAAGCCAATTCATAGGCTACACCTGTAACACTCACCTGATTCCCACGGAGGCGCCAACCTGTTCTGAACTGCTATGACCTCTTCTAAGGTGATGCGCAGGACTCGGAAGACGGACTGGACCGGACCCCCAAACCTCGCCTGTCTGGCCCGTAGAAGAATCCTTCTGTAGATGGAAAAAGGGGATTAACTGTCTGCTGGATAATGTGTCGGATTCCCCCCCTTCCCCCTCTCACACTCCTCGAACCCCCTCCGCGATTCCCCGTAGAGTCTCACCTCAGAGTCTGAAAGGACGAGCTCTCCATCCTGCTTCCGATGCAGGGGCGCGTTGATTTCCAGTTACTTCACTGGATCTCGGGTTTAGTGAGTATTCAACTCCGCTTGACTTTTCCGATATGAGGCCGTAAGTATTCAGTTGCAAAAGTTCAAGCCTTAATTGTCCGTTGTCCTTTTCTCTATTTCAGATGCAGGATGAAGAATTCGCGTAGAGGAATGGATTCGCCGAAGGTAAACTCTGGTGAGTCTTTTTGATGGATGGTTCCCTTAATGATCTTGCTTTCACCCATTAATGCATGTGTCTTTTTCCCCTTAGGGGCCGGGGTACGGAAGTGCCAAAGAAGCGGCGCCGACTCGAGGTGAGGAAAGATTGTCCCAACAATAATCAGGTAAGTCTTAAGGTGGAAGAATCAGGCCTTCCTCAATCTGTTCCTTCGTTCACCTTTGTTTTGTCTCTTTTTCTCCTTAGGCGCTGAAAGGCGACGGATGGTGCCAATGGTCGCTGAAGAGGCCGAGGACGCCTCGTGAAGGTGAGTGGAACGCGGCGCTGCAGAGAGCGATGCAGTGCGCTTCTAAAAATAATGTCTTTTCTCAGGATCGTCGGAGTGATGGTTCCGGACTCCGGATGGAGGTAGGTAAAGTTCAATTATTCACCTTTCTCTCCTTTCCTTCCTTTTCAGGTGTTCCAGGTTGCAGGCGGGCGTGGCTGGAGCCAGGATGCAGGAGCAGACACGGTGAGCGTCCAGCTGCTAGATGCAGAACAACGCGAAGCGTGAGCTGCTGTCTGGGCGTGGTTTAAATAGCCCCCAAAGTAGTTAAAGTTAAGTATTCTTCCTCAGCCACGCCCGAGTGGTAAAATAGTCCCATAGGTAAAATAGTCCCTTTCAGACCTCAAGGATGTCTGGATCCGGCAGCATGGTCTGCATCAGGTAAGTCCATCCAAGCACTCCTATAATGAGCCTGGCGCCTATGGTGCCAGGACTGATGCCTTCTATGAGCCTGGCGCCAAAGGCGCCAGGACAATGTCCAAAGAGCCCCTATAAGGGGTTGCTGGGTCCCTCCCTGGGGACATGATGTCTGCTTTCAGGGACGCTGGGCCTGAATTGGCTTCCCGGGAGTAGGCATCATGACAACACCTCAATTTGGAGCAAAGACGGAAGGTAAAAAAATGATACATCATATTTCACAATCATTAAACACTTTTACAATAGATGTCTCTAGTATCTCTCTGTTATTCCACAGAGAAAACTCATCTCGACATGTTTCAGTTCTTAGTGTCTTTTTTACAGAACTTTCGTCAGGAGAAAAAAGTGTGCATCCAGTTCCTATTGTGCGTCCAGTTTGAGTAGAGATAAAACCACATACAATAAACAACCTGTCCAAAGTTAAAAGAAAAGGAGAACTCGTGAGCTATTATTGCTACAATCAGTCTCAAGACATTCACCAATGAACACAGAACCCTCCACATAAGATTACAAAATTACCTCAGGGGGTTCGTGCGGGGGTGTACAATCCTTTTATTGAATTGAAGGAGGGCACAGAACTCTCCCCTCTCCGTGGCTGCTCTAAAATCAAGCATAAAATCTAAATTAGCCACTCGTAAAACATGAAAACAGTGGCAAGCTCAGGGCATAAAAAGGAAGGCCACATAACAACTAGTAGGAACCTAACCCACCTGTGTTCAGTCTCAAAACACCATGGAGTGTCGAAAGGTGGACGGCTAAATATTCCACTCCCTCTCCGGGGCCGGTGTCTCCCAGTTAGGGTCACAGAAGTGTCAGTAGACCCGTGGCATCGCCCTTTGGGTTCGCCGTAGTCTAAAAGATGGACAACAGCATACGAATTAGCTTGCTATCATTGGGGAATCCCCACACATAGTTAATCAGGCTACTACAAAAAGCCACCACAACCATATTAGTATCAAAAGGTGACTTCAACATCAGTACCCTAAACTCACTACCTCGGGGCATCGACAAAGATAAACATCCTCCACCACCAATTACCTGAAATGATTAAATCCCCAGACTGCCAGTTGACAGTAGGCACGGACGAAGACACTGTGTCACGGCAGGAACTCCACTCCTCCTAGACAACAGAAATGTAAGAAAGTGTCCCTCAGTGTTTGTAGAGCTAGAACTTATACAGGGAAAACCTGAAATTAAGTTGCACATCCCACACAACGAAGCAGGGTAACAACAAATGTATACAGGGCAAAAGTACCCACGGGCCCAAACCGTCCAGCTGTCTCAAGAAAAATGGTCTGGTTTAAATAGTTATTCACTCCCTTCGCCCGGCGCATATACCATTGACATATACCCTCTCACCCGATCAGCCAAAAGTTAACATTTACTACAGTATTTAACAAAGGTACTCAGAACAGTAACGCGACTCCGGAGCAGGACAAAAGTACCTCCATTTGATCACCAAGGAAATGAGTGATAAACCCATTACCTGCACAAGACTCTCAGGTCCCTGTGAACAGAAACCACTGCTGCACTGTGCCGCCCAATGCCGAGTCCGAAACCTTTACTCGCGTAAGGAAAAACAGAAAACAGACTAGTGTTTATATGCTGCCGACGTGCACAACGACGGCATCCTGGTAACTAAGGAGTCACGCAAACTGGAAGCTACTGCTGGCGTCTAGGTAACCAAGGTTACATCCAACCGGACAATTATGTCCACAGTTATGTCATATCAGTGCGCATTCTCATGGGGAAGAGAAACGCCATGCTAAAGTGAAGCAGGCCGCCCCTCGAGAGGAAAAAGCCCGGGGAATCCTTCTGCAATAAACCCTGAAAGCGAGGAGCCTCAACTCAGGCGAAGGAAAACAAGGAAAGAGCTAGATAAGGTCACTAATAAAGACCCATGGACCCCTAGTGCCCACAAACCCAAAACTAACCCTCCTATGCTGATTGTAATGTGGTTAACCTCACAACGTCTTTGTTCTCTTTAATAAATTAGGCCTGCGTGTTTGCTGTTTTTGCAGATATGACTGGTGATGAGTGGGGGACTGCCCTCCCTATTTTTCAGTGCTCTGTTGCTGTCTAGCTAGGTTTGCTATTTATTCTAGATACACTCTGCTTGCAGAAACACTTCTGGTGCTTCATATACTGTAATATTTTCTTCAGGTTGTGCAATAGTGGACCTGTATTCCAAAGCTTCATGGACTCCATACGTATTGACATAATGCATTGTTTACCTAGGTCAGACTAAAGTACCATCAATGTTTTACTACTATTTTATTTCTAGCCTCCACCCGTTGTTGTCACTTCTCCTCCCACTCCACAATTCCTTTCTGCTAGTACTCTTCTCCTACCACACACACACCCGTCACCCGGGACTATCCAATTCATATTCACTCCTTACACTAACTTATTTACTCACTCACTCTGCGGAACCACTTCTACCCATAAACCAATACCTCACCTGCTCCATGATTCTCATTTACAAGTTGCTGGAGATCCCAGGAGATAGAGCCCCATTTCTGGCATATATGGCGATGCTTAACTGTGGTGTAGATATTTAAAGACCTAATAGTTACAGGTTGCCCTGCAGATGGATCAGGTCTGAAATGCAGTCGCAGATCTGTGCACCATTAGCATTTCCCTCCTTGTATGAGATAATTAAATATCTGACCACTTTTATTTAAAGTGATGTCTTTAAATTCTCAGAGAATGTGTTTTCTTACATTTATAAGTTAGTAACATAGTGTACACAGTTACATTTCTTAAACTCATTGAGCATTTGGGTGAGCACTGGGCTTTCTGGAATTAGGTTTCTAGGACATACTTTTGCTTAGTCATGAATGCCAGTCATACAAAGTGGATGGTAATTGGCAGCAGCTATGTAGGAGTGTACATTTGTATTTTATTTGTATGGCGCTCCAAGCCGTAGGCATCTGGGCGCACTTCTTACATAGACAGTTACAGAGGTTACCATGGCATGAATAAACTTTGCGCAATGTACAAAGAAACAAAAAGAAGAAAATATACATTAGATTGAGATTTGAAAGTTTTACACAATTTACAAAATATACATTTGAATGAGATATAGTTTACATAGTTTTACAGGACTAGATTACATGACTGCCGGAGTATATTTCTTACATATCGCACCGTTTGTAGGTCTGCCGGCGGTTAATGTCGTAGGGCATAGTGGCATCTCTGATTCTTGGGCCAGAAGCCAGGTTTTGGCATTCCTCCTGAATTTTCTAATTTGAATTTTTAAATGAAAAGACATACTGATTTTCCATACTAACATTATAGAAAGTCATGATTCTGTTAAACAAAGAATCAGGATGGGAGAGCTACACGTTCGAGATTCAGGATATATTAGTTTAATCTTTGAATTTTAGTAATGATACATACAATGTATCACTTATTTGCATAATGACAATCAGAGGAACCCCTACATTTGCATAATGACAATCAGAGGAACCCCTACATCAGATTCACCCAGGAATGGGACCACCAGACCGTCAACTTCCTGGATTTACACATCTATCGCACTGGGAACATTCTCAAGACGGAATTGTTCAGAAAACCAACAGACAGGAGCACCCTACTACACTTCTGCAGCTACCACCCGGTCAGCCTCAAATACAACTTACCCTATGGCGAGTTCCTCCGGGTCCGAAGAAAATGCACGGAAAGAGAGAACTTTGAGATCCATGCACATCAACTTTAACAACGTCTCACTGACAGGGGATACCCTAAAAAAGCAGTGAGAATGGTGAAAAAAGAGCAGCCAACACGGAACGTACCATCTGCCTCACAACAAAAGAGAAGAAACCCATGGAAAGAACTGTTTGTGTCACTACTTCCAGTCCCATCAGCAACCTCACTAAATGTGTGATCAACAAATACTGGCACCTTATTAAAAATGAAGGGACACTAGCCAAAAAACCTTTTCACCTTCAAGAAAAACAGAAACCTCTGAGACACCTTGGTCCACACCTTTCTCGAGCCTGAAAAAGAGACGTCTACCCTATGGAACCTACCACCAGTGGTCAGCCATTTCAGTTGTGGACATTGCGTGGCCTGTAAATTCACCAAAACCAGCAAAACCTTTGACCACAAGGACTTCCATTGGATTTTGCAGAATCACACCAATTGTGAAAGTAAAAATGTGATCTATGCCAATAAAAATGCCCATGCGATCTATTATATATTGGCAAAACAATCAGGCCGATTAAGCAATGCATCAGCGAACACAGGTCCGGCATTAGAAATTCTGTGGCAGACAAACCTCTCGTCGACCATTTTCACAAAGAAGGACACAGCAATGAACAATTCACCTGGATGGTTATACAACAACTGAACCCCCAGAAACGAGGGGGGGGACATTAATTTGGCTCTTATCCGACTAGAACAAAAATGGGTCCATAGACTCAACACAGTGAAGAATGGCCTCAACATTACGGTTGAATGGAAACATTTCTGGTCCTAATTGTCACCGTTGTCCACCTTCTCCCTAGACCGTTTTTGACAATCATGAGTCCAGCGATGAAGACCCCATCCAGACTCCCCATGACATGAACACCAAGTTTATATGTCCATCCAATGTTCTTTACTGTTTAGAACACGTGTGCAATGTTAGTTGCTCCTCATGCACTAATTTAAATGTTGTTAGTCACTTACTAATTCACTATGAACAAATGTAAATGTATCTTTTGCATTTATCACATTGCCAAGTTTAGTCTACCTTGCCTTTGGCTTTTGTCTCTAGACCATGTCGTGTCACTTGACAGCCCGAGTCCAGGCATCATCCAGATCCCTGATGCCATGAGCATCTGCAATATATGTGCACCGTAAGCACTCAACTGCTCATGAATTGTTTGGCACGCTCATCAACTTACATCAACGATCACCCAACCAGTCACTATTGACGTGTACTTGCTGTATTTATTATTTTGCCCGATGTCATGAGCATCTGCAATATATGCTAACCGTATGCACTGCTTACAAATCGTTTGGCACGTTCATCTGCTTGAATCTCGTACGTGAGAAGTCACCCATTCAGTCAATATGTACCTGTACCTGTTGTATTCATGACATTGGGCCTCATTATGAGTAGCCCGGTAAAAGCGGGTTAATTAACGGCATGCCGGAATGAGCGAGTCCGTGCTCGTATGAACCCGCTAATAGCGGGTGATTACGAGTGCACAAGGTTGCGCGTTCCCCATGCCGGTAATGGCAATACTGCCATGCTGCTAAATACCCTCCAACCCCCTATACTGGCATCGCGGGACCCGCCCATAGCGGTACCGCCTCATACCAACCCCTAAATACGGCACGGTAATACCACCATGGTAATACCGTGTTCGCAAAAAACGGACCCGGAAATTACATCATCGCGCAGGAACGGGAAATGGGCCGGCGGCCATCTTTAAAAACCAATCCATTGCCATCCTCCCCAACCACCAGTCCATTTGTGTTGTTTTGTGCTGTGCCAGAAAATACTCAGGATGTCCAAGGCAACCAGGAAGATGACCCCCCGGAATCAGAAACAGCATTTCTCTGACGCTGAGCTTAATATGCTGGCAGACACCCTGGCCCAGCATGCAGACATCATCAGGTCTAACGACATGAAGCTTGCTGCCCAGATGAAAAAGAAGCAAATCTGGGAGGAGCTTGCCCAGAGGGTGACGGCTGTGGGAACCACCCACGGACTGTGCGCAACTGTCGCAAGCGGTGGGACGAACTTCGCCTCAGGGTGAGGAACATCCTGGCAGTCAACAGGAGGGCTGCCATGGCGACAGGCGGGGGGCCACACTCGCCAGCAAAGCTGATGCCATGGGAGGAGACAGCCAGTTCATTCATAGATCCCGAGTCTATAGAGGGATTCGGAGAGATGGAGATGGGCACCGCATCATCCCCAGAAGAAGGTGAGTGACCCAGCACATCCCTGTAGGGTAAACCATGATGTGGCACAAGTGACGTGGAAGTGAAACTAGGCAAGGCAATGCATGTCCCAGGCCCACATCAACATATCCAGTCAAGAATGCGTGCCACACCCTGCCACACACAAATGCATGCTGAGTGCCAATCCCAATCCCAACACACAGCCAACATGACTCGACCGTGCCCATGCAACTCACCACACAGACACCATATCAATGCCATGCCACCAGCCATGCATTGATTGCCCACATGCCCCCTCAGAACACCAAATGCCACACCCCTGTAATAATTGGATGCATGAATGTATGAACATATCTCAGCGCTATAGAATATCGCTGCCATGTGACACCATCACTGATGACCTGCATCTCTTCTATCCCCCAGGCACCGATGAGGAAGATGGCAGGCAGGACAGGGGAGCAAGGGCATCTACATCACAGCAAGGGACAAGGGCTACCGCCAACCCCACCCCCCAGCCTGAGAAACTGCCCAGACCAACAGGCAGTGTGCCAGACCGGGCAGAAACCCAGCAGGAAACACCTGCAGCCAGTGTGGGCCACACACATGGAGTCCAGCAGCAGCCACTCACAACAGTGGGAGGTGTTTCCATTCCCGCACCGCCAACCACCATGGACGTTGCGGATGCTGATGTGGACACCGAGGGTGACACAATCGTGTCCATCACACCCACCCCAAGCCCCATTACCACCGTCCTCCCCCATACAGAGGCCGACAGCAGGGACGATCCCTGCCTCCACGACTCCGACCTCGGAGAGTCCGACATATGCCCCTTCGAGGAGGACAGTTCCCTGGACGTGGGCCCCACGCAAGCGCCATGCACCACCCTGGCTACCACCACCCAGGGTACCACTACCCCGGCCACCAGCACTCCCACTACCAACGACTCCATTGAGGATCGCCTATCAAGGGTGGAGGCACGACAGGAGTCGATGCTAGACCTACTGCGGCAACATATTGCCGATGGGAAGGACTCCATGAGGGCCATCGCTACAGCCATCGCTGCTAACACTGCTGCCGTTGAGGCGTCCACAACTGCCATGATGGAGTGTCTGGGGGCAGTTACGCAAGCCCTGACGTCCAACCTGCCTCAAATGCAGCGCCCACACTTTGGAGCATGCATGGGACCGGCCACTGACACGTCCACTGCTATGCCCCCTTCGACCTCCGCCCCCTCAAGCCCCGTGCGGATGACCCGCAGGAGTGCACAGCGCTTGGACATGCCACCCCGATCCCAAAAAGGCAAAGAAGTAGAGTGGCCAGACAATGCCATTGGACAAATGGACGTTGGTCAAGGGAACAATCTTTGGTGTACATTTGGGGACATTTGGGGTTTGTAGGGTGGGTGAGTTCACTGGGGTATTTTTGGGGTTTGTAGGGTGGGTGAGGGAGTTCACTGGGGTATTTTTGGGGTTTGTAGGGTGGGTGAGGGAGTTCACTGGGGGTTGTGAGGGGAATGTTTACATTATTACATGTCTGAAAAATACACCCATTGTGTGCAAGAAAATCAATGGCTGGACATACTTCATTTTGTGCATGTACATTTAATGTGTGATGGTGTACAGTGGCGAACTTCAAACAAAACAAGTGTGCATGTCCACATTCAGCCAGTGTGTCACTGGCACATGACTTTCATGGTCCCTGCGTTTCAGAAGTATTCCTGGATTAGTGCTTGGCGTACAGCATGGCCATCCCGTGCATCACGTACTGGCAGGGGGGCTCCTTCGCCTCCGTCTCCATCCCCTTCATCCTCACCCGGCCCATGCATGTCAATGTCAGGTGGCAGTGGTACATTCCTCCGGACGCACATGTTGTGCAGCATGACACCGGTCATGGTGATCTTTGTCACCTTCTCGGGCCTGTATAGGAGTGCCCACCAGACCTGCTGAGGCAGCGGAACCGCGCCTTCAACAGGCCAAAGGTCTGCTCAATCACAACACGGGTATGGGTGTGCACACAATTGTACTCCTCCTCATGGCTGTTCTGTGGGTTCCTCACAGGGGTGAGTAACCACGGCCACAAGGGATATCCTCCATCACCTTCAAGCAGACACAAATAGGCGTGTGTCACTCTGAACTGCCACCTTCAGGGAGCACAGTCATGGCGGCAGCTATTTGGTGTGGGCATGCACATGTCCCTGTACGCATGCAAAGATGTTACCTAGATGCAATCTATACTGTCATGAGGTGTGGTAGTCTGGATGGCGTTCAATAGATGTTGCAGGATGTAATCATGCATGCTGAGGCAGATGTGCAGTGCTATTGCAACAATGTTTAGCCCCCAATGCATGCTGTTCATTCTCCACTATGCATGGTCACACTGACCACATTGCCACAGTTGCCATCCTGTTCATTCATGCATTACATGCCATCACCATGGTGGCCTGGTTGTGCCTCTTACTTGTTGACATTGATATGCATTATTTGTGATATGTGGCCCAGTGATGTGTCATGTTCCGTTTGAATGGTTCAGGTCAGGAGTGTTTAGCTCTGCATGCATTCTCCAATCACCGGCTATTGCCACCCAGGTGCAGTATTCCCCCACCCCCTTTCCCACCCAGGTGCAGCATCCCCCCCCTTTCCCACCCAGGTGCAGTATTACCCCCCCTTATGCATCCCCACACATCAGTGCCCCGAAGCATTGCCATGGGACGGTTGTGCAACTCACCAAGCAGCCAGGCACGTGGTCCAGCATGTCGCTGCATGTGATGGGGTAGCGTGGAGTTACGCAGTACCATGGCATCATGTGTTGATCCAGGAAATCGGGCACAGCAATGTGTGATGATCTTGCGGGAGTCACATACCATTTGCACATTGATGGAGTGGTATTGCTTGCGATTGCGGTACACCACCTCTATGGCATGGGGCACTACCAATTCCACACGGGTGTAGTCGAGTGCACTGACACAATTGGGCATGCCTGCCAGTGCATGGAAGCCTACTTTGGTGCCTGCTATCTCCTGGCAGTCCGTGGTAGGGATATGTGGCTGCTTGCGTGCTTCAGGAGGGCATCCAGCACTTGGTTCAACATGCTTGAAAATAGTGGCTGTGAAATGCCATGCAGCTGGCCCACTGTGTGTTGGTAGATGCCTGTGGCCAGGAAGTGTAGCATAGACACCACCTTTAGTAGCCAGGGGATGACAGTGCGTATTTCAATGAGGCTGGCAGTGTAGTTTTGTATCATGTCCACTATGGTGGTGATGGTGTCACGGTCCAACCTGTACAGGGTGTGGATCTGCTCAGGGGTTAGGTTGAAAGGTCTGGGTCTGGTGCGAGGGATTGGTGGTTGCCTACGAGGCACTGCTGCCTGCGCTGGTGGTAATTGCTGGGCCTGTATCACCCTCCTTCTCCTCCTGCGTCTCCTCTGTGCTGCCTGTTGTTGCTGCTGTAGTTGTTGTTGTTGTTGTTGCTGTTGTTGCTGTAGTTGTAGCAGTATGGGCATGTCCTCCAGCGCCATGATTGCAACAGCTAGTGGTAGCATTTTGGTGTTGGAAGTGGTGTGGTGTGTGGGTGTGCTCATTTTATACTGGCACAGCCTCCATTGACTCCACCTGTGGGGATTGTGTGCACTTGTGGCCGTCGCCTTGTATCCTGATTGCTGTTTGCGGGTGGTCCGCGATGCCTGGATGGCCGGCATCGTGCAGCCCATGATTACCGGCTTCGCGATGTCTGTATTTGCATGTCGGCATGGGCTGGGATTTCCCCCTATTAACGGCATGCCGGTATTTGCTCCCTGAAGGGGCGCGTGTACGCGCCTATGCCGCTATTAGCGGCACCGTTATTTAGGGCGCCGCTAATACTGGGTTTGCGGGTCGGAATACAACAGAGCGGTAAACGATGCCGGTATTACCATACCGGCATCGTTATTGCCTTACCGCCAACCTCATAATGAGGCCGATTGCCTTTTGCAACACACCACATATCCTGGTGTGTGCCACACTGCAACTATCCAATTCGTTACAACTCGGCACCTCTACTCTGCCCCGACTACATTTCCCATGAGCACCAGCCTATAGCTCACGCGGTCCTTGCCCTCTCCAACACGCGGAACCTCTGACACCCATTGGCCCACGTGCTGACATTCGATTGGACAGCCCGGTCTTGGGGCGGCCGCTACCTGTACTCTTTAGTTTCACTTTCACTCACACAGACTGCGACGCTCCAGACAGACGCTTCTGCTCAGGCACTCTACCAAGTAAGTTTCACTTTCGAATCATGGCTGTTTGTTTTCTATGCCACGCTGTTCCCCTAACCGATCCGGGACACCCCACATCCAGAACACGATCTCACATGCACCATTACGCCTCAGCTTTAAACCTCATGCCAGGCTCCTCTCGGTACTCCCACAGATGCCGCAATGTGACCATTTTTGTATTACTGTTATTTACAGGCACCTTCACTTAGCACTTCTTCTGCCATCATGCTCTCTGGATCACCTTGGACTACACAGCCCAACTGCACGGGTACCATAGACCACCATTTATGCCTCCCACCATGCATCCCCAACGCATTCTTCCTCGCAGAGGCTCCTGCCTTCACCCAATTTGGGCTCATACAGGCTATTTAGCCTCTGCACGGACTGGACATCACGCACGCTCCAGTTCCGTCGAATCTATCCTCTGGCTCGTTCACCCCTCGTCAGGTAAGCACCACCCCTGACCGGTCACCCATTCCTGACCCTAGACCAAGACTACATGAAGTTCTTATCTTTTCTTTTAGTCGCTGGCACCATTTATTGACGCTCCCACCATCTGGAAACCCCGGTTTCAGAAACAGTACTTTAGACTAACATCCTTAGCAACAGTGGACACTGGGCCACTGCCTTCACCAGACTTTACGCATGGTCGAAGATCCTCAGAAGCTTTTACTGCCACACCGCTTGTCGGTCCACGGTAAGCTTCTGTCTACTGGTGCATATTTTGTGCACCTGTCTTGACACCAATCAGTCACTATCAAGTTGCTCAAATTACGAATAAACCCTGGAGACCCCACACCTCCCTAACTATCTGCCTTTAACTCTACAGATACCATACGGACAGTGTTTCCTTCCTTCACCTCCATCCTGAAAAAGGCCATCCTAGCCACCTACGTCCAGCCCTCGTACCCCGTGGCCGAAACACTACAGTGTCGATCTATGACACTACTCCACCTCAGACTTACCTGTACACACCTGTTGTGTTTTTTCTTATGACAATACCCATGGAGCAACTTAGGTCCTGCGCTGCATTCACTCTTGTGTTGTGAACCCATGTTGATTGTGTATCCAAGAGATTTTGCACCACCAGAAGGCTAACACCCTCCACACTCTTGAGGGTGGTACCCAACGGTACACCTAAATACCAAATGTATAACTGTCCGTCTATCTGTCATTATGCAAATAAGCGATGTATTGACAGATATGTATCATTACTAAAATTCAGAGATTAAACTAATATATCCTGAATCTCGAAAGTGTGGCTCTCCCATCCTGATTCTTTGTTTGAATGTACATCCATATCAGGACCTAGCCAGGCGCCCTGTACTATGACATGATTCTATTAAAGACATGGAGATGAAGGATTATGCTCATCTTCCTTTACTTAAAACTCAAGCAGCATTATAACATCAACAATGTATTTAAAATTCAACACAAATAAAGAACTACATTTCCCAAGAAATTGTCCTTTTTTGTAGTCTTTTATTTTATATATTAACTTGATACGTGTGATATGTCCAGCCAGTCTTCTCACTGCTAGTCCAATAACCTTCTCTACATCCCTTTGTCCTTCCTCTTTCTTTTACTGCCTCAACTGTTAACTCATGCGCCCCAACCAGTAGATGCTGAAACATAGTTATTCTCCTCTTGCTCGTCTCAGTATCCTGCTGCTTTAGTTTCCGTTCCTGTTAAATAACAAAGATGAGACTAGCTACGATAGGGGGTAATCGTCAAATGCAATTTCTCACAACAGTCTTATTGCATATACATTACATCAGAAATTCAACCAACATCTGCAACGATTGACAGGGTGGGAAAATCCTTCTCCTCCATGTCTTAAATAGAATCTTGACTTTCTATAAAGTTAGTGTGGAACATCAGTATTCTATGACAAGACCAGAAGCTCAGATGATGCTAGTTCAAAGCTTACTCACCACCAACGTAGACATTTCGTCTATCAGTTTAAAGTAAAATTATTTGAACGTTGACTCTCTTGACCAGCCTGCTGCCTTCAAAATGTCTTCCAATTCGGCTCCTGCGTTAAGCGCTTTTCATGCCATAGCTCCTTTAATTAAATGGGCCCCATAAGACACAATATCGATGCCTGCTTGTAGAATGCACCATTTGACCCAACTAGCTAGAGTTGTCACTGCCACAGCCTTGAATGGCTTCCTAATTGCGATGAACAATTGGGTTACCCCAGTCAGCCTTAGAATGCTTGTCGCATCCTCGTAGGCCTTCAGACAACAAACCGGACACAAACTGGGTTGTTCTGGAAATGATGCATAAGCGACGGTCTTAATACCTGTCTTTGTCCTTTTGTTAATATAGAACGTAACCCCTGAAGGGCCAAATGACTTTCGGTCCACCTCAAGTGCCTTAACATCCGACACTCTCCTTACAAGATATGAGGCAAAGCAGTGTAGTGAGCTTTGCTGATAATGCCTTCCACAAAAGCTGGTTGTTATCTGGCCAGTTGGTAAATAAGTTCAATACCATGTTAACATCCCAAGTTTAGGGACATCTGGGCATCAGTGGTTTCAAAAGCCTTACCCCTCTGAGAAGTTTGCATACTGATGGGAGCTCGCCCACTGGTGCATTCTCAATCTTGGGGTGCCCAGGTGATATGGCTGCTCTACAAGTATTCACTGTCCTGTAGGCTTTGCCTTGCACCACCAAAGCCGCTAGCAAATACGCCATCTGAACTATATTTGCTCTAGTGGGATGTATGTGCTGTTCCACACACCAGCTGTTCCAGCGTGCCCAAGCCGATCTGTATGCCTACCTGGGGCCCAAGCCTCTTCAATGAATTTCTCAGCATCCCCGAAAAATCCTGAATTCTGCCAAGTTCTCTGGAAATAGCCCACGTGATTAGCCTGAATCAGAGGTTGAATCTCTCCCGCTGTATCTCAAATGAACTATCTGAATTGTGGGAGTAATAATGGTTCGTCTTTTGATAATTACAGATGGTCCGGGAACCACACCTGACTCTTCCAGTCTGTTGTTACCAGAATTAAGGTTGTCTGTTGTCTCCTGACCTGCGCTACTGTTCACACAATCATTGCGAACGGAGGGAAAGCATACTCTCTCTCCGGACCCCACTTGTGTAGAAATGCATTGGTTGCTTCCGCCGCTGGGTCTGGTCTTCTGCTGAAGAACCGGGCCAGCTGAAAATTCAGCCTGTATGCGAAAAGATCTGTCTTGCATGTCTTGCATGGGCCCCTCATCTCCAAGGTCAGAAATACCTCTGTTTAGTTGTCAATCGCTGGCATCCCTCAAATTTCTCAAATTCCAGTCTGCCACTTTGTTCTGCAGACCTTGGATATATTGCGCTGTCACCCTGATTCTGTTCTGAAGGCACATGTGCCAGAAATCTTTTGCCAGTCTTGCTAACATCCTGGACTTCGTCCCTCCTAACCTGTTTTTGTACTGCAGAGGCATTGTTCATTTTCAGTAGTACACTACAGTCTGCTCTGTCTTGGGTCCAACACCTCACCACGAAGGACCCCGCCATCAGTTCTAGACAATTGATGTGGAGCTTTAGCTCCTGCCCTGAGCATCTGCCTCCCAACATCTGGCATCCGATTCTATGATGATTCTATGATGATGTCCGGGGATGAGCCAAATATCTCTTTCCTGTTCCAGGCCTCCATATGACGGAACCACCACCGCAGTTCCATCTTCGTCTCTGTTGATATCGGTACTTTCTGTTCATACAATAGTCCTCTCCGTAGGTGCTGGATTTCTAGGCGCTGCAGTCCCCTGTACTTTAGGGGCCCCAGGAGGATTGTCTCAATAGATGATGCTAAACTCCCTAACAATCTGGCCAGTTCTCTTAGTGATAACTTCTCTGTCTAGTATAGTCCTGATCTCCTTCTTGATCAGGTTAACTTTCGCCATTGCAAAACAAAATCGCGTGTCGCCACACGATAGCCCCATATACACTCCTAAGGGACCTAAGTCCCAAGTCTGTAATATATACAGGTTCAGAAATATAAACAATAATTCAGTAACTTTAACCTGTGACTTTTCAAAAAAAGGAAACATTTCACTATCCACGAAAGGAGCAAAGTATTCAGTTATATATGAACAATTTTAACTTGTAAGTCTGTATCTTTGACTTTTGCCAGGTATAAAAAAGAATCAGTTTTAAAAAAAAACAGTTTCAAAAGAAAAGTTTAAGAAAAACAAAGTATTTTTAATTCGAATACTCAAAGAATTTATCTTTGAACAATTATTACATAATTCACACCTTATAACATATATCAAAACCAAAAAACGTCTTTTTATAAGACCGCCTACACCCTGTGTGAATTTCAACATTAGAAACACAAACACAATAATTCTGTCAACCAAGGTATATTTCAAACACATCTGCAATGGTTCTCTTGACTAATGTTCACAACATATACATTTAGTCATGTGGGAAAGTCTTGGTTTGAATATAAATTGTCTCAAATAGCACCAATCGTTCATTGTTCTGCCAACGCGTTTCAGACTAAGCAAGAGTCCATCATCAGGGCTAGGGTTGCTAATGGTTGCAATTAGTCAACGTGTTCTATTATAGCCGTATTTAGGTCAACCCATATCTCAACAAAAAGACTTGATTTCCACAAACCTTTTTATTCAACAGGTGGGGCTTGTCACTGGGACTTAACCGCACTTGGGTGTAGAGATACACTGGAGTGTAGTGTGTATATGCCTCAGACGAATAGACTCCAATTACTCTGGATTTTTAGAACCAATTTTTAGGTGATTTGACATCCAAAGTTCTGGTCTACAATTGATCACCAGGTAAGGCTGCACCGTTGTGAACATGCAAATCACCACTGTTTTCAACATGTGACCAGTGTTCCTATAGATGTGTAGGAATTTCACCAAAGGCCAAGCGGCGGTCACCATACATGTTGAACACCGTAGGCTGACCCAAAAAATACGATAGAGTATGTAAATACATATTTATATTTTCAAAATGAGAAACTACATTTAGCACGAGTGTGCCTGTCGAGTTTGCAAAGCAGAACACTTAATAAAATTTGCATGGGGAAAAAAACCACACTGAGTGCACTATCAAAAAGTGAAAGGTGAATAAAAGGCACCAGCCAAAGGATTCGCGAGTGTACATTATGCAAACTAACTCCCCTAAGGGTGCGCTGTTCAGATGGACCAACAATTGCATAAGGTTCAGGGACCTGGATTGGTCAATAATACATAACAAAACTTCCTCTTACCTCGCCAGGGAGAGCGTTGCAATCAAAACCTCGGGCGCGAATGTGTCGCGCTCCGACCCGGATGTTATTGTATCTAAGGGGATTCGACGCATGTGTGTGAAAGCCACATTACGCCATCTTGGTGTGGGATTCACTTGTCTCAGTATCCTCCATGTCTGCCGCTTGCTGCTTGGGTATCCGTCACAAGGTCTATCCAAAGCAGTGCCGAGACGTGGAAGGCATGTAGTTGGTATCCCTGTGTGGAACCAATTGGAATTGCCGATGAGTCTTCATGTGCTCGTTCTCACGGGGGAAGTGCAGATCACTTCTGCTCAAGTCCCTATGTTTACCAGAAATAAGGGATAGCGTATTTGCCATCCCATCATTTAGGAAGATATTCAAACAAGTGATGGCCGAAAGTCACAAATTAAAAGTTAACGCTCCATGGTTAACTAAATTAGACACAATCTCGACTTGCTCTTTCAAGACCAAGTGTACGGTATCCAAATATGGGGTCGAAAAAAGAATGTGTCCCAAATATGGTTCACTAAGTGACAAAAAAAGGTGCCTCATGTATATAATTGCATGGTTGGAATGCAGAAAACATCTGCTCCAGCCCCTTCACCAATCAATAGTAAAAAATGACCTTCTCATGATACCTCCATTTGGGAAAATGGGGGGGAGGGGACACCGAACAAGTCTGCTCGGGTCCCTGTGTTCCCAACCGCGGGGTCTACATAAAGCAGAACATATTCGCATGATGCACAAAGCACATTGAGTTGTTCCCACATTTCAAACGTCATATATAGTCAGTCCTCACAATCTCTGGGACTGCTCACACTTCAAGGCAAGACTGGCAGTTAAAGTTTGCTCACACTCTTAGTATAGGAAAGCCACCTACATGTCTTACTTCCTTCATTGGTAGAAATCCCAATAGAAAAGGGTGACCTTCTCATGATACCTCCATTTGGGAAGATGCGGAGGAGGCAGAACCAGTCTGCTGGGGTCCCCGTGTTCCCAACCATGGGGTCTGTATAAAGCAGAACATATTCATATCATGTACAAAGCAAATTCAGTTGATACCACATTTTTTTTAACAACATATATAGTCAGTCCTCATCAACTCGGGACTGCTCACACTTCAGGCCAAGACTGGCAGTTAGTCTGCTCACACTATTAGTTTGGAAAAATTACATACATCTATTGCTGCCGTCATTGGGATCTTGGCTTACGGGGCTACCAATCAACGTTCACACTCTGGATATCTCTTACCCTAGTACGGCAGAGTCATAACCAATAACAAACCACAGTTTCTACTAACCTCTAGACATAGCACATGAAATCATAATTCATGCCTCTAGGGCTAAGGCAGTCAAGTAGATCTATCCATACAATTTCTCTTTGTTGCAGTTTTCTCACTAAATCCCCGCCTCTTGGGCTCAGTTTCACTTGCTCAAGTATTACGCATTTTAATTGCGCCACAGAGTGTCTGGCTTCTGAAAAGTGCATCGCTACAGGTGACTTCTGACTCTTCATGCGGATGTTTGATTTGTGTTCCGCCCAATGTGTTTTCGCTTTCCTAGTGGTCATACCCACATAGTAGAGGCCACACAGGCATTTTAGACCTTAGATGACGTTCGAGTCACACGTACAGTAATGCTTTAGAGAAATAGGTTTCCCTGTGTGAGGGTGTCTAATGCTGTTGCCCTTTATTATGTTACTGGAATGCTGGCAATTCAAACAAGTTATCGTCCCTTTGTATGTGGGTGTTCCTGTTCTCGTGGTTGTTATTTCAGCTTTAATTAAGCTATTACGTAGTGATTTGTAATTTCTGTATGCAAAGGTAGGAATTTTTGGGAAAAGCTGCTGCAATTTACTATACATTTGCAACATGGGCCAATGCTTCTGAATTATTCTCTTTATCCTTTTGCTCTGTGTTGAATGTGTGGTAACGTATACAAGCTTTTCGCTGCTTTTAGGTGGCTTAGGTGTCAGCAATGTTTCTCTTTGTATGGTATTGACTTTGTCTTTCACCTCAGTTTTAAATCTTCTGTCATCCTCTTTATATACATTTTGTTTGTATTCAAGAGGATTGTCTTGTGTATTCTGTAGGTTCAGAAATGTTCAGTCTATACCGTAAAAACTGGCTTAATGGGACACTGTCCAGAGTTCTGTGTGGGTTGAAGCTTGTTGCTAAGAGCAAGCTGTTTCTGTCCGTGGTCTTTGTGAAGATCCGTGTTTCTAGTTTCCCTTCTTTTACGTATACTTCAACATCCAAAAAATGGATTTTCGATTTGCTGTTCAGTGTGGTAAAGTTTATTCTTGGATTCATCTGATTCATCATAGAAAAAAATTCCTGAAGTTCTTCCTTTGGACCAGTCCAGACACCAAAAATATCAGCAATATAATGTGTGTAAAGTGCCAAGTGTCTTGACTCCCTTGCGGATGTTAATACATGTTCATGTTCTAAGAAAAACATGAATATGTTGGCATAGCACAGGGCCATCGCCGCTCCCATACTGGTTCCAGAAATCTGTAGAAGAAATGTCTCTCCAAACTTGAAAAAGTTGTTCATTAGGACTAACGTAAGAAGGGTGAGGACAAACACTCGATCTGCTTTACAGTCTTCTGACCTTAACAGCCATTCGACGGCCTGCAATCCTGATTCATGGGCTATGTTCGTGTAAAGTGACGTAACATCCATTGTGAATAGAATGTCACGCCCATCAACAAATTGTACGTCTTGTAATTTATTGAGAAAATCCATCATATCCTTCAAATATGTTTCTATTGGTCAGCTGAGTGTGGCTGCTCTAGTGTCTTGGGTTGGTTTCAATTTGGATTTCTCCCAATTTATTAAAATTCCCAAGCTCTTTAATAGTAGGATAGTTACTTCTGCTTGTTGTTGTAGTCTCACCTTGTCCTGCCCCATCAGGCAGAAGTCGTCGAACTACATTATCAACCTGATGCCCTTTTCTCTCTCTCATCAACTTAGTAAATGCCCAGGGTGCTTATGCTCACCCGAATGGGAGGCATGTGAATTCACAACTTTGACCTCCCCACCAGAATTGAAGGAACTTCCGATGTTCCCTTGCAATTAGGAGGTCTATCCTGATTGTAATATGTCTCTCAAAAGATGGATTCCTTCCATCTTGGAATGCCTATATATGATGAATGCGTTTAAACCTCTGAGGTTTATCACCAGTCTTTGTTTGCTTTTTCCCTTCACTAAGAACATATTGCTTATTAACCCTGTTGATTATTCTGCTGCCTGTGTGATGTCCCATTTCCTTTCTCATTCTAAAATCTCTTTGTTTAAAAAAGCCTTGTCCTTTTCGCTTAACTTTATATTTTTCGGGTAGACTGTTTGTACTGGCTCTTGATAAAATTCGAATTGGAATCCCTTTACCGTCTGTTTTACCCAAGCATCTCCTGTTAACTGTCTCCACTTTTCTAAGAATAGGGCCGTTTCTCTCTCCCCGCCCCCCATCACTGGTTTCTCTGGTTTTGTTGGACAATTTGGCACCTCTGCCTTTAGTCTCAAATGTTTGTTTGCTGGCCTCTGCCACTTCCTCTCCAGCCTCTGATTCTACCCCTTTCTCTCGACTGAAATATGGGGTTGAGTTTGCGCTCCTTCTGGTCCCTCCAGTTGCCCCTGTTATTGTAGGTAGACCTGTATGAGTAGCAGCTGACCGAGCGGCCTCTTCCTCTGCCAGCCCTTCCAAAAACCTTCTACCCAAACACTCTTTTCAGTGATGCCTGGGCTTTGTCTATAGCAGCATAAGCATTGGTGAATTTTGCCATTTCCTTAATGAATGCATCCCCGAAATGTTTGCCTTTTCTGTCTCATACTGATTCTGCAGTGGTCAGTTCACTCATTTTAGGGTCTATTTTCACCAAGATCAATCTGCGCCATTATGTTGTTAAGCAGTTGTGGTCATTCTGTTCCGGCTGGTTCGCCTCTTCAGCCATTTGCCAGATTTTTATTAAAGGGTCTAGAATATCTAATACTTTGTCCTGGCACGAACACCACGATCTATCAATGCCTTTCTTAATGTCTCTTCCTTACCTTCCCATGAAGGATAACATCTTTTCGTCGATCTCTGGCGTCTCCATCGCACAGTCTGGCACCTGTGGTCTGGGGCATTCTGCCTGGAATTTGCTCCTGGCCTCTTTAGATCCTCCTCTTTATATAGTTGGCAATCTTGGTGCGGGATCCCCACACCGCCGAGCTGGGATGGATGAGCGAGTCTGGGTCGAATACCTCGCCCATCTCCTCCTCTTCCCTTTGCCTTTTCTTGGCAGCTTTGTTTTCTAGGAGGGCTCAGGATGAGGACTCTCGCTCCTCATAGCTTTCACTGGACGTTTTGTCCCACTCTTCCTCATCCACTTCCTCAGAATTGGACCCCTCATCCGTGTAACCTCTGCCCTTCCTTCGCTACAACCTCACTCTTTTTTCATTACCCCTCTTTCTGTGTGATGTACCCGGGAGGGTGTGGCTGCTGCGTGCCTTTCGCAAGTTCTTTCTTCCCCTTTGCCTTTCATGGTAGCTCTCCTCTCAGGAATTGCATCCCCTGTGAGAATGATGTTTTGTGGTCACGCCCTGATGCCTGTGGGCTTTCGGCGCGTTATATGCATCAAATCAAATCAAATCAAAGTCGTCCACCAAGCTCCTGCATTGGGCCAATGAACCCCGGCCCGCACTCAGTACCCTTTGCACTGCTTGTCCCCTGCTGGGTTCTGCCCATTTCCTGCTGGCATGGGGTTCCTTGTATTTCTCACTGGAGCTGTGCATCTCTGATACTCTGGTGGGTCACCACAGGATTCTTGGGCCTGCTCCTGTCAATATGCAGTTCAATGTGGTCTGGGGTATACCTTTCAGGTTCCGTTTTACTTGGGACTGTGCCAGTCTGCTGTAATGTGCACCTCTTACTTTCTGCTGCCAATGTCCTGCTTTTAAAAATGGTTAATTCGTTCTGAGAACGATTTACTAGTATCCGCCACCAGGTGGCGCTAGTTCGCTTTAATACAGGCTGATTTCACCACTGCGGGTGCTGAATGACTGATCTCACTCTTGCTCCATGATGCAAGGCCTCCGGCATTGCCTCCTGTACCCTGTTACATTGCCGGTTTATTTCACCCATGATTTATTGCCTCCTAGTCCGGGAGCTCTGTGACTGTTGGGTGTTCCGGGATGCTCTCTGTACGGAAATGACCTTGAGAATTACAATCCTGTCACGCTGCGTCCTCTTCTGTGCGACAGCGCCCCCTTCTAATGAAATGTCTTGGTGCCGGGCCTCCTTCCGGCTCGTTGCGCCTCCTGTCCCCTGAAGTTTACACTGATATGTTCAGTCGTAAAACTCATTTGTATCTACTCGGAGTGCTCTTAATCTACACCATGTTACAATTCATGCATCGATATAAAAACTCACACAACCGTCTCAAAATACAAGTAGAATTAAATGAGTACTTAACTGCTGTCCGAGCAGCAAAGAAAGAGGAAGGACAAAGGGATAGAGAAGGTCTCGCAGTGAGAGGATTAGCTGGATGTATCAGAAAGAGGAAGGACAAAGGGATGTAGAGAAGGTCTCGCAGTGAGAGATTGGCTGGATGTATCAGAAAGAGGAAGGACAAAGGGATGTAGAGAAGTTCTCGCAGTGAGAGGATTGGCTGGATGTATCAGAAAGAGGAAGGACAAAGGGATGTAGAGAAGGTCTTGCAGTGAGAGGATTGGCTGGATGTATCCAGTTAACGCACAAAAAATGGACTACAAATAAACGACAATTTCTCGGGAAATGTTCTTGATTTGTGTTGAATTTTTAACATATTGTTATAATGCTGCTCGAGTTTTAAGTAAAGGAAGAAGAGCATAATCCGAGACTGCGGTCTTGACATAGAATTGCAAATTCAGTGTTTTAAATGGTTTGCAGTATTCGCATCGAGAAGAATTGATAGCAGCAATACATTTGGCAGCACTGTTCTCGGGATGCATTTCCAAGATGAAGGAGGTGTTCCCATTTAAACATTTTACAAAACGTATGGTATTTCAATGGGCTGTACACCGGACATTTAAGACCAGGAGATCATTGATTCCAATGAAGACACCCATTAGGGAGGATTGGCTATCAAAGAAAGATAGAATGTTCAGATGAGTCTGAAGAGAAGGGCATATGCCTTTTAATCAGCTGCACAAGATAGCAGAGGGCACAGATTCCATAAGCAGGTGGAATCCAGGTTGCGGAAGAAGCCGGATGGTGCAGTGTTTGTTGGACCTAGCTAATAACACAAGACTCGACTGCCTGATATTATGCATGAGCAATGACAGTAACTTGGAGGCAACACTAAATTAAGGCGAATAATTGATCTGGTAAGAAAGAAAATCGCTTGCAGCTGCTTTGACCTTGAGATTGTAAACTGCTCATTTGCCTAAAACTTTGCACTTTCCCAATTATTCAAAATTCGAACTGTTTAATATTTTTGGAGGGGCAATAAGCATTTCTACCCATTTTTGCAAATGTATTTTTCTTTTGTATGATATCATTAAGAGACACCAAGATGTAGTTTTGTTTGGTAGTCTTTCAACCATATATGTGTTGACAAAACACTGAGTTGATCATGTTGCGTGTTTCAGTGCAGTGCTTAACATCAAACCGTGTTTCCCCTCATATTTCTTTGGCCAGGATGAGTGGATCGATCAAAGCACAAAAAACAGTAGAGAGGAATTCTTTGCACAGGTATTTCAAAAGCTTTTCCTTTAATTTGTTAATCCATGGGTGCTGTAGCGGTTGACCCACGCCAATATTTGTTAGAAAGTAAGCCACCCAGGTGCTCAGATAGTGGTTTAGCTTGCACTAAGCACAGAGAACCAACTCTGTCCAGAGCCTTGCATTGCTTGAAGCATTATTCCCTGCCACATAATCTTCCAAAGACTCAGGTGGGAATTTAGACCACCTTTGGGGTGGATGTTAGGTTCTGGCATGCATGGATGATGAAAATCTAGAACGAAGGATAATTTTTAAAACCCAAAGCCAAATCACTGAATTGAATCGGATATTCTGTGGCTGTATGCTAACCATGTGTCCAGTTTGTCCCCAATAGCATTATAATACTTTCATACTACACTAACATTGTGGATTATTTCACATTTGGACATTGTGCTAACTGTGCCAGTTATTCTTCTTCGAGAAGTCTCTTCTTGCTCTGTATTGTCATACTTTGATGCTGTGTAAATTTACATTTGATTGTGTTTGTTGTCTTATTCCATATACTAAAGCATTGGTTATACCTACTTTGTACTTTTAAATAGAGTATTACTGTGGGCATATTTAACAGCAATATATAGTTTTGTGGATTTGTTCCATTGTGTTTTGAGAATAGGTGCTTACAAACAATCATTCCTCATGCTCCCGTACTTCTATAAACATTGGCTCAGCAACAGTAAGATGGCTGATATATTTTCTGAACAATGCACAGTGATGTAAACACAAACAAGGGATTACGAGCACACCCTCAAACTTGTCGCCCTTTTCTACCACTCCTGCACTGTGCACCCTTTCACCAGCGACATGTGGTTGCCTACAGTGTTCTGTGTTTTGTGCAGTAGCTCCAGTCTAGCAGCCCTTCTTTGTTGCTCTCCATGCCCTACATACATCGTACAGAAATCAAATCTGTTCACCTGCCCCTCTGGCTGGTCAATTCATTATTTAAGTCATCATCTACACCTTTCTGCTTTGGGGACGGCCACTCAACTTTAAACAATTCAGATTTTCAACACATTTTTTCCAGAAACTCATAATTCTATTCAAGACACAGAGGCGAAGGATTATGCTTTACCCATAACTTTACTTTTTGAGCAGCAAAGAAAATATCAATAATACAATCCATTACAAAGATGAAGACTAGTAGTCCCACTTGTTTTGAGTCTTTGGTAGTCCAGGTATTATTGGTTCCAGAGTAAACATGTGTCCAAAAATGTCCAATCAACCGTCATGTCTCCACATAAACATAGGAACTCCCATGAAACCCCCCTCTTCCTTTTGCGGTCCTCAACATGCGCCCCAACCGGTAGATGCGTAATTCCCAGACGATTCTCCGGCCATCATCTTCCAGCTGGCTTGTTCTCGACGATGGTATCTCGTATAACAAGAAGCCTATTTCAGTGTACCATATGAAGAGGGTGGGAATCGTGTCATAGTATTATAACATGTCATTACGATAACAGTAAACCTAATACCACATTTACTGTAAATAGCTCAACATGATTATAAGCGTGGGATAATCCTTCACCTCTGTGTCTTTAATAGAATTATGACTTTCTGAAACAAATGTGGTGAAAATCTGAATTCTATATCAAGGCTGGCGGCTTGGATTATGCTTGTTCAAAGCTTACTTACCACCAACATTGCCATCTTCTCAATTGGTTTGAAATAAAAGGTATTGAAGGTAGATTAATTAGACCAATCAGCAGATCTCATGATATCTTCCAATCTGGTCCCTACATTGAATGCCTTAGAGGCCATAGCTTCCCTCGGTAAGTGAGCCCTATAACAATGTACAATGTACCTGGCTCATCACCCATCTTGGCCATCTGGCTATCCTCGCCGGTGTAGGGGAGGAATGGCCACGAGGCCCCCCTCACCTACAGCTCCCTCCCCAGGTGAGGGCCATGGCTCGTTGGGCGCACCCTCATGCCACCCGGGCCCAGGTGGAGGGGGGTTCACCCGCCGACGACATTGCCCACACGCACCCCGTCTTTGCATTTACCAAAAATTGAGTCAGGCCTAGACGCCATCTTGCCCAGCAAACATGGTGTGAGTTCAGCACACTGTAACGAGGCCCCCACCTTTGGAGGGCCTTTCATGCATCTCTGCCGCCTCAGCAGCCCTGGCAGATCCGTTGCAAGCGCGTTCCCATGAGAAAGTCGGAGATGAGCTAAACCCGAGATGCCAACACGGCAACATTATATTAGTAACAATGTGATATTGCACCCCGTATGACCCGGACCGCAAGGCCGGGGTAACGGGGAAAAAGCTGAAGCATCACTATCTGAAGAAGGTGGAAAATTATTCAAGTATTGGTATTAATGAACTGCCTCTGTTTAAAATATGAATAAACCATAAAAATGTAACGTTATATGATATCCCTCCAGGTCTGGACTAATGCTGCTATAACCACGGAGAAAGATGTTGACTAAACGTGTAACCTCTATTTTGTAAAAGTGTTTTTCAATAGTATGTAGAAACTTGAACTCATATATGTTTTTGAATCACCCAAAGCGGCGAGCATCAATCTCTGTAGGCCATAACCTAGATATCCCTCGTATAACGTCTAATGTACATACAATACGCACACAATGTAGTGAATATAATGTTAGGTAATGAAAAGGTACTGGAACCGACTGTATTAAAGAAATGTGTAACGAAATTGAAATATATATGTGTGTCTAAATAACGTCAAAATAAGGCAGAACAGTATAGAACTTCTGCATTCACTGATCAGCAACGCACGAGGAAAATACCTTTGTGGATATATGCAAGGCCATTCCCTCTCCCACCCCACCAAGCCTGCCAGATAAAAAAGCTAAGACTTGTGCCGCGCTCCCTCACCTCCCCCAACCAAGCTGGCGTTACTTCAGAGAGTCAGAGGCCCCGGCGCCGCAACCAAGGCCACAGCCCGCCACCTGTGTTATTTACAGCACGGTAATAAACCCACGGTTGAACCCACTGATCTACCAGCACCCTCTCATAAATCCCACGAACCCCCCAAGAATCCTGACCCCGTGTAAGGACGACCCCCATCATTGAGACAAGACACAGAGACCCATCTATATAATAACTTCTAACGCAGCAGACAGACATGTATCATTCGGCCCAGGCCCCAGAGCCCCGTCCCGCGACCTAAAATACCGGTCAATAGGACACAGGTAAATCTCACCCCAACCGACGACCACCAGACCTCTCACAAGGTGCATTCCTCATGTGTTGTGTTTATTTTTATAAGATAAGATGCTGAAGCAATTTATCAAAGAACTTAAATGTCATTTTCTGAATAACTGCAGTGTGCATGGCCTAGGGCAAATGAGACAGGAAAGGTATTCGTCATTGTCACAGGCTGCCCCAGCGCATCAACACCGCACGGATGACCTCAAGCCGGCCTGCCAGGCCCAACCCAACCCACGAGGCTGACCAGTGACGTCGTCCCGCCAGGACCAACCCCGCTGCAGCAACACCTATAGTTAGTCGATGCCACCCAATCCCGATTGACCTGTGCCCCCTATAGTGTTTAGGTGCTGATGACGTTTCTTGTATTAGAAATACGCCTGTCTTTGCTATTGTCAGGCAGAGCGCTCTCGTAGGTTGCAGAGTTCTTTGCATGCCTTATCCTTGGATAAAATCCCACTTACGCTCACCCGCACTCTGTCTTGGTCTTATTCCCACTACGGGAGAGTCCCTTATTGTCTCTCATTGCGGGGAGGATCGTGCTGAATCGGGGGCGCTTCCCTTCAGTGGTGACCCCGATAGCGTGATATCTCCAAATTATTTTTCCTAACTCCTTCTTAAACGACCCCCTTGTGGCACGAGAATCTCCGGTTGAGAAGGGATACGCACGGTGAACCGTCTCCGGGAGGCCGCCCGCCAACGGCGACCGGCACAATAAGAAGTGCGCACTCAATGAGAAAGGGTACGGGATCCCGATTGGAAAAAAATCCCCTTTGAGTGCCGCTCGCCGGAGCCAGGGGCTGACCGTTGAGTTACCGGTAACGCCGCCTGGACGGACCCAGTTTCGGAGAGTATCGGTTCAAGACGGGCACGTGAGTACCGAGTGCGAGTGATCGTCAAGGGGAGAAGAAGGGGAATTGGGAATAAAAGAACGGGGACAGGTAGAGGAGAAGAATATCGGGGGTCTACTATAGACGGGTCTTGAAACTTTCTTTATTATTTCTTTGCATATGGCCATTAGGAGTAAGAAATAAGTGACGTGGTAGAAGTGACGGAAACCTAGCTCCGAAAGGGGGTGGAAGGCGGCGCCGCATAGTGCTATCTAAACTAGTACTGGGAATATATGAAGAAGTGAGAAATAAGTTATTGGTGTCTAGCAAAAGGAGACACCGGGAATATTTTTAGTGATTGTGCTCTCTCTCTCTATTTCTTTTTTTTTTTCCATTTCCACGGGGCAGGGGGGGGAAAATGAGAAGGGTATAAAGTAGTTAGAACATCTTAAAAAGTGGGGACTCAGTAGTGGCACGTACAGACGTGAACATAGTAACCTTAGCAGGGAAACAGGGACAGCTGGCCAGGGAGGAAAGGGAGGAAAAAGACAAAAGTGTGAGTGGAAAGTATTGTGAAGGGTGCGCGCACCGTACGAGTGTTGGAGACGAACGGGTGGCCGCGAGGTGGTGTCAGAGAGTGTGGCCATAACCATTACTTGATCAATTGCAAGTGAGATTACATAAGAGTGCCTGGGAATGGGAAGGAGATGAGATATGGTGAGTGAGAAAAGATTTGTACAGTGAATAACAGTGGGTGATAATTTTGAGAGGTCCGCTCTTGTCTGTGCCGTAAAGGTATACATACGCATATCTACACCTAATCAAAAGCAACGAAGGCAAACGCGGTAGCGCTAGCGATTTAAAGGATGGGGGCTGAAACTCCCCTGTCACACATTTGTAAGAGCTTGCCGGGATATGCTGAACGCATAAATAAATATCATGATCAATGGTTAACAGAATTGAAAGGGGAGGGGTTGCCCCAGATTTGGCCAGAAGGAGGGTCTTTTGACAAAAGCGTTCTTGATATGGTATGTACATGTATTCGCCTCAAGTATAAGGGGAAACAATGGCAGAATAGGAAGGAGATATTAGATCTCTGGAGATTGTTTGAGGAAGTACCCCCACCCAAAGCTCCAACACCAAATATTGATTTACCTTCCACCACAGATAATCCACTGATGATCCCGCGGGAGGAAAAGGAACAGCTAAGTACAGAACAACCGGTGGAGGTGATTAAGTTGTACCCAATATTACCTAAACCAGCCCCTGCAGCAGGATATAGCGACCCGATTTATGTGCCTCCCCCTTCGACCAGCACACCACAAAGACCAACTGCACCCCCACCATACGAAAACACCAGAGAGCGCGCCCAGGGAGGCACACAGAGGGTGGACATAGAGAAGTTAACGAGTGACTTAGAGTCGAGGCTTACAGTGGCAAGAGATGAACTCTCAAGAATAAAAGACATATGTGAACGCACAACATGCGCCCCCACACAATCTGGACGCACATCTAGAGCGTCGAGCGAAAGTAGACAAATTGAGGAGGGATGGAAAAAGGGGGAAATACTGTTCAGAATTGAGGAAGAACCGACCAGGATAATAGAAGTGGGGGCAGCAGAAGGAAGCATTGGTGACGTCTCGCGAGAGAGAGGGATCAGAGAGGATTTGTTATGTGATGTCAGAGGAGGGGGGGATGAGAGTGATAGATTGAGCATGGCAATAGGAGGAGAAGGCGAGGAACTAGATGGTGCATGTTCACTGGGGACTATAGAAGATGAATGGATGGGACGACTAAGAAATAGGGTGGGGAAGATGGCGTCATTAGAGTCAGCAGTGACTAAGGAAAAGGAAGCTGCAACGGCAAAAGGGAAATTACAACTCCCATTACTCCACAGGGGGGGCGGGAGGCCAAACTATATACCGTGGGCTCAGATGGACAAGGCTAATTTAATGAAATTACTACCACAGCTGTCGGGAGGGGCAAGCAAGTGGATATATGCATTTGAGAAACATACCGCTGGTATACCGCTGGCAGTAGGCGATGTGAAAAGCCTACTAGTGTCCGCAGTAGGGGATCAGGCAGACAGAGTATGGGCTAAAGCGGGTTTTCCAGCTGTAACTTTAGAGTGTGATCGCCATGATGGGGCTTCTTTTAACACCGTGCGAGCAAGGGTGTGGGACGCACTGCGGGAAACCTTCCCAGATACCCCTGATTTGCAGTCAGTAATGCAATGTACCATGAATGACGGGGAGGACGCTATGGATTACATTCTCCGGGTGCAGGAGATGTGGAGAGCGGAAACGGGTACGCCCTGGCACCAATCCACGTCTCTATTTTACTTCATTATTAAGAGAGGGCTCCCAAAGGAAGTGCAAAAGGCACTAGATAAAATAGCAGGTGTCGAGGCAAAAGGCTGGCCGGAGATCCAAAGCATAATAGTACACCATTGTAAACGGATCAAAGAAAGAGAGAGGGAAGTAGCACAGAAAAGGTTGGCGGACGAGGCGAAGTTGGTGCAATCAAAATTGGTGAAGGTCGCAGCCGCGGTAGCGGGACTCCCACTCATACGGGAGGGAGAGGAAGGAGAGGAGGGGCAAATAGCAATACAAGGAAGAATAGCAGCGAATTGGGCAGGACAAGGGCAACGACAGTGGACAGAGCAGGAGCAGAACGGAGGTCAAACGTGGCAAGAGTGGGCCCCAAGAGGAGGAAGAGGTGGGTACAGGGGTCGAAGAGGAGGACAAGGGTATGGAGGAATGGGAGGAAATGGGTGGCAGGGTCCCAGAGGTCCACAGGGGAGCTGTTGGAATTGTGGGAGATGGGGGCATTACTCAAGAGAATGTAGGAGCAGACAAAACAACGGTTTCCAAGAGATAGAACAGTACGGACACCCCCATCCAGGAAGCCCCTACGGCCTCCCCATGGGACAATACCAGCAACCAGACCATGTAGTACCAAGGAGTAACGCACAACTGCACGGACATCAGTACCGAACACAAACCAGCCCACAGAATAATGACAATGTGCACTACACGCCTGGTAACACTTTCGCCACAGTAGCTAATGGGGCACCCGCCCCCGCACCTTACAGTGGAGTGTCAGTGGTTTCGGGGAACATTTTCGATCAAGGGGGGGCAATGAGACACCCCGCATAGGACAGCCCACAGAGAGCACTTGCGTGTCCAGTACTGTCTACGACCCACAATGCATCAGAGGAACCATTGATAGGAGCGCAGATAGGAGACAAGCAATTCATTTTTCATGGTGGATTCGGGAGCGGAGAAATCATGCATTAGAGAGGGCCGATTCCCGTTATCTAATAGAACGTTAGAGACGCAGGGGTTCTCTGGGGCTGTAATTGAAGTTCCTTACACAGAGGTATTGGATGTGACAGTGGGGGGTAAAACAGTGAAAGCACCCTTACTGTACTATGAAAACTCTCCCATCAACTTACTAGGGAGAGATCTCTTGAGCAAACTAAACATGACAATATCATTCACAGGGAGCGGTATCGTATGTTCAACGCCAGGCATATGCCCCCTCCGTATATTAGCAGTAATACACGGCCACACAATCATGAAAGAGATCAGAGGGGTACCGAGAAATGAGGAGATGTTTGTCGAAGGTATGAGAACATTGGCTCTCATAGTACCAGAACTAAAAAGGGTGGAGTGGAGGATCCCAGCAGAATTCCTTTTTCGTCCCATAGCAAGCCCTGACACTGCTCTTGGGACAGTACTATCGTTGGATTTGCATGCAATACATGTATCAACAAACAGAATATGTGTGATTGGTATTGACATGGAAGGGTGTGAGTGGCGGACAGTATTGTGTACAAATGCAAATATCCCGCTGAGAGAGCTCTCTGACGAGGAGCTATTTTCTGACACTGAGGGAGATGGTGAAGTAGTGATGGAACTGGCAATGCCCTGCGACATTGTAGTTACAGCCAGACAAACTAAGGTTGAACTAATGGCGGTAGTAGGAGCACCGCACACATTTTTTGATGAGGACATGAGTTCAGTACCCACTAACTTATGGACTAATGGCCCCCACGATGTAGGGTTGCTGCATGAAGTTCAGCCTGTGGTGATAAAAGTAAAACAGGGAGCAATACTACCCCGGGTGAAACAATATCCACTGTCGCGAGAAGCAGAAGAAGGGATCAGAGAGACAATAGAAGCACTGCTAGCACAGGGTATAATCGTGCCCTCAAACTCCCCATGCAACACATGCATTTACCCAATCAAAAAAGCGAAGGGGGGTTCGTGGAGGATGATACAAGATTTACGCCCACTGAACGATGTGGTAATGAAGGAGTTCCCTTTAGTCCCGAACCCGGCGACAATACTGTGCAACATTCCAAAAGTAGCATCACACTTCACAGTAATTGACTTAAAAAATGCATTTTTCTCGATTCCCTTAGCGGAAGAGAGCAGGTACTTGACAGCATTTACATTGGGAGGAAGGAGGTTCGAACATTGCAGACTACCACAAGGATATTGCGAGAGCCCAAGCATATTTAACAGGGTACTACATGAAGATCTGGGGAATTTGTCTGTAGAAAGCACAGTGATTCAGTATGTTGATGATTTATTGGTTTGCGCACAGGCGGAGGAAGAGTGCCGACAGGACTCAATAACACTTTTGACTTTATTGGCCAATAAAGGATACAAGGTGGACAAGGGGAAGTTACAGTACTGTCTGACAGAGGTCCTATACTTGGGTCAGCTGATATCAAAGGATGGCAAGCGAATTATACCAGACAGGGCACAGGCGATTAGAACAATTGGAGAACCCAAAACAGTAAAAGAGATGCAGAAATTTCTGGGTATGTGTAACTATTGCCGAGCATGGATATTGGACTATGCGGCGTACACAAGGCCCTTGTTACAGGCACTGAAAGAAGCACAACAAGAACACAAACACATAGAATGGACAGAGGAGATGAACACAGCATTTAACTCACTAAAAGAGCTGATATCAAGCGCTCCAGTACTAGCAAATCCAGATTATGGGCGTGAATTTTTCTTATTTTCACATTGCAAAGGAACACTGATGACAGCAGTATTGACGCAGAAAACATCTTTAGGGCACAAACCACTTGCTTACTATAGCGGCACCCTAGACGCAGTAATGCAAGGTCATTTCGCGTGCGAGCAATCCCTAGCTGCAGCCGCGTTCGCAATTGAAAAAAGTGCCACGATAGTGATGGGCTGCCCGGTGACACTGTTTGTGGAACACTCACTTTTTGCAATATTAGAGCGAACAAAGAGCACATTGACAACACAACGCGCCACAGCATATGAGATAATACTGTCCAGCGCTAACATCCATATAGTAAGATGTAAAACAGTGAACCCAGCCACATTCATCACAGAGGCATGCACCGTAGAGGACATGCAAAACCACAACTGCGCCACGTACACAGGTGACGAAAGTAAGGATCCAGTGATTTTTGAAAATGCCCTGACCGAGGGTGAGGTGTATTTTGTAGACGGGTCAGCATCAATAGACATGGAGACAGGAGAAAAGCATGTGGGTATGGCAGTGGTACGATTAGAGGAAGATGAATATGAGATACTAGTACAACACCGCCTCCCATCACACTATTCAGCGCAAGCAGCAGAACTAATAGCGCTAATAGAAGCATTGCATGCCGCCAAGGGGTGCGCAGTGACCATATATACAGACTCAGCATACATGACAACAACAGTTCACGGTGGGTTGGCCCGGTGGGGGCGAAGGGGGTTTCGGCGAGCAGACGGAACGCCAGTCCAGCATGCAGAATTATTGAAAGAACTGATTGAGGCCCTGCAAGACCCCACGGCAGTGGCCATCGTAAAATGTCAAGCTCATACCGCAAATACAGATTTTATATCTTTGGGGAACGCGGCAGCAGACGCCGCTGCCAAAGCAGCTTCATATTTACAGAAAGGTGAAATAGGAGAGTACATGTTGCACCACGCAGCAAGCCAAGAGGTCCCCACAGGATACAACATGATGTCCACACAGGAGATAATAGAGCTGCAAGAGGGAGCTAGTGCAGAGGAAAAATTGCTGTGGACTAAGAGAGGATGCAGCAAATCGCCGACTGATTTATTGTGGCGACAAGAGAGTTCAGGAAAAGTGGTGATGCCAATTACGCTGTTAGAAATAGCATTTCAACAACTACACTTTCCCGCACACAACACGAAGAAACACATAATGGCAGAGATACAAGAAGATTGGTTTGCACCGTGCCTCCAGGAACACGTCACAAGGTTAGCCCTAGAATGCACGACATGTCAAATTTACAACTCAGGTATGACCTTGCGTACACTAAGGGGTACGATACCAAAACCAAGTGGCCCATTCAGAGAGCTCCACATTGATTATGTAGACATGGGAGAAAGGTGTAACGGGGCTCGATACATGATTGTGGTTGTATGTCCATTTTCGAGGTGGGTGGAGGCAGGCCCATGTGCCCGCCCTGACGCGAAGGGCGCCGCGAAGTTCCTAGTGCGGGAAGTGTTTCCGCGCTGGGGAATTTGCGACGTTATTCGCTCAGATAACGGGACGCATTTTGTTAATGAATTATTTAAAGAAGTGACTACATTATTGGGAATAAAGCACAAATTATGTTCGATTTATCATCCTCAAAGTAATGGCGTCGTGGAAAAGATAAATGGCCTGTTAAAAAGCAGATTATCAAAACTTTGTTTTTCCCTTAAAAAGACTTGGATGTACTGCCTGCCTTTGGCCTTGTTTGAACTACGAAACCAGCCAAGTAAGGATCACCATTTGTCCCCGCACGAGATCGTCACGGGAAGAAGAATGCATACAGCGCATTCGCCTCTCCGTGAGCGTTCTGATGCACACAGAAGCGCAGCTATATTGGGGGAGGAGTTCACAGAATATCTGCGAAAACTGACACGGGCAGCGCGCGTAATTGCAAAGCAACTAGCCCCCCCCTCTACAAGAGAGGAGGGGAACGCAACTGAACCAGACAAATTGCCTGAAAAACCACTACAACTAATGCCTGGTGACCTTATATATGTCAGAAGTTTTGTGCGGAGGTGGAATGCACCACGTTTCCATGGCCCCTATGAGGTAGTGTTTTGCACACCTACAGCAGTAAAGGTGAAGGGCCTGCGATATTGGGTGCATTTGACAGACGTACGTAAAGCTTACAGCGCTGCGGAAAGTGAGGTGCAGGACGAGGCACAGGCAACAGCGGACGATGAAGTTGTGCGGAATGAATGATTGGAATTTTTTGTGCTTTATGAGATGAACAGTGAGCACAATTAGCGCGCAACAAATGTCCTGGACTAAAACATTTACATATGTATATGTAAATTTTCTTTTTATTACAATTTTTGAAAGTTTTGCGTGGAGTTCTTTTTTCCCCTCCTGTGCTCTTTGAGATGTTTTTATTATTGTTGTTTTTAAAATGTCATGTTTCTTATTATTTATATATATATAGTAAGGTACGAATAATGATGATTGAAAGGCTACCTTGTCTGTCAACACACCCCCTCCCTCACCCAACCCTATATTTTATCACCGAAACGTTACAACGTGGAAAGGCTTACATGTTTGTATTTAATGAACTCTTGTGTCTCAAACAGGATTTATCATGGCATCGAATGGGCAGCCTGCAACTAATAGATATGTTAGATTTAGAGAAATGTTAGTGGCTAGATTAACATATTCATTTGAATGTGGTTTATCAATGTGTGCTATCGTGTTTTTCATCTCAATGTTTTGTCTAGTATTACACTGGATTATAGCGTTCATCTCTACCGAGATGAACGAGGGGGGAGGGGGGAACAACACCACCCTTGCCCCTGGAACAAAAACAATTCCGACTGTAGGTATCAAAGAAGGTGATTTCTTGATCTGGGATGGATCACACTTTGTGTGGGGATACTATACTACACCACCCACTGCTGTCCTCTCACAATCGAGAACCAAAAATGTAAATAATGACACAATGTCCCAACCTGGAACATACAACAACCACACGATCCCTCCCGCCCCAATTTCAAACAACGATCTCTTGTTTATTAAGGAGGATGGAAAAGTGATTATGATGACAGAACACAAGACCCTATATGAAGAATTAGAAAAGGGGGGTGGGAGGGAGGAAGGGGGGCCTGGTTCTTCACCTACTATAACGAGAAGGTACAGAAGAAGGGAGAAAAGTAGGCGGAGAAGAGAGACTGGTGGGAAAGGGTATGATGAGTATTATGGACTAGGGTTAGACAAGATGGAAGACCCACGACACCCACACCAAGCAAATAAATGGTATGCAGATATGAGCACAACAGCCAAACAAACAACCAATGAGAGCTGTTATGTCTGCTCACTTATCCCCCATGCATCAGGCACACCTAAAGTATTGTTGCCACGAGAATTGCCCATTGTGGATGCCCAATGTCTCCTTCATCTCACGCTGTGTAGAATAAAGAACACTTTCCAAGCACACGATGTCTCTTTCAGAATGCTACAGAACAACAAAACGTGCTATTCGCAAGCGTCTGGAGTAGTCTGCCTTAAAGAACCTTTCTTTGCAATACAAGGGACACTGTTTTTCGAAAACAAATGGAAAGACGAAGAAGTGCTGTGCAAGGCAGAAGCACTGAAGGGTGTCCAACCGGAAAAGCTGCGGTGGATGGAAAGAACGTGCTTGCCAATATGGAAAGAACACATCCCTAAACTAACATGGGTAACAGCGATGGAGAAACCCTTCAAGCTACAAAGTGAAATACAAAACGAACTATGTTTCAAGGGAGAAGGAAAAATGGCAATGGGAACGAACAAGAACTGTAACAAAACTCTCACCATCCCAGATATGAAAAAAGGGACAGCAGCACTAATGGACACCTACTGGGTATGCGGAAACAAGGCGTACCTGCACCTTCCCCAATCATGGAGTGGTAGCTGCTCAATGGCCACTTTGCACTCAACACTAATGGTGATTCCAGAAAGCCATATTGACAGAAGTAACATGATGAAAGGAGGCTTGAACCAGAATGCAGCTTCTCCAACTACACAAGCGCACCTTTATGTCCTGTCCTCCGGAGGGAAGGAAGAAGAGCTCTCAAGAAACAAGCGAGCCTCGAACTACATATCACAAGCATCATCTGACTTATTGGCACAGATCCCAGACAAGTATCGCCTGTTCAGCTCCGTGGAAACCTTCTTTGCTTCGCTAGTATCCAGTGTCCAAGCAAGAGCAAATGCAAAATGGCTCCAGATCACACGGTGGGAACTGATCCAGTTGGCCAATGACACCGAAGAAGGGTTCAACATAATAAAGGTGGAACTACGAGCTCTGCGACTAATGACCATGCAGAACAGGTATGTTCTAGACCTGTTAACAGCGATCGACGGAGGTGTTTGCCGAAAAATAGGAAGTGCGTGCTGCACGTTCGTACCTTCCGAAGATGCAGAAAATGGGTCCCTGTCCCACGTTATTGAAGCAGTACATAACCTGGGCGAGAAGATGAAAATGGAAGGTGGAGCTGAGGATAGCTCGTGGTTCGACAATATCTTCTCTTGGGTTCCCTCATGGCTTGGAGTGACAATGAAGTTCCTGATACCAATAGTGGTGATCATCCTTGTGATGTTCTGCCTGTGCCAGGTGGGCCTCCGATGTTGTGCTAATGCAGTTCCTAACGGTGCAATGATGATGGTGACAATGGGCAACTCCGGTGGTACAATTAAAGCAACACAAGAAGTACATGTGCAGACAGGAGCAGACAACACCCCCAGGTACCAGTTAGTGCCTATGTGCCGTGATAAGTACATAGTAGATAAACTATGGCACACCACTATCAAAGAACCACGAGACGTAGAACTGGAATGGTATGAGGAGGTCTGGGTAGATCTGGAAGAAACTGGCGACTGTATATATTTAACATGTACACCAGACGAGTATGCTAGGAGAGGTGAGAGTTTAAGGGGAGTGTGCAGAGCATGGATGCCTATAAAAGGAACCCCTGCATGGGATGGTGCAGTGTTAGAGGAACAAGAACGTAGAAGATTGGAAGAGCTAAAGAAATTCGTTACTTTAAGTAACGAAAGGGGGGAAATGTAGGGGAGGAATGGCCACGAGGCCCCCCTCACCTACAGCTCCCTCCCCAGGTGAGGGCCATGGCTCGTTGGGCGCACCCTCATGCCACCCGGGCCCAGGTGGAGGGGGGTTCACCCGCCGACGACATTGCCCACACGCACCCCGTCTTTGCATTTACCAAAAATTGAGTCAGGCCTAGACGCCATCTTGCCCAGCAAACATGGTGTGAGTTCAGCACACTGTAACGAGGCCCCCACCTTTGGAGGGCCTTTCATGCATCTCTGCCGCCTCAGCAGCCCTGGCAGATCCGTTGCAAGCGCGTTCCCATGAGAAAGTCGGAGATGAGCTAAACCCGAGATGCCAACACGGCAACATTATATTAGTAACAATGTGATATTGCACCCCGTATGACCCGGACCGCAAGGCCGGGGTAACGGGGAAAAAGCTGAAGCATCACTATCTGAAGAAGGTGGAAAATAATTCAAGTATTGGTATTAATGAACTGCCTCTGTTTAAAATATGAATAAACCATAAAAATGTAACGTTATATGATATCCCTCCAGGTCTGGACTAATGCTGCTATAACCACGGAGAAAGATGTTGACTAAACGTGTAACCTCTATTTTGTAAAAGTGTTTTTCAATAGTATGTAGAAACTTGAACTCATATATGTTTTTGAATCACCCAAAGCGGCGAGCATCAATCTCTGTAGGCCATAACCTAGATATCCCTCGTATAACGTCTAATGTACATACAATACGCACACAATGTAGTGAATATAATGTTAGGTAATGAAAAGGTACTGGAACCGACTGTATTAAAGAAATGTGTAACGAAATTGAAATATATATGTGTGTCTAAATAACGTCAAAATAAGGCAGAACAGTATAGAACTTCTGCATTCACTGATCAGCAACGCACGAGGAAAATACCTTTGTGGATATATGCAAGGCCATTCCCTCTCCCACCCCACCAAGCCTGCCAGATAAAAAAGCTAAGACTTGTGCCGCGCTCCCTCACCTCCCCCAACCAAGCTGGCGTTACTTCAGAGAGTCAGAGGCCCCGGCGCCGCAACCAAGGCCACAGCCCGCCACCTGTGTTATTTACAGCACGGTAATAAACCCACGGTTGAACCCACTGATCTACCAGCACCCTCTCATAAATCCCACGAACCCCCCAAGAATCCTGACCCCGTGTAAGGACGACCCCCATCATTGAGACAAGACACAGAGACCCATCTATATAATAACTTCTAACGCAGCAGACAGACATGTATCATTCGGCCCAGGCCCCAGAGCCCCGTCCCGCGACCTAAAATACCGGTCAATAGGACACAGGTAAATCTCACCCCAACCGACGACCACCAGACCTCTCACAAGGTGCATTCCTCATGTGTTGTGTTTATTTTTATAAGATAAGATGCTGAAGCAATTTATCAAAGAACTTAAATGTCATTTTCTGAATAACTGCAGTGTGCATGGCCTAGGGCAAATGAGACAGGAAAGGTATTCGTCATTGTCACAGGCTGCCCCAGCGCATCAACACCGCACGGATGACCTCAAGCCGGCCTGCCAGGCCCAACCCAACCCACGAGGCTGACCAGTGACGTCGTCCCGCCAGGACCAACCCCGCTGCAGCAACACCTATAGTTAGTCGATGCCACCCAATCCCGATTGACCTGTGCCCCCTATAGTGTTTAGGTGCTGATGACGTTTCTTGTATTAGAAATACGCCTGTCTTTGCTATTGTCAGGCAGAGCGCTCTCGTAGGTTGCAGAGTTCTTTGCATGCCTTATCCTTGGATAAAATCCCACTTACGCTCACCCGCACTCTGTCTTGGTCTTATTCCCACTACGGGAGAGTCCCTTATTGTCTCTCATTGCGGGGAGGATCGTGCTGAATCGGGGGCGCTTCCCTTCACCGGTGATACTGCGCCACATGGCTTACACAAGGCTACCAGTAGTTGTGATGCTCCTGTAGGTCCCACGTCATGCGTGATCTCATGAGCTGCTAGGCATTTAATCGGGCATAATTTAGGCTGACTCGGGGATTCCTCGTATGCAATCAATCTGAACCCTGTTTTCATCCTTCTCAATATGAGGAACGTCACCCCATTCAGTGATAAAGATTTCCTATTCACTTCTAAGAGCCCTGACATCTGATACTCTGTTGCACAATGGGAGGCACAAGAGCATAGTGAGTTTAGCAGATAACGCTTTCCTGGAAAGATCTGTATTTTCTGGCCAAGTTAGAAACATTTTCCACACTGTCTACATCCCAAAGCTGAGTGTATTTCCCTCTAGGAGGTCTAGACTTTCTTATCCCTTTTAATAGCCTGCATGTCAGCGAGTGATCTCCTATCAGCATCTCTTCCAAGTTGGGGTGGGCTGTGGATATTGCCAAACAAGCTGTATTAATTGTCCTATACGCTTTCCCTTGCGCTGCCATCTGTGTCAGATAATTGACAATGCGCACTACATCTGTTCCATCGGGATGAACGTCCCTTTCCATGCACCAACTACACCATATTGTACATGCAGACCTGTATGGTGTGTGTCCCTGAGGTCCAAGATTAATTGATGATGATCTTAGCCTCGCTCGATCAGCCTGGCCAAACCCAAGATCTCCTGAAATCGCCCATGCATTTAGATTGAGCTTGCCTGACTGTACTAGCGGATGGCTGTCCCCTCCTGGGTCTCGGACGATATATTTGTGTCTGGGTAGCGCAACTGGGTTGCTGTGAGTTAGTTCCAGTACACCAGGAAACCAGGCCTGGCCTTTCCAATCCGGCGTGATCAGAATCAGCTAGTCTTTCTGCCTCCTCACCTGAGCGAATGTTCTTCCAATCCTCGAAAATGGGGGAAACGCGTAACATGTGTCCTCACCCTACACTTGAAGGAAGGTATCTGTTGTTTCTGCCTCCAGGTTCAGTCTCCACTGAAGAACTGAGGTAATTGATTGTTCAACCTCGATGCAAATAGGTTGATCTAGCACGGACCCCAGTGAATCATCAGTTCCTGGAACACCTCGTCGTCCAGCTTTCAGTCGCTGGCATCCCTGAGGAATCTGGAGTTCCAATCGGCTACCTTGTTCAATCAATCTGGCAGATATTCTGTCGTCACTGGTACTTGTCTCTGAAGACAGAGGTGCCAGAACCTTTTCGCTATTTCTGCTAACATTCTGTCCATTTTGAGTAGACTGCAACATTGTGCCCTCTCTTGAGTCCAGCTTTGTACAGTGAAGGACTCTGCCAGACGTTCTAGGCAATTTATTTGTAGGGATGTTTCCTGATCCAGTCACCAGCCCCCTGTCGACAGGTTCCCGCACCGGGCTCCCCAGCCCATCTGCTTGCGTCGGATTCTATAAACTGGTCTGGGGATGAGCCAAATTTAGCTCTGCCGTTCCATGCATCCATGTGTTGGAGCCACCATTCCAACTCCTCTCTCACCTCTCAGGAAACCAGGACCTTCTGCTTGTATGATGCGCCCCTCCCGAGATGCTGGTTCTTCAGTCTCTTTGGTGCGCTGCAGTGTAATGGACCCAGAAATATAGCCTGAATTACGGAGGTTAAACACCCCACCAGTCTGGCAATTTCTAGTACCGATAATTCTCTCTTCGGCAGTGTCTGTCTGATCTGCTTCTTGATGTCGTTCATCTTGGTCATCAGTAAACTGAGAGACCCTCGGGTTGAATCTATCACAAATCCTAGGAATTCCAATGATTGTTCTGGGTGCACACTGGATTTCTCCCAGTTGATCAGAAACCCCAGACTAACTCTAAAATGATATTCACCTGCGCTTTGAGTATTTCTTTGTCCTGGCACATGAGGCATAAATCGTCCAGGTATACTATGAGACGATCACCTTACTATCTCAGGTAAGTCACTATGGGTTTCATCAATTTGGTGAAACACTGTGGAGCGATGCCAAGCAAAAAAGAAAGGCAACAAAATTCCTCTGCCGCCTCTCCCAAGAGCAACCTCAGGAATCTCTGGTGCTCCTTTGCCACAGGTACCATCAAATAATCATCCTTGAGGTCTATTGGGCCATCCAGTCCCCCTATAATATGTCCCTGAAGAGATGGATCCCCTCCATTTTGAAGTGTCTGCACACCACAAATTTGATTAGGGCTCTTAGGTTGATAATTGGTCTCAACTTGTGTTTCCCTTTGACTAGGAATACATTGCTTACAAGCCCTACTTTGGTCCCTGATACTTGTACTATGGTTGCTTTGTGCTCCAGCTTTCTCAATTCTAGCTCTAGAAGTTGTTGATCTTCTATGCTTGATTGCATACGACTTAGGAGGAAACCCTGATTTGGTGTTGTGTGAAAAAGTATGTGAAATCTCCTTACTGTGTCCAAAACCCAAGCATCTTTGGATATGGACAGCCAAGCGCTTACATGATTTGCCAATCCTCCTCCTACAGTGGGAGGTTCTGTGCCTACATTGTGCCTTAATTTGCTCACTCTCACCTGATTTATTCTGTTGGCGGTCTCCTTGTCATCATTCTCTCCCCTTTCCTCTTCCATGGGAGGGGAATAAGGGGTTCGGTTTTCAATCTTCTTGATCCCTCCATTGTGATCTCTTACCAAATGACCTGTAGTAGTGGTATCGACTGGAAGGGAGGCCCCTGCCTCTACCAGCCCTCCTGAAAATGTGCCTGCCAAATACCCTCTTCAGCAAGGCTTTATAAAGGCGTCTGCAAACAATTTCCATTTTACGGTTGGCGTAGACTGAGGCTGCCAGCTCGCTCAGCTTGGGGGTCTATCTTCACTAATATGAACCTCCTCCTTTCGGTAGTAAATGCATAGTTGGCATTGCCCAATATGCAAATGCCTTCTGCACCCATCTGGTTAAAATCACTGGATCCACTTATTCATTCTTTCCTCTGGCCTCTTCTGCCATCTGGAGGACTTTTGTGAGAAGACCTATGATGTCCAACATCTTGTCTGGTCAGGAACACCAAGACCTGTCCAGACCCCTCCTCACATCCTTCACATATTTCCACATGAAGGTGATCATCTTTCGTCTATCTCAGGTCTGTCAGCAATTCCATTGGGGAGGAAAGGTCTTGGGCATTCCGCCCACAGCTTACTTCTGACCTCCTTCGGCATTGGTGCCTTAAGGCGTTTCTTAAGATTGGTTGCCACCTTCTTAGGTGGCTCCTTCTCTGGGGATTGGGGATTGATTAGGGCCTCTAGGTCGAATTCGTTACCCCCTTCGAAATCTTCCTCCTTAGCCTTTCTTTTCTTCTGCGCTTTCTCGTGTTCCTCATCTGAAGATGATACTGACACCACTTCCTCCTCAGAGGATTCTATCCAGTCGTCATCCTCTTTGCCTGAGTTACTGTATGACTTGTCATACCACCTGCCTTTCTTCGCCCAGGATCTCAGCTTTCTACTTTTGCTATTCTTCCTTTTCAGTGGCATGCCCGGGGGAGGGGGTCTTTTTGCAGGCTGCCTTCCTTCCCCCTTTAACTCTCCCGTGTTTAATACCCTTCATTTTCTCCACTCCTTGGGAGAACGTTCGCCAGCGTCATCTGCTGTGACCCATGACCCATTGCAACCTTAGCTTTTTAAATTATTTGCCCCATTTTGGGGTAATTCCTCTTCTGGATCACCTGAGCACTGTCTTCTTCGCTGGTGCGTCTCATCTTTGGGTATTAGGTGAGGGCGAAGTCTTTCAAATAAGTATTTTCCAGGAGTCTTGGACCTGTGCCAAAATTGTACACTAGAGTGTAGCGGGTGTGTCCAGCTGCTGATATTTCAGCTATCAGGTTTCCTAGGGGACTGAGCCTGTCATAAACTGAGCAGCAATACACTCTTTTGGCCAGCAGGGCTGGTGTGTGAATCACTCGGAGTGCTTGTCCGTCCGTCCGTACAACCTGTGAAGATTGTGATAAATGCCGAAAAGCAGTCTGCAGTGAAATCGCTACTAGCTCTGGTCTTTCAATGTAGCGCCTTCCCTGAGGCGAAGGATTATGCTCGGATTATGTCCAATGGTAAAACACACTCTCCAACGGTCACGGATGTGGAACGGAGCGCCGGAACTAGGTTTCTGACGTGCTCTGATGACATCCGTGACTGTTGTGTCACCTTTGACTGTAACACGCACTTAAACGTAAGCGGAATGTTCTGCCACGCTCTGCGTTGTTTGCGATGCGCTTAGCTGCGACTTGTCCCTCAGCATGCACACGCGAAAACCTTTATAATAACGTAGAGAAACACTTAACTGGCTGCTTCAGCTATGTTTATGTGTAGACATGACGGTTGATTGGACATTTTTGGACACATGTTTTCTTTGGAACCAATAATACCTGGACTACCAAAGACTTGAAACAAGTGGGACTTGTAGTCTTCATCTTTCTTATGAATTGTATTATTGTTATTTTCATTGCTGCTTGAGAAGTAAAGTTATGGCTAAAGTATAATCTGAGGCTCTGGTCTTGACGTAGAATTCAACATTGCAGGCAGATCTCTGATACTGCTCACAGTCGATGCACTGGCAAAAGTGCTGTTCATGAACATAGTTTGAAAGCCTCCTATTGTGATAATGCGAGCAGTCTCTTATGTGAAGTACAGTTGGCAGCTGAAAAATGTAAACATCTTTGCGGGAACAATGTGTGGCTACTGCACGCATTGCTACAGAAGTAAGTGCCCCATGTACTTGGTTTCTATATTCACAGGAACGATGGGACTCACTGATGAACTTTGTTTTGGTGTGATTAATGTATTTTTTTCCTTTGGCTTTTGTATACAAACAAAACGCCTGTTGCAGGTGACTGTTTGCACAGGACATCACATTATCATTATTGGTCTGTGAATGGGTCTTATGGGTCTTAAAACACAGATCTACAGGAAACCGACAGATGTGAATAGTAGTCTACATTTCCAAAGTTTTCATCCACAACATCTTAAAGAAAATGTACCTTACAGTCAACTTCTCAGAGTGAAAAGAATTACTTCGGAAGCAGATAAACTAGAGGAAGAATACATCAACATGAAAACAAGATTCAGAGACAGATGTTTCCCTGGAGACCTGATCGATAAAGCCATACTCAGAACTGAACTGCATAGCCGAGAGGACCTCCTGGACCCAAAAGCAAAAATGAAGAAAACTAACCTAATTCACTCTTTGAAATATTCCAGTCAGAGTTTTCAAATCAAGAGAATCATCCACAAAAACTGGGAGATCATAAAAACAGATCCACAACTGAACAACCTTTTTCCGGAACCACCAATGCTGGCATACAAGAGGGGCAGAAACTTTCGCGACAAATTGATTAAGGCTGAAAAACAGAAACCTGGTAATCAAACTGTGCTGTGTAAAATCAAAAATGGGACTTTTCCATGCCTTAATTGCCAACACTGTTCAAATGTGATTAAAGGCGATCATATCCGCCATGGCAATACTGGCAAAAAGATACCTCTGAAACAATATGCTACATGTGACTCTAAAAATGTTATTTATGCCTTACGCTGTCCATGCGGGAAATACTATGTTGGCAAATCCACCAGGAAAGCAAAGGAGAGATGGACAGAACATAAGTCTAATATTCGCACAAAAAACATTAAATCACCAGTATACAGACACTTCAGAGACCATCAACATACAGTAGCACAAATGCGCTTTGTAATACTAGAAACTATACATCCACTTCCTCGAGGAGGTAACTTACAGAAGTTACTAGCCCAGAGAGAACTTTTTTGGATTCATTGCCTTGACTCCCTCTCCCCTTTGGGGATGAATGAAGACTATTATCTGGGCCCTTTTTTATAAATTTGTTTATACACTTTATATATCATGTATCCAAAGTTACTGCCTTTCATCATAAAAAATGCAACTTTATTTCCATTCTTTTGTAATAGGTCTATTTTTCATGTGACTGTGTAAGATTGTACGCCCTTAGGTGGGAAAGGCAGTACATGTATTTTCTAAAGACTCTTCAGTTTTGGACATTTATGACTGACAATTTCACTGATCTTCACTTATTTTATCATCTCCATTGCTTATTCTTTTACGTAACGAGTATTTCACTGCCTTACGCTACTTCCTTTTCCGTAGTTTTTTACAGCCACCATCACGTTCTGACGCAGATCATGTCACTATGGTGACGGCGCTATGAGTATTCCACACTTTGCTTACTTCCTTAAGCTACTCTCCTTCCTTACGTGAATACTTTTACTTTTTAAGCGTTCACGCATAATAAATGACATCATTCTCATGACGCCCTACATTTTTCCATCAAACGCACACGCATACGCCATCTTGATACGTCACGACGCTGTGTTTACTTTCCTTCCTTAGGGTATTGCGCATGTTCGCATATGACGCAAGCCTTATGACGCTCTTGACCTTTTCCTTAGGCGCACGCGCAATCTACTGCGCATGCACTTCTTTAAACTTCTTTGAGTATAAATAAATAGCACCCATTGGAACAACGCATCCTACTCTGGTGAGATGTATCACTCCTCGGCTCCCACGTTCGTTGATCTTTGGCGAATTCTGTAAGTAGCTTAGGTACCTTTCCCTGTACCATTGACTGACTCGTTATTCGAACTAGCACTTATCCTTTTCTTCTTACTTTCAGCTTTTTGCGGTTAGGATTTTTTCTGGGTACCGTTGAGTAGGACATCACTATCGATGTAAGTGTTTATCTATTTTCTTTTACAACATTCCACCGAGACTATACTTCTTTTCCTAATTAGAGGTATTATTTGTATTGCAGACTTAATATTGATCACTGTTGGACGCGGGGTCCTATCAATCATTTACTTCATGAATATATACACCTCTAGGATTGTTTCCTTATCTAGACACCCACTTGTTGGGGTAAGTGGTGTCCGCTTTTCTTCCGACCATACTGAGTAAAGATTTTTTGACAGCAATCTCTCTTGACTGCATGTGCGGATTGATACGATAGAATTCTGGTTATTTTGAGCCGAGCTAAGCTCTTTTTCTCCACATTTTTAATAATAGCTACACTAGCTGATTCACCTCTATGTTATAGAGGACCCTGATTGATCTAAGTATGTATTAATACGTGATTTGTTAAAAATTGTTAAAAAATAGTTACTTTGTTATTGTTGAAATTACAGTGTGAAATATTACACTAAGATGCTTCTTTTCTACTTTCTAGAAATCTGATGAATTGTGATATTGGCCCTGAAGAAGAGTTTGTGACTCGAAACGCGTTGGGCTTCTTTATTTGCATAATAAAATATTGTGTTTTACCGAAATATTGAAAAATAGAGTTTCATATATCAAATTGTCAATTATACCAAATGTTTAATATGAACTATTGATTACCTACTTGAATGTTTGGTCTGATCTTCAGACATTAGAAAGTGTGCAGGGGACGGGAGTTCCTAAAGGAATCTTTAGGAACAACCACTTTTTTGTTCTTACATATCCAACCTAGATGCCAAGGTTGAGCCTTTGCCCCCCGCATCTCAAAACTCCATATAAACATTATAGAATGTCTTCAACAATACCCTTGCAGGTATTTAATCAAAAGAACCTTTAATATAGGTGTGCCTTAGTGTTATCTGCTGTTCTTAGTGAAATGCCAATGAGCCACCTTCTAGCCAATCACACGTAATGCACTCGGTCACTGCCACCTTCTGCCATTGGATGATGTGCACTTTACATCCCACATCAATTTGTTCTGCGTATTTTCCAAATGTTGTGCCTCAACACTGAAAGCCATTTCTAATTGTGTGCTTTTATTTCTGAAATATGTAACTGCCGTGTAACCATCCACAATCTGTGCTAAGCGTTATGGACTTTAACTTTTCTTTTTTTACACAGACCATTAGCATTAACAATCCTGTTAATTATGCACGCAGTTGCATTTCATCTATTTCACAGCATTCGTGATGCTGCATCCAACATCCTTTCTTTTGCACTTTAGTACTATTACGACAATGTTCATGCGTTCGTATCTTCCACATGCCAATGTTATATTTATTCAGTTTCTTTCTCCACACCTATTTCCATCATGTACAATATCTATATGTGCTTTGTGTTTCCTCATGTAACGTTAATACGAATACAGCCAGATCCCTAACGTTGTGTAACCCCTCGTTATCTTGTCATGGCAATAGTTGTATACAATATTGTAATTTAACCCAAAATGGCTGCATGTTTTTGCACGTACCCGGGTCCTTTCCTCTAATGTTTTTCTTCTCACATGCTACGTCACCCGCCCATCCCTGGTCCTTGAACTTCGGGGCTCCGTGTTCTAGTAAGTGGCATGTGCATGCATCATTTAAAAAATACCTGTGCGCATTGCGGCCTCCTATTGTTTATGTTCAATCACAATTACTGCAGATCCATTATTTTATCTGCACTTCACTATGATCATTTCAGAGCCAGTATTTTAAAGGGGCTGCGTTGCGCACCTTACCCCTTTTGTGATTGTTGTAGCTTTCCCTTGCTTCAGCAGCGTTTGTATCTTTCATGGGCTATCCTTCCTTGCAATAGTTGCCCACCTGTAACTTGCTGTCCATATAATTTTTTATTTTTCTTGTCACATCTCTGCTCTGACTTAGGTAATTCACGTATTCATTCTCCAGCCTTGCACTTACAGCCTTTTCCTTTGACTATGCGGCAGCTCCATCTGCTTCTACTAAGCAATTCACTTGTTGTCTTTTCCAATATATATGTCAATTCAATCTGTTTCAATAACACCACTGTTCCACTCTTCATGTGACACAGCAGCGCTATGGGTTGATCCTCTGCACCCTCAGCACATCGTTGTTCTTCCTCACTCTTTTGAGTCTCAGCCACGACCTCCTCCTTATGTTCCTTATTCGTCTATCTTTTCTTGTTGTATCAGCCACCTCCACAGGCTGTGTTTTATCAGTCTTCTTCTCAGGCCGCCAATATTCCTTGATCCTTTGAGTTAACTTTGTGGGTCATTTCCCCTCATCGCCAAATGTTGTAAACTTCCATCATACAATTCCAATTACATTGAATAATACCCTGAGACGGTTTACACATCTGTTCTTCTTTATTGCTCCATATTAACTTGGCTTGTGCAGAAGGTTACCCTGTTCCAAGAAACTAGGCTGGCCTACTGATACTTTGCCCACCAGGCCAGATTTCAGAAATCAATTTTAACAGAATACAACACAGGTCGCCATCTCACCCAATTAAGTTATCATTGGTTTAAAAAAAAATGTATGTGAATCTTCACTCCAGGTTCTAAGAAGCAGTGTAAGCATGTTCTCTTTCGCAGTATTGATGTGCGTTTTTGAATCTTCATCCCCATTTGCTGAATGCACCACACTTCTCTTTCTCTCTCTTAATGGCCAATGGGTACTGTTGCATGGTTTTGAGCATTTACTCCAGGATATAGTTCAGCTTCTTTCTCTTATCTCAATGTTGACTGGTTACTATTGTGCACTTTTGAACCTTTGCGTCAGGTTTTAGACTACAGCACAGCGTTTCTTTCTGTCTCACCATGTGTCCGGTTTATCCATGTGGCCTGTATTCCCACTCGCTCACTCTGTCTACTCTGTCATTGCCCTGCTTTCTATCTCTCTCCATTCTCTTGTATGTGTTCACTTAGCTCTGAGTCCTATTAATGTGCTGCAAAGCTGCCATCTTGGAGGAGTCTTCGGCTTTTCTCCACCACTTGCTCTCTCTGGATGCCACTTGTTAAAGCTTCAGGGTCGGACGTCTAGTTGCGGATTCCTCTAGCGATTTCCAGCAGCCTTGTTGGAGCGCAACATTCACCATTTTTGCCTCTGCTTTTCAGCTGGATTGAAAACTAGGTTGTTCTAAAACATGTTGTGTATTAATAAATCAAATTACCAAAGTTTGGAAAATAGCATGAAGTAAACATACAGAATAAATCAAACAGGGGAGGCAAACAACTTTGGGCCTCTCTTTTTAGTGAGGATGGATTTTTAATATGGAAGTCATCCCATTAATGAGTTGCCATTTTGACCTTTCTCAGGATTCTCGCTCTCAATCCTTCCTGCTGTGCTGTGGCATTAGTGTTGCTTCTACACCGGCAGAACCCTTCTTTTGTGAACCTCCCTTCTGTCTGTGCACGTGCATCGCTCACCAGTGTCTCTTCCATGCTGGCAGAACTTCTCTCTCTCTAGTCGTTGGCTTTGCTCTGAATTGCTGAGCCACAGTACCACTCACGTGATGATCGATATTGTCACCAGCCTGCATAATCCTTTGTTTTAGGGTACACACCAGAGACACTTTACCACATTATTTGAAATGTAATCATTTTTAATGTGTTAAATATAGCAATTCACATATACTGGTGCCATGACAGCTCTCAACTCAGTACTTGCCACAAAGTCACTCTAGTGGCTTGTCCAGGGTAATACACGTTGATGAAACTGACAAGTTTGAAGAAAGTGTTTTTTTTACCAGGGTCACACAAATTTGTGAAGTAGGGAAACCGACCGTTTACCCACTAGACCAAATCTGTGGGTGGGTGTGGCAGTTCCACACCCACCTGTTCCTTCCCATCGCAACATAATCCCGATCATGGTGGAGGGGATGTGTTCTTTTTTAAGTTTGGCTGTTGAGAGTTTTAGTTCCTTCAGACCTCATGCTGCAGTATGCATTGGTGCCCTGGTGTCAATCAACAGCTCCTTTATGCAGAAATAGGGACTCACAGTAACGACTCTGCTCTTGTGTCAGTCATTCTGTAGAAACCAATGCAAATGTTTAAGTTGGAGAGTTGCCAAATGTTATCTTTAAGAGCTTATTTTGTTTCCCAAATGCTTGGTGCATTGATGCTTTTTCCAATTTAGAGCTGCATTACAGTGTGATTAAAGAAAATAATAGTATGGCTCTAGTCCATGACAATCTGATGGTCCATTATACAAATAGTGTCTTTTGTTGGACAATTGCACCTTAACTAAAGCAGTATTTTCACGGTGCCATCTTGAAATGGACAGACGCATCTAAAAATGTTATTATTTGTGTGCGTCAGCTATGTGGAAGAAAATTAACACTGCCTGCATTTAAAAGGAGAACTTCTCTCTGGAATGTTATTGACCCAAAGAATAGGGCATGTATTTCTGAGCATTTATCGATCAATCACATTTTCTTTACCAATGCTTCGTACCTTCCATTTTCAGACATTTATATGTGCAACCTGGACAGGTCGGAAACCGCCATCTTGTGATAATCTTTTCCGTTGACCAATCACCCTAAGTTCAAGTGCTTTGGGGGCAATAAATCATAACACACACCCTTGTAGCTGACATCAGCAAACTATAAGCTTGCACCCCATGTGAGTGCAGGTTTTATTCGAAAGCCATCTATGCACAATCTATTGACGTGTCTCCATGGAAATCGCAAGACGCCACTTAGCTCTACAAATATCTCTCTGATCTGACATCATTGGAGTTTCTCCTGGCATCGTAACCTTCTATTTCATTCTGAGGCTACACAACTCCTTTTTGCTCTGTTCAGCTACCAACTACAATGTATCCAACACAAAAGGGTACTTAACCTACGTCTAATGACTTTTCTATACAGGTGCTTTGCCTTGCAATAATTATTACATAATTGACAAATGTCTTTGCTAAAACATATACAAATATTCTTAGATCAGTAGGTTGTTTCATGTGCAAATGATTACCTTCCATATTTGGGGCTATTTCTGTTGTCTTTGCATAATGTGTTTTTATAACATGTCTGTGTCTTCTCCTCTCACTTTTCTTAATAATATTTTAGAAAGATCCATCAATACATTCACGTATTAAAAAATAAAAACGAAATAAGCATTTTCTTTCAGTTTATTTTCTCCAACTTCAATCCTCAAACATTATGGCTGGAATTCAAGTGTTGCGCTATGAGCTGAGCTGGAGTACATGGATGAGGAAATGCGTGAGAGGGAAAGCACGCAAAAACATAACGAATTGAGTGAAAGAGGTGATGATTGTTCACAAGATCCTGATCCTCGTGGCATGGAAGACTTTTCCACTTGGTATACATACCATTGTTGTGAAGTAATGCCCTTTTTGTTGGAGAACAGTTGCTGCCGAGAAAACTGTCTGCTTGTCCTACATAGCTGAATAAGAACCTCCACCACTATGCGTGACCCAGTAACAAGACTTCAGGGCAGCCTGCTTTACACAATGTTGAGAATGATTATGTGCTGATGCACACTTATTGCAACTGTTTGCCCTCGTGTTCCTAGTAATAAGTATTGTGTATATACCTTTTATCTGCGCCAACCTTGCACTTTAGCCCTTTTATGATGCTTTCTGTTCCAATCTCAATGGGATTTCATGGGTTCAATATATATTCAACAATGAATACTTCAAGCAAATGCAGGGGACTGCTATGGGCACAACCTTTGCGCCTACATATTAACGATGGGAGGAACTTGATAACGTGTTATTATGGCTAAGGTATATAGACGATTTGTTTATAATCTGGAAAGGGACAGAAAAGAAATGGTTGGACTTTGTCAAACTTCTCAATCAGAATTCGAATAACCTAAGATTTACGGAAACCCATAGCTGCACATTAATCACTTTCTTAGATGTGAATGTAAGAATTGTGAATGAAAAAATAACTTGTGAGTTGCATAGAAAAATCACTGGATGCAACAACCCATTACATGCAAAAAGCGCACAGCCTAAACATCTAATCTGGAGTGTCCAATATGGGGAGTTTACACGGCTAAGAAGGAACAACAGCACTTTAGAGGTTTATGATTTAGAGAGCAAAATCACAGCTCAAGGCTTCAAAAGACAAATGTACCCGAAGAAAGTGATAGAGAGGGCACATCTCAAGGCGAGAGCAAAAGAAAGACAGAGCCTCCTATCAGGATCCCACAAGAAAGAAAAAATAGGTACAGAAAAAGTGAGTACATGCCTAATTCTAACCTTTGATACTCAAGCATTAGCTATTAGACGGATCCTACAAAAGCATTGGAAGATTCTCAGAGTTAATAGGCATTTGTGCACCAGCCTGAAGAACAATCCGAAATAACCTACAGAAGAAATCGATCTATCAAACACACCCTAGTTCAAAGCTACATGACGAAAGAAGAAGATATCAGTAAAACAAGTTGGCTAGCCAACAAAAAGAAGGGCTTTCATAAATGCACACGTTGGAATATGTGAAAATATGCCAACAACTGCAATTCTTTTAAACATCCTATCACAGGACAAATGGTTGAAATACTAGATACCATTACATGTGAAACCGAATATGTAGTATATGTTCTCACCTGTTCTTGCCAGAAATGGTATATAGGCAGCACTAAGTGCAAATTAGAAATTCGCATTCAACAACATGCACAAGCCATTATTAACAGTGATGCGAATTACCCTATGGCCAAACATTTTGCAGAACATCACAACAAGAACATGGGGAGCTTCGGTTTCTTCGGAATTCAGAGAATAGAAACAGGACCAAGAGGAGGCGATAAAGAAAAATTATTGCGACAAAAAGAGACTCGGTGCATTTTGGATTTTGAAAGCAAATATCCTAATAGTCATAACATCGACGAGGAACTCTATACATTCTTGGGCCAATGATATTAGCATTGTAATTCTCTATCGGACCATGGATGTGGAATCTATTGCTTACAGATTATTTCAGAACCTCATCGATTCCATTGTGCTGCAGTTTTTGAGAAGAAGAAAAAGAAAGAGAAAAAACACCATGTTTTAATCATAATGATTTGTTGCCAGCAGTAATTTTTTGTACAGTTTTTATTTTCTTTTTTCTTATACTTGTATTTTGGTGATTGTGTCTTTGTTAATATGCACATTAGTTTTAAGTTGACAAGTGTAGAAAGCGGTGTGGCTAATTAACATTTGAGTGAGCGGGTTAAAAAAGATGCAACTTGTGGCTAATTATCGAGTGTTCATAAATGCAGACTAGGTATTGCTTTAGCACAACACTTATGGTTAAGTTGCTAAACTCGTAGGAAGAGCACTTTTTCGGCAGCTTATAACTTTGCTCCTCCTGGCCGAATGCTCACCAAACTTTGCAAAAAAAGTATATGGGTGGCTCTGAATTGTTTTGTCAAGTTGGGCAAGGTTTCATGCAGGGGGGAGAACATTTTAGGGGGTCCCAACATTTCTTTTCCTCATAGGCTGAATGGGGAAAAACTTTGCGCATGGCTACAAGTCGAACGGCTGGATGGATTTTTACCAAATGTGTGCCAGGAGCGGGGGCTTGGGCCAGAAAGCATGCTTTTGTGTGTTCAGTGGAAATCGGACCGATAAATTAGTTACAAAAACTGAAATGTATGTCCCAAAAAATTAGTGATATCTGGGTCCGCTGCGCGGACTCATTTCCCTGTTCGCTCCGCATACAGAAGTCTCATTGGATCGTGGTTCGGCGCGGTGTCAGTGAAGTTTGGACGCAGCCGGTGGTTGGCTGGAGCGAAGCGTGCTGTGCATCAACATTTTTTGGGAAAGCCGTCATGGTGTATCGGAGGACAGTGCGGCGGTGGCAGGGTCTGGAAAATGTATCGCACGCATTGTGTCAACGGTCATAAAGGGAAGGATTGCTGGGGGAGTGAGAAGTGGTTCATGTGACATATGTAGGCTATTATTTTCTCTGGTGATTGGAGGCAGCTGTCGTTACGGTCCCTTAGTTTCTGCCGCAACCTGTTTGCGGCAAAGTCTCTTCGTGGTGAGTGGTGGCAGGTCATTTACAGATGGGAGTGAATTGCACATGAGATAGGTTGGGTGGGAGCGCGGGTGGTGGTGCGGTGCTCTGCGGATGGAATGCAGTAGTTGGGCACATAGAGGCATGCATGGGTGATTGAAGGTGTGGTGGGTCTGTGGCTGTAGCCCGTAGGCTGTAGGGCATGCACTGAGGGGCGTAGGTCTGCAACATACACACCACAGGAAGGCATGTTTCAGTCTGCATCTGGTACAGGGTGGTGCTTGCAAAGTGTGGTGTGTGCCACTTGGTTGCAGTAGCGTTAGTGCTGCAAAGTGAATGTGGGTAGGTTGGCGGTGACAGAGTACTTTGTGAATGGGAGTGGTTTACGCCTATAGTATGTGAATGAAAGTGTATAGGGGTGCAGGAGAGAGTGTTTTCTTTCCACATTGTGTTACCTGTTGGAATTTGTTGCTGCATAGCTATGCGGTGGTGCGCAGGTTGGGTAGGAGTGCTGGTGGCAGCGGTGTGTATGTCGATCGTCGTAGTTGGTGAAATGCATAGCTGCATTACGTTGCTGAAGGTGTGTTCAAGGTCTATGCTGTGTGCAGAATTGCTGAAGTAGGCCAAATGTTGTGAAAATGTTGAGGTTAGTGACACAATATTTTGTGAATGGCTGTGGGTAGAGGTGGTGGAAGATGTGGTATGTTTGTGCATTCTGGTAAGTGTGACCTGTGTTTGTGATTGGGTGCTTTATGGTGTGGGGGAGTTGGGGTGAAGTGCTGCTACCTAAGTGTGGCACATTTTTGCAAAATGATAGCTGCCCACGTTGCCATCATGTTAACTGTTGCCATTTGTTGCTGTGTAGTGCGATGGCGGTGTACAGGTTGGGTAGGGGTGTTGGTGGCAGGGGTGTCTATGTGGATTGTCGCAGAAGCTGACATGGAGACCTGCATGGTGGCATTACGTTGCCGTGAGTGTGTTCAAGGCCTAGACTATTGGACGCATGGCCCAAGGCCGTAGACCATGCATTCAACAGCCTAGGCCTTGAGGACACGCATGCCAGTAATGCATTTTTCAATGTGCATGAGTTAGAGGGTGGTGACATGTAAGGAATGGGTGTGGAGCCAATTTAAGCCATTATAGGCCACTGTTGGAAATGGATTGTGGGTAGCTTGGCAGTGGCACAATACTTTGTGAATGGTAGCGGGTACACCCATAGTATGTGATTGAAAGTGCACAGGGATGCAGGAGAGAGTGTCTTGGTAACTATGTAACTTGGTAACATAAACTTGGTAACAGTTATGGTAACTGTTGCAATTTGTTGCTGCATAACTCCATGGAGGTGCTCTGTGGTTGGAGATGCTGCAGTGAAAAGTCACGCTGTGTGGGCACTGGGTGCAATGCTTGTATACTGTCAGTATGTTACAGGGTATGGTTGAAGGGCATCTTATATGTGCTTGGTGAGTGTGCTTTGTGCACAATGTTCTAAACATGTGTTTACGTTGCCAGTGAAACAATCCTTTCTGAGTGGAAGTGGGTAAGAGAATATTATGTGAATGAAAGGGCGTATAGGTGCCGGAGACAGTGTAATGTTTATACATTATGGTAACAGTTATGCGTAATGTGTATGTCCATTGTGGTGTTGAGGTTGGTTAGGAGAACAAGAGCTAGTGGTGCATATGTGCATAGTTGTAGTTGGCGATATGCTGACATGTATTGTTCAATTATGGTGGGGGGAATTTGTGCAAGGAGCAGACCCACTGGAGCAATGCAGGTTTGGCAGTATATGCAGCATAGGGTGGTGATCTTTGGAGAATGCGTGTGGAGCACATTGTCGACGTGCTCCAACAGGACAAGTGCATTGCATAGCGTGATTTGTGTATTCTATGGTTGTGGTGATGGTTGGAGCATGCCACAGTATTTGGTGTGTGGCAGGAGATGGTGCAGTGAGAAGTTGGGTAGTGTGGCCACAGGGTGTAGTGCATACGTAATGTGAGTATGGAAGTGGGTATGGTTGAAGGGAAGCTTATATGTGGTTGGTTACTCTGCTGTGCGCACATTTATTGAATTAGGCCCAATGTTGTGAAGGTGGTGTGCATAGGTTGGCAGTGATGCAATAGCGTGTGAATGGTAGTGTGTAGTGGTGGTGCAGGCTGCACTATGTTTGTGGCTTCTGCTAAGTGTGACCCGTTTTCCTGAATGGAGGTTTTATAGTTTGGGGGACATGGGTAGAACTGGCACTACGTATGTAACGTTTGTGCATAATGTTATGTGCCCACATGGTCGCTTGCTTGGATGTGTAGTGTTGCGGTGGGTGTGGAAGGGGTTGCAATGTTGTGCGCCTACCTAAAGGTGTGCTGGGGGCATGTTAGGATGTTTGTGGATGCTGCAATTGTGCCTTATTTAGCAGACATTTCTGGTGGAGGGGCTTTGCAAACAAACGGAACGTGTACTGGGAGTGTTTAACAGAAAAAAGGAGTGGTGTATAGAAATGACAGTGTGCAATGCAGAGGTTTTGTATGCGATTGGTGCATACGTGTTTTGAAATGTGACAGCACCCTATTTAGGGAGTGCTGCAAAAAGTGACTGTGCAAAGGGAAGAAGTATTGTCACAGCTTTTTTGGGCTGTGGCCCTCACTGTAGATGGGAAAGCGCACGTGCACATCCTCCCATTATGAGAAGGGTGGAAATGGAAATGGAATTGTGCGAGATAGACAATTAGGAGTTTAGGGTGTGGTTCGTAGGAAGGGGCGTTACCATTTTGTCACAATACTGTGTCCTGAGGGTAGTCGAGATGGAGAGACGCACAGTGCTTATCGTCGGTGATATCTTTGTGCGCCATCTGCACAGGTGTTGCGTGCAAAGAGGAGTTGCTGGTAATTTCGGGTTGGAAGGAGTGGACGCTTTCTGGGCCTGTCAGAGTGACTGCAGTTTTGGCGGGATGGTTTGCCTTTGCAGATATGTGGCGTCCATCACGAACGTGGACTGTGTCGTGGTGCACTATGGAAGTGCACATTTGGGTTACATGTCGTGTGGACGATTAATCCGTCTACTGATGAGGTTGCTGACCACAGCGATGCATATTTTCCCTACTGCCAAGGTGGTTTTCTCATGCATAACACCAAGAGCAGTGTGGGTCCATGACGGTGTAATTTGTCCCCAGCCAGCAGTCGGAAACGTGTGGCATGTTCTCCACCCACTATGAGATCATGAGGTTGCAAAATATGCAGTGGTTCCGTAGAAATGGCGTTTTTTTTTCACACTGCCGAAGAAGCATTGTCCAGAATGTTGTAAAAATGTGAGGACAGGCAAACAAAAAACTCATACAAAGAGAAAATACAAAAATAATTTGGTTGCAAGCCTGTAAAAAATAAAAAAATAAATAAAAACGAAAAAAAAGAAATTATACATATACGCTGGAAGACTGAATCCCCTGCCTAGTTTCATATTGTTTACCACCCACTCCACTACACTCCCCTCCCCCACCTCTTCACTATCACGAAAAGTAGTGGATTACACGGTACTCTCAGGATGGCACATGTCACATCCTGGGTAGCCATGTGGATGTATGCGGATGGAGAAATCATGCATACTTTCATTGAACTTTGTAGTGGATGTGCTTTGGAATGGCACGACATTTGTACTGTTAATGTGTAACGGTACATTTCAAGTTTTGCACAGCAGTGACAGTGTTCCATGATGGCGGCTTTAATGCGATTGGTGGATGCGTGTGTGCCTATTTACCAGTAACCTAATGAAGTACAGCTGCAGAGAAGATAGTGCAAAGGGAAGAAGTACTGTTCCAGTTTTACTGGGGTGCGGCCCGCGCACATAGCAAAATCTGTCCTTTAGGCCACCTTGCCCAATTGCCATGGCAGTTTGGGGATTAGCCAACCAGGTAGTGTGGATGTGGTTAACAGGAAGGGGAGGTGAAACAGTTGCACATTGTACTCTGCGTACTGAGGGTGGCTGATGTGGCAAAACGTACTGTGTTGCCTGTAGGTGCTCCCTTTGTAATAGATGTGACTGACTGTGCTCTGCAAAGAAACTTTGATGGCAATTTTGGTTTGGAAGGAGTGGACACATTGTGGAGTGCTGTGCATGAGTGCCATTTCGTTGATATGCATGCTTTTTCAAAAGACCTCGCCACGTTTCCAGTAGTAGATAGTATCGTAATTTATTGCAGCGGCATGCATATGGGTTACCTGCCTTGCTTACATTTGTCCCATAGACTGAGGTTGCTGGGTGTCGTGAGGACACTTTTTCCCACTGCCAAGGTGCTTCGCTCATCTACAATACTGCGAAGATTATGGCCTACTGCTCATGGATGTTGTTCCGAGCCAGAAGAAGGAAGGTGTCTCATTAACAGAAGCATGAACACTTTTTTGTCCGCTGTTGGAATCTTCTTCTGCAACAGGGACCTCATTACTTGTGGACATGCGGAGTGTTTGCAAGAAAATTGTATTTTGTTGACATCCATTGGCAAAGTAGTTTTGTTTGCTCGTCTACATGAGGCGGTGAAGAGTTCACTGAACTAATGTGTGTAGAAGAAAACACAAAAGCTGCAGAAAACCGAGAAAAAAGGTGTTTTTGTAGAAGGATCTACACAAAAAAACCCAGACTCTTTTAAAGTCGCCTCTTACTACGAACTCCCCCTGCCCTGGTTGCAAGTTATTCCCCCACGCCTGCACGCAGCACGAAAATCACATGCAGGGATTTTGCGGGTGGCGCCCATGAAAAAAAATGGAACTGTGGGGATTGTCCAGTGAGTTGCTTAGGATGTGCGGCAATAGGAAGAGGGACTCCTGCTGCACTGGGGACTGGTGCTCAACGTACTTGGGGACCCACACGTGCCACATTCAACGCTCCTCACCATGCTGGCCTATGGAAATGGGACTGTAGCGATTGCCCTATCATTTGCTACTCAGGGTGTGCGTTAGAGGAAAGTGTGCCAATAGGAAGAAGAACTCCTCTGGCTTAACTGGGGCACAGCCCTGCCGATACTTGGAGATAGGCACGTGCCACATTCTGTGTTTGTGAGCGTGCTGGCCAATAGAAATGGGACTATGCCCTTAAGTCAATGAGGTGGTCAGGGTGTACGTTACAGAAAAGAGCACCTCTAGGGAGAAGGAGGAGTCCTGCTTCACTGGGGGGCCTCCCTCATGGTGATTGGGGAAAGGCACATGCCACATTTTGTCCTTCTCAACATCTTGGCCAATGGAGATGGGACTATGGCCTTTGGCCAATCAGGTGCTCTGGGTGTGCGTCACAGGAAAAGGAGGCATTCACTTTTCCAGAAATGTGTGTACTGCGGCTGGCAAACATGGCATGGTGCACAGATTTTGTTGTGGATGATTACTTTGTGGAAGATCTGTGCATGTATGCCCTCCAAGAAGACTTGTCTAGCAATTTAGGTTTGGAGAGAGTGGACTTTTTGTGGAGTGGTATGGAATCGTGCTGTTTCGGCAGACTGCTTCTAGAATGTTGACGCGTGGAGTCTTCAGCAACTGTACATGTTGTGATCGTGCACTTTGGAGGCTTCTTTTTGGGTTCCATGCATTGTTCCCGTGTGTTCAGTCAACTGAAGATTTTGATGAAAGCAGTGCAGCGCATTTTTCCTACTGCCAAGGTGCTTTTCTCATGTATACTGCCGAGAATCACGTGGCATTATTCCAATGCTTCCTGTCGCCAGCCAGAGGTCAGAAGGGGTCTCATCAACAGAAGCATGTGTGACTTCTTGAGTGCTGCTGTGATGTTCTCCTGTGAGAATGAGAACATTGGTTCCCGATACATACACCTTTTGAAGGGAAATGGCATGTCTTTGTCGGCCAGTGGCAATGAAATGTTCGTGCACAATCTACAGACTGCACTGAAGACCCTACTTTAAGAATGTGAGCTGTAGTTCAAAACACACATTCACGTATGAAAACCGCAAAGAAAATGTTTCTAGGGAAGTACCTTTAAAAAAAAAATCAAAAATACAAAAAACCGCAAAGGTTCTTTTAAGAGCCACCACAACCAATGATGTGCGCTCCCCTGGTACAAAGCTATTCCCCCACTCCCGCGCACGTGCAGCATGAAAAGTCCACAAATATTGCAATAGCTGCAGGGTGGCACGTGGTACATACACCCCTTTTGCAGATGACGCACATAGAAATGGGCCTACAGAGTTTACAGGATTAGGCAATGAAGTTTGTGGCTGTGGTGTGTACGGACCGCCTGAGCTACACTGTGTATTTGTTCACAGAAATGCAGAGGGTGCCGTTATGGGTGTGTGTTGTACGAGGTACAGCGTGCAGATTTTAGGGTATGCCGACATACATTCAATGAAAGTGACTGCAAAACACTGTGCACGTGCTACTCATTTACCAATCTATGATGTACATGTGTAGTGCTATGGACTAGGTACAATGAAGTGCCTTATTTTGGTTTGTGTGTGTGATACACAATCATGACGACATTATTGTTGTTAATTGTGCAGGGAACATTGCACAGCATGTTACACGGTTTTCAGTGCCGTCTGCGATGAAGGAGCCAATTTTCCAGTTCATGCATTTCTTTCCGATCTCTTGTATAACTTTCTATCGCAGTATGCAGCAACCGATGTGGCAGCGTCATTTTCTATTTGGTCCGTCAATGTAGACCGTGCTGTACATTGCAAAGAAGTGTATATGGGCATTTCTTTGTCATGTCCAGTGGCATACTTCGCCCATGTCATTATGACGTTTCCCAGCACAAATACATTTCCCCACCTACAACGTTCATCTTACTGTGCCAGCTATCTTGATTTCTGCACACCCCATCTAAATTGAATTGGTGCCTTTCTTGCAAGTAGTGAGATTTTCTTGTAGTAAGTGTTGCGCTGTGACTGTCTTCAAAACGCTCTGCAACACGTAAAGAAACCTCTTTGTACAGCGGACTCCTTTGTAACCGACTGCACTACAGTGTTCTCCACAATGCAACGCCTCCCGTCCTACATGCGTGCATTGGCAATTCCGTTGTTCATCTGTGAAAGGTGCTTTCTTTGTTTACTCTTTTTTCATTCGCCAGTGCATCTTTATTTATTATTGTGTTCTCACACACGCCACATAAGGAAAGCCAGGAAAGGTCCGGTACAGAAGGGGCAGCACCTGCATAGATACTATAGGGAACGTGCCGGGAGACAGAATTATTGGGTGACCATAACCTATATAGGCGGCACTCATTGTAATGATCCTATAACGACCGTTGCAATGCACTTCCAAGTACCTTCACTGTGCACAATAGCGCATTGCACTACATGTATAATACATTGCCCTTTGCCGGGTAAGGGTCTGTAGCGCAGGATATGCTTTGGAAAGGTTGTTTTACAGCACCGCTGCACTACAGGAGTGCCCCTCTTGTTGCGCGCAGCTGATGTGGCAAATGCTGTACATGAAAATACCCAATATCATTCTTTGAAAGATGCAAGCCGGCCCACTGCTCCTTTGTCCTTCAATTTGAGTTGTCATCACATGCAGTACAATCACTTTATGTTACGCCATTACTTTTAGCGGTACAATTCACGGATATATATACATTGTGAAATACAAGAATGTTTACAACTACGCCAACCACAGCTTCTTTACGTATGGCACAAAGCCATTTACTTTGTGCAACCTATGCACATACAGCGCTTTTCTAACCACCAGTAAGATTGTTTGGGCTCTGCATATTCTGCTGTTTCCTTACTTGCCTTTACATGCACTGGTATGTGCGTGCGGAAGGTGCACCAGCTTTGCAATTTTGCAGCCTTACTACAAACTGAGCCACTTGCAGTTACATGTTTTCTTCAACTGTATAACCTGCACACGACCTCTTCATACTTTCTGCCACACTGCTCAGTGCACGCACAATGTATCAGTTTCACAGGTCATTGAAAGGGAAGCAGCAGATAAATCTAAGTAATGCCACATTTAACGCGCCCACGTCACAGTGCAGGTTGATGTTTTTGTTTACCAGTGGCTGTTATACAGTTAGGAGTACTTTAGCCACACATTGCTAAGTTTGCACAGCCTCCCACAAAATGGACAGAAATACTTTAAATGCGGTAGCCTACTGCATGAATACATAGGGCTGGAGACAGGGTCGGTGTTATCAGCATACAGTGCATGACCTATGCATGGGTCTAGGTGTGGAACGTAAACATGTGTGCTTCCACAACTACTTCAAACGTGCATTTGAAGATGCTGACATGCGGACACTAATGGAGTCCTACGGACACTTGCCGTGTAATTGCACATATGCCAACCGGGTGAAGTCTATATATGTTACTAAAAAACTTTTCCGTTTACTGAAAAAACTACCCTACAGCAATGTTATGCTTAAAGTGCCCTACTAAAAACCTATGAAATTCACTAACAAAAGATGTTGTTAAAGGGACGTTTTGGTTAAGTTGCACTACTAAAAAAACCTGTGAAATTCAATGGAAAAACGTTGTTTTGTATACATTTATAAATTGATTTCAATGTTCTGTATGCTATGCAAAATGAAGACAACGTAATATAAATCTATAATAGGCCCATAAGTATCTGTAAAACTATTTAGCACGTGGTCCATTGAGATCTGTTAAAAGTCACAATGCTGTTGGAGTTAAGCCACACGGCCACTATCAGTCAAATGTAAAATGCTCAGGTGGGGAAAAGAACAACAATAGAGTTTCAGACGGCAAGTAATCCGTTATTAGGATCACCTGCGTGTAAAATCAGGGGGGAGAGGAGACCTCACAGCCCCCCACCGTTAGATGAATCTAATAGGATGATTTTATATACCAAAATCCAGTTACATAGATAAGTTGAGATGCAACTTTATAACACTCAGTCAGCGAACACCAACAGGGCGAGGAACGCCTGACGGCTCAGGGAGCTGCCAGAGTCCATTTCTCCCACCCGCCCTGTGGAATTCCAACAAATGGATAGATCGAAGTTTTACCGTCACGGAGCACTTCCTATCTTCCACATGATGGTTGCAGGGGGGGACACAAACTCTTGCGTATGAATGCGGCTTGCCAGGCTGATTTTTCTGGTACCAAATTGGATACAGGATAATATCCAAGAGACAGCAGGGCTATCTTCCACATGACCACTGCCCAACAGTAAATTCAGTGCCCTTCACTTGTCAGCGGGCTTAACGCTGCAAGGATGGCTATGATCTGCTTTTAGCTGCTGCCTTCCTTCATGGGTGTGGACTGGTGCTTAAAGAAACAGATTACTTTGCAGATGTTAATACAGCAGTCGAGCTGCAAACTTCCAAAACAATGCTCAGTTAGCTCTGTGAAACACAGCACGGCTCTGCCCAACAATAAATTCAGCGCCCTTCACTTGTCAGTGGGCTTAATAATTAAAGACAGAGAGACCGTTTGAAATTTTGATACATCAATCAGAGAGTTCAGGAAAGAGAAGAATATTTGGGTGTTGTTTGCGAAGAGTTGGTATGAGAGCCCAAAAGAAGAGATTAGTACCCCTAGAGCAGAGGGGGAATCCCAAGAAGAAAGACTATTAAGGAGATTAGAGTAATTGACAAAGTGTCAAAGGTAACAGATAGGTCAAGGAGAATTAGGATAGAGGATAGGCTGGAGGGCTTAGCAGAGGCGATGAAGTTGGACACATTGATGAGAGCAGTTTCTGTGAAGGGACAGGAGCAGAAACCTTGCAAGGGATCTAAAAGGTTGTAGATGTCTATGATATTGCTAAGAAGGTTGAACTCGACCCTTTCGAACACTTTAGAGTAGTGTGGAAGGAGAAATGCATCAGTGAAAGTTAGCTGGTAGGTTTGGGTCAGCACCTTGCTTTTTTAGGAGAGGGATGACAGTGGAGTCGAAGGACAGATTGAAGAGTTCAGTGAGGTGAGTGGCCACTAGGCTTGACTAGCTGAGGAGTAAGAGGGTCTGATGGGGCACACAGGGGGTTAGCCTTCATCAGTAGAGATAGGACGCCTTCAGTATTATTGTGATTAAAGTGGTAGATAGAGGCAGAGGACGATGGTAGAGTAGGCATAGTGTAGAATGTAGGGGGAGGGAGTGTGGGGAAGGTCAATAGTCTCTAATTTTTAAAATGTTTGCAGTAAAGTATTCAGCAAGGTCGTTAGCTGTGAGCTGTGATAATCATAGATTTAGGAGCATTGAGAAGTGTGTTTAGGGTGCTCTGTAGCCGGCGAGGATGATTGGAGTGAAAATCAATGAGGGTGAGGTAGAATTCTCCTTTTGTTCTATTAAGAGAGGACTTGAGAGAATTCAAGGCAGAGAGGTAGAGTTGCAGGTCGTCGTGCGGGCGGGTACGCCTCCATCGGTGTGCGGAGAGAGTGTGTCTGAATGGGTTGACTCATGGATAAGGACGCTGAGTATTAGGGGTGAAAGGAAGCAGTGGGAAGTGAGAGGAGGATAAATCATATAATAGGGATTGGAAGCTGGAGAAGTCAGTGTTGGTGGAAAAGGCATTAGGTGTGAAGGAGGACAGTTAGAACTGTAGGTCAGAGAGAAAGGGAGGAATGGCAGAATGTTTACAGTTCCTTTTAGTAATAGGTGAGGCAAGTGGTGAGCAGAAGTCAGAGGGTGGAAAGGAGATGGTGGTGGAAACAATTGAATGATCAGATAGAGATGGTGTGACACTAGAATTAATGACAGAGAGATGTAGAGATGAGTAAGAGATCCAAAGAATTAACCCCTTTGTGGGTAGGTAGGCTATGGATAGAGTTGAGAGCGTAGTCACTACAAAAAGACTGAAGTTCAGATTTCTGAACCTGGTTGGAGACAGAAGGTCACCTAAGAGAATGAGGTGATGTGCAGTGGAAAGAGAATCATGGAGTTGCCGAAATTAATCGAAGAATGGTCCAGTGGGACCCGGAGGGTGATATATAGAGATGTGAGGCAGAGCAATAGTAGAGATGATGAATTCAAAAGAGATAGGAGGGGACGTGGCATTGGAAATGTGTGAGACATTGAGGTGGGAAGAGAGTAGGTGTCAGACGTCTCCACCTCTGCCAGCCAGTCGAGGAGAGTCAATGAAGGATCATTTGGAGTTGTGTAGGGCCACCAGAATGGCAATGTCGGATGGAGAAACCAGGTTTCATTGATGGAAAAAAGGTCTAGGGGAGGAGAGCTGGAGTGAAAGTAGTCAGTGAAACAGGATGTTTTGTTGTATACAGGCTGAGCATTCGAGAGAGCAATTTTCAGTTAATGCAGTAAGGAAGAATAGAGAAGTTGAGTCTCAGAGGATGAGAGGCAAGGTGGATAGGTGTTAGAAGAGGTATAGTTAGTGCATCAGTTTTGTTTGTTGGAAGTAGGTGGGAGAGAGAGTAGTGGGAGTTTCGAGTTGTGAGTTTTATAATGGGGATAAGAAAGGAGGAAATTGTAGTGTGATTGGAGAAAGCATGGGGATAGGTGAGTAAGAGCAGCAGCAGGAGGAGCAGGAGCGAATGCATTACAGGCAAGGAGTACATTGTGGAGAGTCAGCACAGTACTTGAGAAGCTTGGGATATTCACAGGTGAAGCAGGGAGGAAGGCAAAGGCTCATATACTAAGGGACGAAGATGCTGGTCTTCACTTTTAACAGTTCTGCCCTTCACTGGGATGCCCCTAGAGAGTTGTGGAGGAATGACGCATGCTCTCATCACGTGATCACCTAGTCCATCAGTGCTGGGTCTCTCTGCTATTGTCCCTGGTGTTGCTAGGATGAGATTTCTTCCCCATATGTGTTCCCAGAGGAATCTCTTGTGACTTTCGGCTAGAGATAGTTGGTCTAAGATGGCTGCAGGAAGTGCTGTCACTGATCCAAGATGGCCACATGAAGTGATGTCATCAATCCAAGATAGCTGCTGGAAGTGAAGTAAGTTCCAGACAGAAAATGAAGCCAAACACCAGAAGGGATGACACACACTTTCGTCACCTGATCATCCAGTCAATCAGTGGCTGGCGTCTCTGCTATTGTCCTTGGTATTGCTGGAATGAGGCAAATTCTTCCCAGTTTGTATTCCCAGAGGAGCCTCTTGTGGCATTTTGCTGGAGGTAAGACATTGTGATTTCTCAGTTTGATGTCTCTGGTGTGTACTGTTGTACCATGTCTGTATTCAGACCTCTAGCCTCCCTGCCACTATGGTCTATTGGCC